>NW_011889168.1:941508-1240083 GCF_000151845.1 Pteropus vampyrus | reverse complement strand
TTTTTCTTTTTTTCTTTTTTTTTTTTAGTAGGTGGCATCTAAGCCTCTTGGATCCCTGCTTTCTATAAAGCCTTAATAATGCTTTTTTATTTTCTTGTAGATGTTTAATTATGCTTGCTACTCTTAGTCTCAGTCCCTGTCAGTGTTAGCGATGGTTTCGGTAGCATTTGCTCAGATTTCCCTGCGTTCCTTGGTGATCAGTCTCGGTGGATATGGGGGCAAGGGCCCTCTGGGTTCATGGGTGGGAGCTGCGGCTCAGTCTTGGTTTTGCAACTGCAGCCGGTAAAAATCAACTGTTATTTCTGTGTCATCCTACTTCTCTTCTTTCTGCTCTGATGACTGGGCCCTGCCGCCAATCATGTGGAGCTCACAGCACTACCAGGCATGGCTGTTCAAGGAACTCGCCACATTTTCTCCCCTCTCCTGCCCTCCCCGTACTAGGTGCTTGATGACTGCGAGGGGCAGCTTCTTTATTTCTCCCAGTCTACTGCCTGACACCTGGGTTCTGACCTTTGGTAGCTCTTATGCGTAGATCCCATGCTCAAATGTGCTAGTGAAATTTGAGTGTTTTTTGTCGAGTTTTAGATGTTCTTCTTATTGTTCTTTCAAGGGGAAAGATCTGGGGATGTCTCTCCCTTCTCCATGTTTCAACCATGAGTTTCTTTTTAGCCTTTTACCTTCACCCTCCCCTCAGCTTTATTGAGATATAATTGACATATAATATGGTGTAAGTTTAAGGTGTACGATAGGTTGATTTGATACATTTATATGTTGCAAATGATTACCACCTGTAGCATTAGCTACTCTCTTCATACTATCACATAATTACAATTTCTTTTTTTGTGGTAAGAGCATTTAAGATTTATAGTCCCTGCCACATTCAAGTGTATGATACAGTCTTAGTAGCTATAATCACCATGCTGCATAGTAGATATCCAGAACTTGTTAATCTTTTAATTGGAAGTTTGTCTTCTTTACCAATATCATCCCATTTCTCCCACCTCCCAGGCCCTAGGAAACACCATTTTACTCTCTGGTTTTATGAGTTTGGTATTTTTAGATTCTATATGTAAGTGAGATCATACAGTATTTCTTTTTTTCTGTGTGACTGGAGAGTACGTTTGTAATGGTTCATAATCATTAGAGTTGTTTTAGGCACAATTTTTGCCTCTATTTCCTGTGGTACTATATACTCCTGAGATTAAATAATAAATTAGAAATAAGCAATAATGTCACAGTGTTTATAAATCAAAAGGAACAGAATATGAGATGGTTCAATTCTATCATTCTGTGTTACCACTCGGGGTTTGTATTTGTTTTTAAGATTTGAAAGTGAAGCAAAGTATAAACTGTAATATTTAATATTTTTAAGTGAAAATATTAGTTTATACATGAAATAATTTAGTTATTTGAATAATATTGTTAAAGTTGAAATATATTCTTTTTAATCATTAATTGTTCATTTTAAAACTAAAGAAAAAGATCAACAAAATAATGATATTATATTTTATTATGTAGAGATGGATGTGCTAAAACTTGATCCACTCTGGGTGTTAGATTTAGTAGGTAGGTGTATTAGTTATAGTCTGGGTTTTCCTGAGAAACAGAACCAATGGAATTTTAACTTACTATATGGAATTGGAACACATGATCGCATGATTATGAAGGCTAGAAAGTCCCAAGATCTTCAGTTGGCAAGCTGGAGACCAGGAGAGCCAATGATATAGTTCCAGTTTGAGCCTGAGTTTGAAGGCAGGAGAAGACTGATGTCCCACCCTGAAGACAGTCAAGCAGAGAGACAGAATTCTTTCTTACTCAACCTTTTGTTCTATTCAGTTTTTCAACTGACTGAATGAGGCTAACCCACATTGGGGAGGGCAATCTGCTTTACTCAGTCTAGCAATTCAAATATTAATGTCATACAGAAACAACCTTACAAACGCATCCAGAATAATATTTAACCAAATATCTGGGCACCCAGTGGTTCAGTCAAATTGACACAAGTAACCATCACAAGTGTAGGTTGTTGGCTTGATGAGAAAACATTCTTTACACATTCCTCTTTCCGCCTCACACAAATTACAATACTGTGACCTCCACCATGTGCCTTAAAGTAGTTCAAATCATAGGCTTTGTCCCAGTTAGCATGGAAAAGTTCTTATCATTGCCCCCTAAAGCAAAATGCCCACAACCTCTGAGAACATTACTCTTGGTGAACACACCCTGTCCCCTGCAATTGTGACAACACTCATTCATACATAAAGAGAATACTTATTCAGAGCAAAAGAATGTATTTCAGTGCCCTACAGAAAATGTACAGTCTCAACTCAAATGTATTTAAGTAAATAATTCTAGCATAGTGAATGCTTGTACTAATGCTAAGAGAATGAGAAATAAATTAAGCCATTTATAAATTCCATGGCTTGAAGGACAAATATCACTTTGTGAATTGGAAGTTTGACAGGAGACATTCTAATTATGTGAGCTTGGATAATTTATAAGACATATCTTTTGGCCTAAAATCACAGAGTATAAAATAAAAACTTGCTATAACATGGTTAGTTTATGGGCTGGGTGTCACGCTTATCCTGTGTGTATATTAATATCTAGATGGTCCTGCTGTATGCCTGACTGAATAAGCATTCTCCCTCTGGAGCTTGCAGAATGAAACCCATATGCTTCCCTGGGAAATATTCTTGCCATTTATGAACTGTTTCTTGGTTCTCAATAAAGAATACAGGCCTCATTTTCTGTGTGTATGTATCTGACCTTACTAGTTTCTTTTTTCATTTAGTTATCTTGCACCATCATTTATTGTAGTATTATACATCCATCTCAAGTGGCATTTGTTACAGTCTCTAACTTATAGATCTTTATATAAATCCTTCTCTCTCAAAATTGTTGAAACCATAAAAAAAAACATCAGAATGTAGGTACTTATACCTCACCATGAATCTTTATTTTTTATTCCTAGGCAGATAGTATTCCAAACTATTTTAGATGACAGTTTGGTATCTGAAATGATTAATCTACCCATTCTTTACATATAGCTATTTGTATGAAACATAATCTTTAAATAGACAAGTTATCAATAGGTACAACCTCTAAATGCATGAAGAATGTATTGCAAATGACTCCCTTCTTTGGATCTGTGGTCTTATGATCTTTCCAATGCCACTCTGCTTATCCAGAAAAAAAATTGTTTACTTGCAAGAGGCCCTTAGGCATAATATGTCATTTATGATGTATAGAGTGTGCATTTCATGTTTATTTCTCTTGTATTTCCTTTGGTTAAAACTGATATGTGATCTACAACATCCAAATAAATGATTCGACATATTTTATATGATGCGTGTTAAAGTAATTAATTTTCTCATGGAAATGTCATACCATTTAACGCATAGTTATGAGCCAAATATTTGTGCAGTAGTTTGTAATGAATATATGCATAATCACAGATTGCCCTATTTTCTTTGCAGTCAAATGTGATTTAAAGGGACAGAATCAGAGTGCAGTGGACTTCACTTTATTTAATGCTTGATGCATATTAGGCTCTCAATAACTCCTTATTGGGTGAATAAATAAATGACTGACCAGTTTGGCAGATTTTATCAAATCCTGTGAGTTTAGGCTTTTGGTTATTTTTAATGGAGTCTTCTTATATTGCTAGCACAATTAATTATGCGGGATATGTTTTGAAAATATTTGGTTGCCAACGAGCATAGCAAAAATAATTATGGATATATGGTGAGCAAAATATAACATAAAAACCAATTTATATGCATCAAATAGGGAACCTCTGTACCAGTCAGATTATTTCTAATGGCAGGTAACGGAAATAGGCTCAAACTGGCTTAAGAGTAATACCATACCATGGGTAATATAAACTTCAGACACCATTTGAACAGGGCTCTGCTTTCTTTCTCTCAATTCTCTTGTTTCTGCCTTTCTTCATGTCTTTGTTTTGTCCTGTCTGACTTCCATCATGGTTGCAAGGTGGCTACCAGTGCCGGCAGCAGCTGGGACAATGTACTTCCTTGCTCATGTTCAGTGGGAGAGCAAGAAATCATCTCCCCCAATCATGGCCTAAAAGTCTTTTACTACAGTGTGATTGGCTAGGTTAAAGTCATGTAACCACATTTGCTAAGCGAATGCCATGCTATGCTTGCCTGTAAGCCTGGGTTTCTGAACTAGTCACTGGCAAGAATGATAGGATTACCTTATTAGCTGAGACTAATTGAGACTTGTTCCTGGAGCTGAGGAAGGGGTTAGCTTCTAAGTCAATTGGGCTGTGTGGAAGTGAAGACTATGTTTCAACAAAATTGGGTTCTATTAGGAAGGGGAGAAGAGGAAAATGGATATTCTGTAGGCAAATAACAGTGTCCACTTCAACATTACACTTCTTTTTAAAATTTTAATTTTTTTCTTCTAAAATCTTTTTATTAAAGACTTTGTTTTTCTATAGCAGTTTTAGGTTCACAGCAAAACTGAGAGGAGATATAGAGATTTCCCGTATCCCCTTCTCCCACACATAGATAGCCTCCCCATTATAAACATCTCCCACCAGAGTGGTACATTTGTTACAATTGATGAAATTACATTACATCATTATCACCCAAAGTCCATAGTTTACATTAGAGTTTATTCTTTGTGTTGTACAATCTATGGATTTGGATAATGATATGTATTCACCATTACTGTATGATGTAGGATAGTATCACTGCCCTAAAAATTCTTTGTGCTCTGCCTGTTTATCTCTCCCTTAACCCTAACTCCTGGAACACCTCCCTTCCAGAAAAGAGAATTGAAAGAGTCAGTCAAGCAAAAGTATTTCTATATCTCCACAAAAATTAAGATTGATTGTAAGGAGAAAGAAAGATGGCAGTAGTCAGTCTCCTTCCCGACACCCTTAACAGCTTCCAGGTGGTAGTGAAACCATACTTCTCTCCTTATGTAACCATGTGCCTGATAGGCATGCGCGGGCTTCTGTAATCTGGCAGTGTGCCACTATTGTTTAACCTGTGCATATAAAGACACCGCCACTCCGCAAGGCTGGCTGTGCCCTTGCTGAAATAAAGAGCTATGTTGCAGTTACCTACAGTTCCCCGCATTTTCTTCCAACTGTCCAAGTCTTGTACTCCTTACCTCAGTTCCTCAAATCTGCAGCAATACACTTGGCATCATGAACAAGATTCCCAGATAAGGGAGCAGTCTGCCCCACCAGAAGACGTGAGGGACACGTGGCCCCCACAGAGCATGTGGTATCTCATGACAGTGGTATTGATGACTTAGACTCCACCTGAGCCTTGGGAGGCAGTTGATGGGTTCCCGATAAGTATTGAGAAGGCACTTCGCTTCCTGGAGGAGCAGCTGCCAGAAAAAGCATGAGCTGTGGCTGGCAGAATGAGCTGTGTGCTCTTAATGGCTTTGAAGTGGAACATGGACAAAGCTCTAGCAGAGGCCACACAGGTACAGAAAATTTGGCAAAAGGAAGATGCTTTGGTCACAAGGGTGCAACAACTGGAAGCTGAGCTCCAAAGAAGTGCACCCTTGGAGTCACCCTCAGAGGTGGGGGAAGACGTCCCGAGGAAGTCCACTGACAAGTACAGCCCATAACACACCAAAATATAAATAAAGCAAGAACAGCCCCTGGGTCCATGAGGGGTACAAGCTAAAGGCCCCATGGTGACTGAGTTCACCACATATATCCCATGTACACCTGCGGAATTGTAGGATTTGGGGAAGCAATGTCGGCAGCACCCTGGTGAACTGTTGCAGGCCTGGTTGCTGCGCCTTTGGGACGAGGATCCGACAGTATCTCATGCTCCTCTGACGAGATGGAGAAATTGGCATCCATAACTGTACAGCCCTCATTACAGTAGCATCTGCAGAACAGTCACTGCTTGGCTCAAGGGCAGAGGAACCATACCCTGATAGAATGGATTACTGCTACAGTGCAGATAGTTTGGAATGATGCCAGACAACTCCCAGACCATGTGAGTAAATGGCAAATGTATGCTGAATTAGTGCAGATTATTCGTGAACTGGGCATGTGACAAGCTATGTTTAATTTGAATATGTGAGGACCGGATGATAAACGGTTTATGACTGGCATGCGAGACCTAGTGTTAGGGACTGCCCCCTCTACCGCTTTTGGCCCTTCAGTTATTATCCTGGTTGCCTATGTGGGGAAACGTACACATGAAGTGACTATAGCAATGGCTGCTCTGGGGGATGTAGAGGGGAGATACTGTGAGGGCAGTGGCAGAAGTGTTCATGCAGTAATGCCTAGACCCCTGAGGGCTGAGAAGAAAAAGAAAGTCCCTATGCAAGGTCCTGCTTGGGTTACCGGAACCCAAATGTGGACTGATTTGCTAGCTGCAGGAGTTGATCAAGACAAGATAGACTGCCAACCTAATGCTGTATTATTGGAACTGTGGTGACAATTAAAACCTGAACAGCAATTTAGGCATGCACAGAAACCTCCCACTGAAAAGGCTAGGCCAGTGGCCTTGACAGACTTTTTGAAACCCCAGGATGCTCTGTTAACCCTATATGACTAGGGAGAAGGCTGAGGTGCCCTTTTGGAGGGGATAAGCAGGGACCGGAGGCTGCATGTGGAATTGGCAATCCACTGGTTCCCACAGAATGTGCAAAGAGTCCTAGCACTGGTGGATAATGGGGCAGACTGCAGTCTTATCTATAGAAATCCAGACAGATTCCCTGGACCAGCCACTTGTATAGACGGCTATGGGGGTAACTCTAACCCTAACCCTAACCCTAACCCCAAAGCTGTGACTTTGCCTCTTGGAATGGGACATTTACCTTCATGTCTGTATAAAGTGTATGTTTTTCCAGTGCTGGAGTATATCCTAGGGGTGGATGTGCTGTAAGGGCTCAATCTGCAGACCTCTACTGGTGAATTACGTCTGCAAGTCCGGGTGGTGAAGATCGTAGTGTCGGGACATACTCATCACCCGTCACAGAAATTGCAAGAACCAAGGCACATCATCAATGTTAAGCAATATTGCTTGCTCGGTGGACATGATGAAATCGGGGCTACAATTCAGGAACTGGAGAAAGCTCAGGTATTGTGTGCTCCACTCATAGTCCTTATAATGCCCCTGTGTGGCCCGTGAAGAAGTCTGATGGCTCATGGAAAATGATTGTGAACTATCGGGAACTGAATAAAGTAACTCCCCCACTGCTTACAGCAGTACCATCCATCTATGACCTAATGGATCAACTGACTACAAGGCTGGGAACATACATCTTGAATTTGACTAACGCTTTTTTCTCCATAGATTTAGCTCTTGAATGTCAAGACCAATTTGCCTTCATGTGGGAAGGAAGACAATGGATTTTTGTGGTATTACCCCAAGGCTACTTACATAGCCCAACAACTTGCCATGGGTTGGTAGCCCAGGATTTGGCAACCTAAACCTGACTGGCAATGTGGAATTGTTTCATTATATTGATGATGTCATGTTAACCTCTGCTTCCCTTACAAATCTAGAACAAGTGGCGCCGGTGCTGTTGCAGCATCTAAAAACATGTGGCTGGGCAGTAAATGCAACCAAGATTGAGGGTCCTGGCTTATTTGCCAGATTCTTGGGTGTTGTCTGGTTGGGTGAGACGAAAGTTATCCCTGATGCTGTAATTGATAAGATACAAGAGTATCCACAACCCACTACAGTTAAAGAATTGCAGAGTTATATGGGCCTTTTGGGGTACTAGAGAGTGTTTGTGCCCCAGCTAGCACAGCTAGCAGAGTGGGCCGTTGTATGGCTTGATCAAGAAGGGAGCTAGTTAGGACTGGGATGAAACAGTAGAGAAGGCGTTTACCACCAACAAGCAGGTGGTGCAGCAAGCCCAAGCCCTACAGGTAATATATCCAGTAAACCCTTTGAGTTGGACGTGAATGTTGACAGCAGAAGGATATAGCTAGGGCCTATAGCAACATTTGGAATGAACTAAGACAATGGTGGGTTTTTAGTCCCAACTATAGAAAGGTGCAGAGAGTGTGTACTTCCTAATAGAAAAGCAATTAGCGGTTGTATGGACAGCCTTGCAGGCCACTGAGGTAGTGACTGGCATGGCCAATGTGCAGGTGTGCACAACTTATCCTATACAAGGTTAGTTACATACATGGATGCAGGTCCCCAAACAGAGGTGGCCCATCTGGAACAATGGAGTACCATAGCTGCTAGCCCTCTGGCCATGGAATTACAGACAGTTTTAGGCCTAGTTAAATTTGCCACTGACAATATACTGGATGCCACAGTTCCTACAGATTTAGAAGTGTCCCCTTACAAAGAAGGGAAGCTGCCCATACCGCTAATGTGTGGTACACAGATGGGTCCAGTAGGGGGCAGGGAGCCAAGTGGGTAGCTATAGGGGTGCAACTGGCTACTGACCACATTTGGTATGATACAGGTATGGGCCAAAGCAGCCAATAGGCTGAACTGCGGACCATATGGATGGTTATAGCCCATGAAGATGGCCCCTTGCTATTTTTACTGACAGTTGGGCAGTGTTCAAAGGCTTGACATTATGGTTGCCTATGTAGAAATGGCAAAACTGGATAGTGGGCCATAGCCCCTTTTGGGGACAAGCCACGTGGCAAGACCTGTGAGAGATAGGACAAGAAAAGGATGTAACTGTCTATCATGTTACAGGTCATGTCTCCTTGGTGACTCCAAGAAATGATGAGGCAGATGCACTCTCACATGTGTGATGGCTAGAAAAGGCTCCTGCCACTGTCGTGGTGTACTGGCTCCACAGGCGATTGCAGCATGCGGGTGCCAAAACTATGTGGACAATAAAAGAACAATGGAACCTTCCCCTGAAGTAGGAAGACGTCACAGATGTCTGTGCCAAGTGTCCAGTGTACAGACAGGATATACCACACCCTTGCCGCATGAAGTAACAAGGGCAAGGGTCCCATTGACTATGTGGCAGATAGATTTTATAGAACCTCTTTCAAAAGCTCAAGGGGCATCTTATGCCCTTACAACAGTGGACACGACTATCAGGTTATTGTTTGCATGGCCCTGTATGGCCGCAGACCAAAAGCATACTGTCCAAGCTCTCAAATGCTTATGCGCCTTTTACGGTGGACCATTAGTGGTGGAACGTGACCGAGAGAATAATTTTACTGGGCATGAAGTCCAAACATAGGCTAAACAAATAGACATTCAGTAGAAATTGCATGCTCCCTATAATCCCCAGGCAGCGGGCATGATTGAGTGGTACAACGGGCTGTTGAAACAGCACCTACGAGTAACCGTCAATCCTCCAGGACTGCGAGCTTGGGTATCCTGCCTGTGGGACATGTTGAGGGGCCTGAATGAGAGATCTTGAGGGAGGTCTCTCTCTGGTAGAGCTGCTATTACATAGGGCCTTGGCTCCAATTCAATTACAGGTAACGACCACTGAAACTTTGTTGAAACTTGGTCATGGACTCAATGGTAACATACTTCTACTCACCCTTACTTGTCTGAAAAGGGGAGAAACGGTGTAATGGAGTTGGCCATGGAAAGCAAAGGCCCTGCATTGCCGGTAGGTAGGACTAATAGCCCCATGGGGCAAGAGGCTAGAGGTGAACTTATGGGTTATTCCTTGGGTAACAGTCAACTGGCCACCACAAATAACTGTGAGATATCCCACAGGAGAGACGGAAGAAGAAGAAAGTACCATCCTAAGGGGAACCTTTGTGTTGTCACTGTGGCCTATCATGAGCAAGGGGAACAAGTGTGGTATTGATAGCTAGGCAGGCCCCACTCGGCAGCAACAGTCTTATCACAAGATAAGACACTGGCATGCATCTTGCCTGAGAGAAAAGACTTACCTGTATTAGTACCCTTGTCCTCCTCGTTTTTCCAACCTTAGGCCACTTTCCGCAAATACCGTAGTTGAGTGGGCACAGATTTATGCCATGATCGCTAATATCTCACACTATTGAGTCTGCACAGAATTCCCTGTTAGCACCTCTGCAGGACTGCCCTGGTGTATGCATGCAGCTGATGTCACAGCATGGGAGCGGCTGACCTGCTGGGTACCCCAGTCACCTGACTGGACTGTCATCCATACTCAAGTAGATACACAAAGAACTCAGCATGAACTGGACAAACCCTTACTGGGTTATTCGATACATGACAGATGGTCATGGCTGACTGGTGAAGGGATAGAGGTGAAAAGGAATGTGCCTCATTGTATTTAAGAAAACATGGGGTCCTGACTGTTGGAGCGAGTACCATATCCCCTATGCCAAAACATAACTACTGTCTCCTCCACCACGCATTGGTGGATAGGACAAGAGTATGCCGGCACCCACCCAACTATGATTTCCCCCCCAAGGAAACTTATGGTTATGTGGGGCCCATAGATGGCCCTACATTCCCTCAAACTGGATAGGCCACTATACTTGGGGATGCCCATATTTGCCAGCAACTATATAGCAGGTGCTCCTACAGCACCTTACAAACTGGGATGCATATTATTCACAACATGTCTGTACTAAACGGACCCCATGGTGGTATTACCCCCTTAGCCATCTTTGTGCCTGTGGCAGGTGATGTAGTAGTTGAAACTCAAGTGACAGCTTTGGCAAAACATATTGCATGAGCCTTGAATTATACTGATAAAGCCCTCAGTCTGGTAGCTGATGAAGTAGGTCAAATTAGAAAAGTATTGCAAAATCGTATGGCTTTGGACATTTTAACTGTTGCCCAAAGGGGCACTTTTGCTATTCTCCACACTAAATGTCATATTTACTTTCTGGTCTACCGGCACAACATCTCACTAGCCTTGGCAAATCTCTCCCAAGAAATATAGGAAGTCCCGCAGATCACTGGGGATCCTTTGCAGGAGTGGTAGGCAGGCCTAAGGTCCACTTGGCGCTGGGACTTAGCTCTCCTAGGAGGTGGAGACTACCTCTAGTGGTATGTTGTTGTTCCCTGTATTATTGTTGTGGCGTGTGGGTACAGGGCTCTGCCCTCCAACAGGAATCACCTGCCAAGCCTACATAAGTGTAAAGGAGGAACCCTGAAGGGGTAGAGTGTGAGGAGATGGTTGTAGTCAGACTCCCTCCTGACACCCTTAGCAGCTTCCAGGTGGTAGTGACTCAGTACTTCTCCTCTTATGTAGCCAAGTGCCCGGTATACATGCGCAGGCTTCTGTAATCTGGCAGTGTGCCACTATTGTTTAACCTGTGTTTATAGAGACGTCGCCGTCCTGTGAGGCTGGCTGTGTCTTTGCTGAAATGAAAAGCTATGTCGCAGTTGCCTATGGCTCCCTGCATTTTCTTCCAACTGCCCAAGCCTCATAGCGCTTACCTCAGTTCCTCAAAGCTGCAGCAACACATTGATTCTCTCCTAAAGATGCATTCATCGATGAATTAAAGAAATGAGGACAGGATGAAAGAATGTAGTCAGCCTTTCCCAAGTTTTTATTTTCATTTTTAAATTCACTTTCCCCTTGATTGGTATTTATCAAGATCCCATCATGCTTTGGTCCTTTTAACCTGCTACCTATCCTCTTTCTCTCTTTTCAAGAGTGAGCATCTTCTTCGTGTCATCTCTAGAGAAAAATAAGTTTATGAATCACCGAAAACAAACCTTTTAGCATTTCCTGTAGATTTTGTGCCTTCTTCAGCTCAACTCAACTTGATCTGGGGGTGGGGTGAGGGGGAGCTATACTATCCCCATCAGTGCTTAATAAAAAATAATGTGGGTTTATCAGTTGCATCTGTAGGGTCTCAGCACTCCTGTAGTTATTTAACTTTTTCTGAAATTACTTAGATTAATGACTCGGATAGAAAATCCTGTGCCTACGGCCTGGATATCCTGATTGACCACATCTGGTTTGAGGCAAAGAAATGGTAAGTCATTGGCCCACTGAAGAGTGAGTTTACAGGGCTCTGGCCACTTGGACAAAGGGACAGAAACCAAATGAGAGGTCTACATAATCAAAGAAAGGGACTTTGGGAGGAAAACAAAACAGGCTTCCAAAATTCATTCACTTTCTGTGCAATTCAGTACAAATTTTTTGGTGATTATACAGACAAATAGGTACAGCTTGTTGTTTTCTGAAAGAATTATTATCTATTTTTTAAGATCCTGCTTTATTTAATTATCAGGATCAAACATTAGGGAAGGCAAAATCTCTTATATGTAAAGAAGAGTATTATTGCCTTTTTTAAGTTTTTAAACTTCTCCATCTTTTTCCATGCATATGCTGTGTAAAACTTTTCTTATGAAAAACAAGACCATTTTTATATATGATTTCATGTCCTGTCTTTTTTACATTTAAGCATTTCCTCATGTTATTAATCTTTAGAAAAATGATCTTAAATAGTTGTGACATGAGCCATGCTATATAAGTATCACAATGAATAATTCTTTTTTATTCTTTAAAGCATTTATTTTAAAATGGAGATATAATTTACAGACTGTGAAATGCACATATCTAAAGCATACAGTTTGATGAATTTTAACAAATACAAACACACCCTAATCAAGGTAAAGAATATTTCCTTCACCCTTAAAAGTACCCTTGTGCCTCTTTCCATTCAATACCTTATTCCCCACAACTGCTGTCTGATTTCTATTACCTCAGATCCGTTTTGCCTATTCTTGAACTTCATATAAATGGAATTATACAGTATACTCTTTTATGTCTAGCTTCTTTTTTGCTCAACAATTATTTTGAGATTCACCCATGATTCTGTGTTCATCGGTAGTTTATTCTTTATTATTGCTAGTAATTTTCCATTGTATGGATATATCACAGTTTATTCACCACTTAATGAACATTTGTTTTTTTTCCAATTTGAGTCTATTATGAAATATACTACTTTAAATACTACTCTAAAGTAATTTTAGAGGAGGTGAGAAATGGTAAGAAATGAAATGACAGATGAGTCAGTGATTATTATCTAAGAGAAGATACAGAGAAGCAGGGGATGCTGTTGAAAGACTGGGGATGGAAGGGTGATGAAAAATGAAACGATAGGGGCTCTAAGAAAGGTAATACAAAGGGAAATTAATTTTAAAAGGAAAAAACAAAATGGGCAAGAATGAGAAGAAACAATAAACAAATAAATAGAGAAATGAAAAATTAGAAAAATTAGAAAAAGTAAAAAAAAAACTAGAAACATGAAACTTTTGTTTCTAATCATGTTCTTCAAGGACTCTGAAATGAAGACAAACTTTTGAGTCTCTTACACATGGATTTCAGCCCCTCACATGTTCTTGATGCTGTTTTACATGAATGTTTTCTACAGGCAACACTCTTTTCCTTGCCTGCCAGAGCAGAAGAGTGGCTTTGATCAGGGCAGCATTCTCAGGGCAGTTTGTAAAGGAGGAAGCCAGAAGGCCTTTTAATTTAAAAATAAGTGCTATTTTGTTTCCCATGTTTCCTTAATTGAGGCAGAAGCTGAATCTAGGACACAGCCTGGTGGGGAATTGGCTATGGCATGGTCACATGGAGACTGGATTCTAAGCAAGAGGGGGATGATGAGCACCAGAAAGGCAGAATGGCACAAATGTGCGTGAGGGCGTGCGTGCGTGCGTGCGTGTGTGTGTGTGTGTGTGTGTGTGTACAGTTACAGGGAAGTATCCTCAACTGTCAGGCCTGTAAGATTAAGATGTCAGAATGGGTTATAAGGGAGAGAAATAACTGTACTCACATTAGCTGTGTTATTTGATTTTGTGGACATGTTGCAGAAGGATTTAAATGCAGAGATGGAAGAAAGCAAAGAAAGGAAATAGGGTCCAAGATGGCTGGAATTGTTTTTGCCTTAAAGAGACTCTGAAGGCCTGAGAGTTGAAAATTTCTTTTTTACTGTAATATTGCTGAAATTTGACCCAGAATATTTGTTTTCTCTTGAAGTCAGAGAAGAGGCACAAGAATAATTACAAGAAATGAGAAGAAAGAAGGATGAGGAACTATATAAGGTATATTGCTGATGGAGTTTGATGGTGCTTTGCTACACTCTTATCCCTCTCCCAGATTTTCATATTAGTTTGAAGTGAATTTGGTGGATAAAAGCAAGGCATGAAATGAGGGAGAGGAATGGGCCATGGTCATGGTCTTGTCTATAGCTATTGAAAGTTGTTAAAACAGAAGAGGAATTTATTTGGTCTATAAATCCCTGGGGATTATAACCATAAGAAATACAGTGCAGTTTACAAAGATTCTGATCGAAAAAGAAGAACAATTTCTTGATGTGAGAACTATTAGAATACAAAATAAAATAAGATACTATATATTGACATACTTGGAGGAATACAAGTGATCTGCAAATTCAAGGTATCATTATTATTTAGCCTCTAAAGGAGATGGTGGAAATTCTACTATTAAAACACACCAGAGAAATAATATAGATAGGAGACAGGGAAAGGATGGCAGCCAATAAATGGTCCGTTATTGAGCAAGTTACCACTGTGGGTGACTGGGGCTCAGTCCTGAAGGAGAACTTTGAAAAATGAGTTATCTTGCTTGGGGGTGGGGGCAAGGAAGCTGGTGCATTTTTAAAAATTGAGGTGTAATTGACATAACATTATGTTGTGTTTGGTGTACAACATGAATTCAATGTTTGTATACATTGTGAAATGATCACAATAAGTCTAGTTAACAACCATCACCTTACACAGTTACCAAAAAAAATGCTTTTTTTCTTGTGATGAGAACTTTTAAGATCTACTCTCTTAAAGCTGGTTGTAGGGTTAACTCAGAACATAGCCCCTCCACATACTCAGAAGACTGATAGCTACCTTGCCAGCAGCCAAAGAAGGCAATACACAAAGAGCTTTCATCAATGCCTATTCCTAAGGATGTTTTCTGCTGCTCCCATGGATGTTATCTGCTCCTGTAACCAAGTAGTACATTTTGCTCCCATCCATCTGAGAAGGCGGCTGCTCCCCTATGAGATAACCCCTCCCTCTGTTTGTGGGCATAAAAACTCTGCTTCACTTGGTCAGCAGCAAGTTTTCTGCCTGCAGCTCCGAACCTGTCACTGCTGAAGCTCTCCTGCCTCATGAATAATAAATGACATTTCTCATCCCTCTAGTCCTCCTGGTGGTTTTTCCAGAATATCCAAATGTAGGTGCACGTTCCAGGAAGAGTGCTCCTGTGTTACACTGGTGCATTCATATATTATCGATTCCTGTCCATCATTGGTTGAATGTTGCTGGGCGGGGATGGGGCATTAATTTGTATGGGCAAAGATGGCAGGCTTTAGTGACCAAGAATGCCTTCAGCCTAAGAAATGAAGGTCCTGGAAGAAGAGGTCAGGCTGCATGCACTGAAGTGCAAAGGGTGAAGGTAAGTAAGGTGTAGATGCTTGGTGACCATGGACCACTCCCACGCCCAGGGTACCAGCTAACTTTGTGTTCAGCACTTAGCTTTAAATTATGCTGATCTACTGGCTCTGCAGGGGCTCAAGTACCCATCTCTACATCCCCACATGAGAGTGGCACAGAATCCAGACACCACGTGGCCAAGAGCAAAGGACACTATGTTGTGCACAGAGGGAACAATGACTTTATTTTTCTTACTAGAGGAGTTTCTCTTAGACTCATGATTGCCCAGAAATTCAGTGATGTGCTCGCCATTTATAGAAAGAAACAAAAGCAAAATATGTGAAAGTTACTGGAGAGAATGGGGATATGACAGAGGATACGTTCATTCTTCTAGATGCTGTGTTCTGGATGTTGTATAACATTCTACAAAGCTCTCCCAGGTCTCTTAGCAATTAGTATGTCATTAAAATCTTATCTACAATTATACTTTCCAATCTAAATTCTAGCTTTGAGTTTTGCCTGATTTTTTTTTTCCTTGAGCACATGAGTAGTTCAGAGGCCTGTGAAATAAACAAACCTCATAGGAGATTTGTTGTCCTAAATCCCACTGAATATTTTACTGAGAAGGTGAAACTTTAAAATCAATTCCAGAAAGGCAATGCTCCTTTCATTTGAAGCTCAAGCTTAGAGATTGATAAGCTGTTACTGTTAAATAGTTTGGTCAATGCTTCTATTTTAGCAACAAAAATATTTTCCCTGGAAGGAGCCAAAGAAGTAACGGGGCTCGATGATAAGATGAGAGGGTCTGCCTGAAGCCATTAGAGCCACCTTTGAGTCATAGACATAATGACACTTTCAGAGAAAATAAACTGTCTCTACATTTCTTGAACTGTCTAAAAAAAAAATCTGAGGATTCTAGTATTTGAATATGCAAATCCAATATAGCATTCTCTTTGGATAACGCTGTATTAGTTGTCAAAAATGAGTAGTTTAAGTGTGCCACTTAGAGAACTGATTTTCTTAATTATATCGGGCATGCTCATCAAGTCAAACACTATCTAGAGCTAAGTTACACAATTGTAAATGAGGCATCTTGGTGATTTCTTAAATTATTCCAGGGCATTTAGAAAAAGTATTAAGTCATTGCCTCAGGGAGCAAAGTCAATTTTTGGTTTGAAAATGAGACAAGATTCACAGAAGCAGGTAGTAGTCGAGGCCCTAGGAGATCTCTGAGCCGTGAAAATGTTCTTTCTTTTTATACTATGTTCACCCTTATGTGTACAATTTTATATAACAGGGATCATATCTTATGTATTGTCCTATAATTTGTTATATTTACTGAACAATATATGATCTTTCAATTCCAGTCGTGATCAGTTGACATCTCGATGGTTACATTGTCTTCCAGTTAGATGGGTGGAATGCTATAGACTGAATGTCTGCGCTTGTTGAAACCTGATCTTCGATATGATGGTATTTGGAGGTGGGGTCATCATGAATGAGATTAGTGCCTTATAAAGAGACCCAAGGGAGCTTCCTTGTCCCTTATGCTATGTGAAGCAAAGGGAGAAGACAGCTTGATCTTGGACTTCTTAGCTTCCAGAACTGTGAGAAATAAATTGCTGTTGTTGTTGTTGTTTTGATTTTTATTATGGTGATATTGGTTAATGAAACCCAGTAAGTTTCAGGTGTACAATCCAACAATAAGGCATGTGTGTTGCATTGTGTGTTCACTGCCCATAGTTAAATCGTTGTTGTTTATAAGCTACACAGTCTATTTTGTTATAACAGCCAAAACTGACTGACACAGGTTTATTTACACAATTGATCTTATTTTGATACACATTTTAGTTACATTTGACTTTCCTCTACGGTAAATAATATGTACCATGATAATATGTACCATGATTAAAGACTTCCTATGTTCCAAGCACTGTTCTAAATACTTTATATGTAATAACTGATTTAATCCTCACAGCAAAATTTAAGAAGTAAATTTTTTATTATCCATATTATTGATAAGAGAACAGAAGTGTGAGAGGTAAGTAACTTGCCTAAGATGTACAGATAGTAAGCAGCTAGAACATCTGTATTGGTTATCAAACTCAGTACCATTCTCAACACTTTCTCTCTTGTGCGCCTCCAACATTAGACTAGAAAAGTCCAATTCTGTCTTTCTCAGACTTTCGTGCAGCTAGGAGAGGCCAATGAGACATAAGCAGAAGTCTACTGGTTGCTTCTAGCAAAGACAGCATTTCTTATCATCTCGAATACAGAAGAGACAATTTAAGATTTTGTAGCTATCTTGCCATCTTAAAAACATACGAGAAAGGTAAAGAGAATTGCAGAGATGGCAAATCTGACATTGTGAAGCCTGCAAACCAAGGCTTCTAGACTTCATATAATGTGAGAAAAATTAACATCTATTTTTTTAAACCACTACTGGTATGCTTTTCTGTAATTTGCAGCCTTAAGCATTCTTACCTGACAGAGTAATAGAGCAGGGATTTGAGCCAAGCAGTCTGGGTCCAGAGCCCATGTTCTTAATCTCTGCACTATTGTACATATTTGTGTATCTAAATCATCTGGAACAAAGATCTTTGCACATACATACCACTTTTGCTGTTTTATTAAGAAAGAAAGAAAAATTGACAGACTTACCTGTCAAATTTTCTCCTTATGTCCAAAATCCAACAGTCTAAATAAAAGAAGAGGGAGGGGAGGCTCAGCAGTAGCATACATGAGAATAATTGAAGTAATCTACTATAAAGTACATTCCCTAAGGTCAGCTGTGGGATGCTGAAAATACTGACCTGGCCTGAGGTGTATTTAGATAATTGTGAGGTCTCCATAGAAGTGTGGTGTTTTGTTCTCAGAACACAATTTAAGAAATATCATGATGACAGTATGCTGAGTGAAAGAAACCTTAAACAAAAGAATATTGTTTTAGTACGGTTCATCTTAAAAGCAGACACCAACACAAAATTAAATATACAAAAATTTTATTAGAAGAAATGCCTGTAAGAGACATAGAAAGGGAATTGGGCAAGGCTGGGAGAGCAAGAGGCTGTGATGTGGGTCTGACTCAAAGGCAAAAGGGCAGGGATGTGAGTGGGAGCATCCTATACTGTCGTGTAGTCTCTGGAAGGTTCTTTAAAGTGGACAAGCTGTCCTCAAAACAAAGTCAGCTATTAGAGGAGCCCAGTTTCTTTTAAGAATTGGCATTGGTGCAAATGTTACAACAGATATCAGAGCATAGGCACTCTGGCCCTTGGCCAGTGATGCTCCTTGGAGCTGAAAGTCTGTGAGGCGCATTCTTTCTCCTGGCTGCCATAAATACAAAATGTATGGTCAACTTTATACAAAGTTCTAGAACAAGCATAATTAATCTATGGTAGAAGAAAGTCAGAGCAGTAGTTTCTTCTAGAGGTGGAAACTAACTAGGGAAGGGTGTAAAGAAATTTGCTGTTCTATACCTTGATAGGGATTGAGGTTACACAAGTATATGCATTTGTCAAAACTCAGTAAGTGTATGTTAAAATTTTGTTCATTTTAACTGTATGTAAATTTTACATCAAAAGAAAAAATCTGTAAATAAATATTAAACTCTAGCTTATGATAAACATGCTGAAGTATATTTTTGACAGAGGAACTCTGTGATTTACTTTGAAATGCATCAAAAAATAAGATGGGGTAGGTTTGGAGAAACATAGAGGAGCGAGAGATGTCCCCAGATCTCTCTCCTGGAAACAACAATAAGCTGAACAACTAAAACTCAACAAAAAACACCCAAACTGCACAACAGCACGTCTGAGCATAGGATCTGCGCATAAGATCTACCACAGGTCAGAAACCCGAGTGTCGGGCGGTGGACTGGGAGAAATAAAGAAATTGCCTCTCTCAGCCATCAGAGCTCCCATTGGGGGAGGAGAAGAGGAAAGGGAGAAGGTGCGGCAAGTTCCCTGAACAGCATTGCCTGGGAGAGTTGTGATTTCAATGCAGCCGGCGGTAGGGCCCAGTCTTCAGGACAGAAAGCAAAGAAGCTGGAAGACAGAGAAACAACAGTTGATTTTTACTGGCTGAGGTGGCAAAACTGAGGCCAACACCCAACCCAGAATGTCCCTCATTCCATAATCTCCAAGATTGATCACTGCAGAGCCCCAGGGGAATGTAAGCAAATGCTACCGAAACTATTGCTAACACTGACAGGGACTGAAACTGCGGGTAGCGAGCCTGATTAAATATCTACAAGAAAATGAAAAGGTATTATTAACGCTTTATATAAAGCACGGATCCAAGAGACTTAGACGCCACCTACTGGAAACCAAAATAAAAGGGCTTCTTTGCAGCAGGCTAAAGAGAGACCTTTATATAATAAATCTTCTTTCTGGGATAAAAAAGCAGAATACATTTCCATTAATGCCAGGCAGAGAAATAGTCCATTGAACACCATGAACAGCCAAGGTCATAAGAGATCTCAGAAAGAAAGAGAAAAATCTCCAGAAAATAAGCTTACAGACATAGAAATATGTGACTTAAATGACAGAATTCAGAATGATACTTCTGAAAAAACTCAATGAGTTCCGAAACGAGTCATATCAATAATTTCAGGAATTGAAAAAAACACCTAGAAGAGCAGAGCAAGGAGATTGAAACTCTCCAAAAGAACAGAATAGATCTTCCGGAGATAAACAAACAAACAAACAAACAAACAAACAAAACACACACACACACTGCAAGAGTTGAAAAATGAAAGAGCAAGCTTGGGAAATAGAGTCGACCAAATGGAGGAAAGGATCAGTGACATCGAAGACAGAAATCTAGAAATAATTCAGAACGAAGAAGAAAGAAACTGAAGAATGAAAAATAATGAAAGAAATACAAGAACTAGCTGATACCATCAGGAGAGGAAACATAAGATAATGGGCATTATTGAAGGCGAGGAAAAGGAGCAAGGATAAGAAAGCATTTTCAGACAAATAGTGGTCAAGAGTTTCCCAAATCTAAGGAATGAGCTGGAGGTTGGAAAACAAGAAGCCAACAGAACACCCAATTATCTCAACCCAAAAAGGCCCTCATCAAGACACATAGTATTAAAATTATCAAAAATCAATGACAAAGAGAATTCTCAGGGCAGCCAGGGAGAGGAAAATGGTAACATATAAAGGAAAACTCATTAGTTTATCCTCAGACTTCTCAGCGCAAACCTTATAAGCCAGAAACGAATGGAATCAAATATTTAAACAATTAACTGAAAGGAACTGCAAGCCTTGAATAATGTATCCAGCTAAGCTCTCCTTTAGATATGAAGGAGAAATTAAGACCTTTTCAGACATACCACAATTGAGGGAATTCTCCACTACAAGGTCTGCACTACAGGAAATACTGAAAGGGGTCATCTCACCTAAAACAAAATGACACACACAAAAGATACATAATTAGAAGTAAAGTGACAGGCAAATCGAAGCAGAAGAGTGTAACCCTTACTAAAAACAAGGCATTATAAGCTTAAATAATAATAAGAGAATTGCTATAGAAAGATAGTAATGAACGTTCAGCATACATAGGGGCAAAAGATAACAATGACTGAAAATGGGAGGATTCAAAGATCCAAATTTGCAAAGGGGAATGGAGATAAGGCACATGCAAAAGAAAATGGACGACTGTATATATATATATCTGTTCGTTACATATTCATAATGGTAACAAAACGCCAAAGATTCAGAACTGAAGTATATAATATATAACAAGAAGAACCAGATGGAAATCCAACAAAAGCCAACCAAAATAAAGGAAACAGAAACACAAGGACAAGGAAGCAATGAAAACACCAAGCTACCAGAAAGGAAAAGATAAAATGTCTATAAGAAGACATCATATTTCAATAATCACGCTAAATGTAAATGGACTGAACTCACCAATAAAATGGAATGGACTACAGAATGGATCAAAAAACAAAACCCAGCCATATACTGCCTCCAAGAGACACATCTCATCTCCAAACACAAATATAGACTCAAAGTGAAAGGGTGGAAAATGATGTTTCAAGCAAATGGCATTCAGATAAAAGCGGGAGTAGCGGTACTAATAGCAGACGAAATTGACTTCAAAATACAAAAGGTAAAGAAAGATACTGAGGGACACTTCATTTTGATAAAGGAAATCATGCACCAAGAAGACATAACACTTAATAATATCTATACTCTCAATCAGGGAGCCCCAAAATATGTAAAGCAATTACTAATAAAATTAAAGGGAGAATCAGACCAAAACACTATTGTAGTAGGGGACCTAGATACCCCACTGTTGGATATGGACAGATCATGCAAACAGAAAATCAATAAGGAAATAATGTCCTTAAATGGCACATTAGACCAACTGGACATAATTGACATTTACAGAGCCTTCCAACCCAAAACAGCTGCTTATACATTCTTCTCTAGTGCGCGTGGAACATTCTCAAGAATGGACTACATACTGGGACACAGAGATAGCCTCAACAAATATAAGAGGGTTGAAATCATACCAACCATATGCTCTGATCATAATGCTTTGAAATTAGAGATCAACTGCAAAAAGAAAGCAGGAAGAACCACAAATACATGGAGATTAAACAACATGCTACTGAAGAATAACTAGGTCACAGAAGAAATAAAAAGATCAAGAAATGCATAGAAACAAATGATAATGATAGTACAACATACCAAAACTTTTGGGACACGGCAAAAGCGGTCAAAAGAGGAACATTCATATCATTACAGGCCTATCTCCAAAACAAGAACGAGCCCAAATAAACAACCTAACGCTTCATCTTAAAAAACTGGAAAAGGAAGAACAAATGAAGCCAAAAGTCAGTAGAAAGAAAGAAAGCATCAAAATTAGAGCAGAAATAAATGACATTGAAAACAAACAAACAAAATAGAAAAAATAAATGCAACAAAGAGCTTCGAGAAGGCTAATAAAATTGACAAACCCCTGTCGAGACTCACTAAAGAAAAAAGAGAAAGGACACAAAAACAAAATCAGGGATGAAATAGGGGAAATTACGACTGACATCACAGAAATACAAAGGATCATACAAGAATTCTATGAAAAAGTATATAACACCAAATTTAACAACCTAGAAGGAATAGACCAGTACTTAGATATAACCTTCCTGGACTGAATCAAGAAGAACTGGAAAATCTAAATACACCGATCAGCAGTATGAAAATCAAAACAATCATCTAAAACCTACCCAAAAGTCAAAGTCCAGGACCAGATGGCTTTACCAGTGAATTCTACTAAACATTCAAAGAAAACTTAATACCTATTCTCCTCAAACTCTTCCAAAACATCGAAGAAGAGGCAATACTTCCCAATGTGTTTTATAAGGCCAATATTACCCTGACACCAAAACCTGGTAAAGATAATACAAAACAAGAAAACTACAGACCAATATCTCTCATGAACACAGATGCAAAAATCCTAAATAAGATACTAGCAAACCAAATTCAGAAACATATAAAAAAGATTATATACCACATTAAGTGGGCTTCATTCCAGGGGCACAGGGATAGGTCCACATACGCAAATCCATTAATGCGGTACACCATATAAACAAATTAAAATCATATGATCATATGAATAGATGCAGAAAAAGCTTTCAACAAGATACAGCATCCATTTATGATCAAAACACTTCACAAAATCGGTATAGACAGAAAGTACCTTAACATAATAAAGTCCATATATGACAAGCCCAAAGCCAACGTTATACTTAATGGTGAAAAACTAAAAACCTTCCCTCTAAGATCAGGAACAAGGCAAGGCTGTCCACTATCGCCACTGTTATTCAATAGAACACTGGAGGTCCTAGTGAGTGCAATCAGGCAAGAGAAAGGTATAAAACGCATCCAAATAGGAAACGAAGAATTCAAACTGTCACTATTTGCGGATGACATGATTCTCTATATAGAAAACCCTAAAGACTCCCCAGGAACACTACTAGAAACAATAAGCAAATACAGTAAAGTTTCTCAATACAAAATTAACGTTCAAAATCCAGTGTTCCTATACTCTAATAATGAAGTGTCAGAAAAAGAGTGGAAAAAATAATTCCTTTTGCAATTGCAACAACAACAACAAAATACCTAGGAATAAATATAATGAAACATATGAAGGACGTATATAATGAAAACTACAAGACCCTATTAAGAGAAATCAAAGAAAATACAAAAAAATGGAAAGATATTCCATGTTCTTGGATTGGAAGAATCAACATAGTTAAAATGACCATATTACCTAAAGCATTATACAGATTAATGCAATCCCCATCAAAATCCCATCAGCTTTTTTTTTTTTTAAAGAAATAGAACAAAAAAATTATCAGATTTGTATGGAAGCACAAAATACCCTGAACTGCCAAAGCCATCCTGAGAACAAAGAAGAAGACTGGAGGCATCACTCTGCCCAACTTCAAATTATACTACAAAGTGTCAGTAATCAAAACAGCACGGTATTGGCAGCAAAACAGACAAACGAACTAGTGGGACAGAATCGAGAGTCCAGAAGTCAATCCATATTTATATGGGCAAATAATTTTCAACAAAAAGCCAAAAACATACAGTGGAGAAAGGAAAGCCTCTTCAATAAATGGTGCTGGGAAAACTGGAAAGCCACCTGCAAAAGAATGAAACTAGACTGTTGGCTATCACCACACACCAAAATTAACTCAAAATGGATTAAGGACCTGAATACAAGACCTGAAACAATACAATGCATAGAGGAAAACATAGGAATTAAACTCAAGGACCTTGGACTTAAAGAGGATTTTATGAATTCGACCTTAAAAGCAAGGGGAGTAAAAGCAAAAATAAATGAATGGGACTACATCAAGCTAAAAAGCTTCTGCTCAGCAAAAGAAATTGTCAACAAGGTAAAGAGACAGCCATCTGAATGGGAAAATATATTTGCAAGTAAGGCCTCCGATAAGGGCCTAATATCCAAAATATACAAAGAACTCATACAACTCAATAACAACAAAAAAGCAAATGATCCTGTCAAAAAATGGGCAGAGGACATGAACAGACACTTCTTTCTAAAGAACATACAAATGGCCAAAAAATATTTGAAAAGATGCTCATCATTGCTTGCTATTAGGGAAATGCAAATCAAAACCACAATGAGATACCATCTCACACCTATTAGAATAGCTATAATCAACAGGACAAGTAATAACAAATGTTGGAGAGGATGCAGAGGAAAAGGAACCCTCATACACTGCTGGTGGGACTGCCAGTCGGTACAGCCACTATGGAAAACAGTATAGAGGTTCCTCAGAAAACTAGGAATTGATCTACCATATGATCCAGCAATCCCTTTACTGGTATTTACCCCAAAGACTTGAAAACTCATATCCGAAAAGATATTTGCATACTGATGTTCATAGCAGCATTATTCACAGTGGCCAGGATATGGAAACAACTGAAATGTCCCACAATAGATGATTGTCTAAAGAATCTGTGGTACATATATACAATGGAATATTCCTCAGCCATAAGAAGAGATGAAATACTGCCCTTTGTGACAACATGGATGGACCTCGAGATAATCATGCTAAATGAAATAAGTCTGACAGAAAAAGTTGAAAATCACATGATATCATTTATATGTGGGATATAAACCTAAAAGCAACAAATGAACAGGACAAACAAATAGAGACTCATTGTCATGGACTATAGATTAGTGGTTACCAGATGGTAGGGGCTGGGGGAGGAGTGGGGAGGTAGACATGGTAAAGGGGGTCAAATATAGGGGGGTAGTGGGATGGTGAAGTAGGTAAAAGAGTTCAAATATAAGGTAGCTGAAAGAATCTGGTCTTTGGATGGTAAACACAATAGAATATACAAATGTCAAATTATATTACAAAATAAGATTGAACTTTATACTCATTAGATGGCTAGTATAAAAAAAAGGAAAATCACAAATGTTGACAAGAATGTGGAGAAATTGGAACCCTTTTGTACTGTTGTTAGGAGTGTAAAATAGTTCAGCCTCTGTGGAAAGCTGTATGGCTGCTCCTCAAAAATTTAAAAATTGATCCCATTTCTGAGTATATACCCAAAATAACCAAAAGCAAGTTTTTGAAGAGATATTTGTGTGTGCATGTTCACAGCAGCATTATTCATAATAGTCAAGAAGTGGAAGCAACTTAGATGCCCACGGATAGATAAACGGTTATACAAAATGTGTTATATACATACAATATTTACATACAATACATACAATATTATTTAGTGTTATAAAGGAAGTAAATCCCATCATATGTTCCAATATAAATGAACCTTGAGGACACTATGTTAAGTGAAGTAAACCAGTCACAAAAAGATAAATACTGAATGATCCACTTTCATGAAGTACCTAGAGTAGTCAAATTAATAGAAACAGAAAGTAGAATGGCGGTTTCCAGAATCCAGAAGTAGGGGGAAATTGGGAATTCTTTAACGGATATGGAGTTTCTGTTCTGCAAGATGAAAAATGTTCTGGACATTGGTTGCACAATAAAGTGAATACACTTAATACTACTGAACTGCTAAAATGTATGCTTAAAAATGGTTAAAATGGTAAATTTTGTTATGCATATTTTACTAGAATTGAAAAAATTTTTAAATAATAAATAAGATGGAGCAATAATTTGATAGAGAGGTAAATAAATGGAGGAACTAAGTATAGCTACGTGTTGATGGTAGAATCTGGATGGTGGATATGTGAATGTTCACTATATAATTCCACTTTGCTATATACTAGAAATTTTTCACAAAAAATCTGAGGCAAAAATATTTTTACAAACTGGATTATATTTAGAAAGAAGAGTATAATTAGATTGAGGAAATAAAATTGGGAAACAAACTGGCAGTTACAAAATAGTCATGGGCATATAAAGTAGAACATAGGGAATATAGTCAATAATATTGTAATAACTAAGTATGGTGCCAGGTGGGTGCTAGACTTATCAGGGTTATCACTTCATAAATTATATAATGTCTAATCACTGTTTTGTACATCTGAAACTAATATAATATTGAACGTCAACTGTAATTGAAAATTTTTAAAAATTAAAAAAAGAAATGCAGTAAATCTGCCTTCATGTGTAATTCAAATCTATGTCTGAGGCACTCATTCATGATGAAAACAGAGAATAGCTATTGATCATCCTCCATACTATGTTTCGAAGCTATTTTAAAAAATATCCCCACCTTCCATTTTTCTCTATTCTTAGAAAATTAATCTCAGTTTTTAAAGTTTAGTTTTTCCTTTAAGTCTTTGGCCTTTGAATTCTAATAAAGTGCATTGGTCTTTTAGGTTAAAGTTTCTTTTTCAGGGAAGTTAAGAAAGATTCAACTGTTTGTCTGAAAGTTGTTAAAAGGGTTACAGGGTCTTTTTGCTTTTGATGTCTAATTCCAGGTTCCTATCTTGTTGAGAGCAACCATATTGTTTTGTCTATTTACTTTTTTTCTCAAAAAAGTTAACATTCTTATTGATGAGTTTTTAGGAAAGTTGCCTAAAGTGTGGAGCCGAGGTGAGGGTGAAGTGAGTGAGGCAGGTAGGCCCTAGGTAGTTAATTACGGTTTTGGCTGGAGGTCCGGAGGTGAAATAGAAAATTTCCTGTGTTCCTCCTGCTCTGTGGATGGTCACTGACCTATTCTTTTGAACCAGGAGGTGTTCACAATAACTGATGTTGACTATGGGGGAAAACAAGAGTTGCTTCTTGAAGAATACAGGGCCTGAAAATATTAAAGGAACATTTTCTCTTGTAGAGATTGTGGCCAACATAACTCTCTCCAGTGGGAAGTGAATTAATTCAGAGCATCAGTCTCTTAATTAGAAGAGCTAAAACAGTGGTCCTCAAGAGAGGAAGGCATGGAACAAAATCACCCAGGGAACTACGCACATCACCTCTTCCCATTTCCCTGACCCATTCTGATGGGGGTGAGCATGTCAGGATGGCCCAGGGGGACTAGGCGCAGGTGGTTTTGATAAATTTCCCAAGTAACACAGAAAGGCAGCTTTCTCTTACCCAACTGGGAATTACTGGGCAAAAGAAAGAGCCAATATTATTTATGAAAGTTTGAAATACATACTATTGATTCTACTTCTAGGAATCTATTATGCAGAAATATTTGTACATATATTCAAAGATAAATGCACAAGGATGAGAATTACAGCACTTTGTAACAGCAATTGTAGTAATAACAACAACAACAATAACCTTAAATTCCATTAGTAGGGGACTGGTTAAATGTATGGTTTAGCCATACTATGGAATTTCATGCTTTGGTTAGAAAGAAAAAGGTAGCTAGCTCTTCATGCAGTAAACTGGAGTGATCTTCAAGGAATATATTTGAGTGTAAAAAGCAAATCGCACACCAAAATGTATAATGCAATATTTTTGTAGAATAAAAACAAACAAAAAACAATGAAATCATGTGTATACATGTTTAAGTGTATAAAAAATCCTGGAAAGAAATACACAAATTCTAAACACTGGTTACTTATGAAGATGGGAGTAGAATAGGGTGGAATTGTAGAATAGGGTGGAATTTTCAATTTATTAAATGGACTTCAG
The DNA here is from genome assembly GCF_000151845.1 of Pteropus vampyrus. Classification (NCBI taxonomy): domain Eukaryota; kingdom Metazoa; phylum Chordata; class Mammalia; order Chiroptera; family Pteropodidae; genus Pteropus; species Pteropus vampyrus. The sequence continues at coordinate 1,212,171 of NW_011889168.1, read as the reverse complement.
CATTTAACCCTTTTTTTTACAACTCACATTTATTAATATATATTTTTGTCCAATGAAAAAATTAATTAAAAGAATTAATGCCCAAACTAGTCTCCTTTGCCTCATATGGTGCTCAGTCTCCTTTCCACTGCAACCTCTTCAGTTATCTTCACCATCACTTGCTCATCTCATTCATACTCACACCTACACTGCCACCATGAGCATCATGTGACAAATGAATAAAAGGAAGTAAACAAAAGTTCAAGATGTTTGATAGGGGAAGGAGAAAGGGAAATGTACCTCACAAAGTACCTATCCTGTGACCAGCCAATCTCTGCTAGACCAATGTATATGTGTTACTCAAGATGATTTTAGAGATAGCATTTTACAGATGTTGTCCAAGCCAATCGTAGTCTCTGCTTGGAATACAGCTTAAAATATGGATTTGAATTAGGAATACACAATTCTGTCCTATGTCAGGCCCTAATAATCTTCCATTGAGATTAGCCAACATCTTCCTAATTGGACTCAATGTCTTCTCTTTCAATCCCTCCAGTCTACCCCAAGAGATATTTTTTCTAATATAAATCTCATCATATCTCTTTCTTGCTTTAAATTCTTCAGGGATTAAACATTGCCTACAGGACGACATCAACACTTACAAGCACAATTTCCAAGTCTCTTTATGATCTGGTCTCTGACCATCTTTTCAGTTCTATCTCCTTCCACATGCCCCACTCTTCAGCAATCTAGTTTTACTAAGCTACTGGCAGTTCCTTGAACATGCCATGTTTTCGTTTTTTGGGTCATAATATTGGAGGTTCTCTGATAATTTCTACTTATCTTTCAAAACTAAATTCATATACTTGAAATCTTTTCTGACCCCCTTGAACTATATTACCTCTATTTACCCTATATCCTATATACCTCATGTTATGTAGATATTTGTATATTTTAAACCTATTTGACTTTCCTATTAGACTTTTAATTCCTTGAGGATAGTGACCTTGTTTTCTTTATTATTTGTATCCTGACACCTAAGAAGCATGTGATATACATTAAATAAATATGTATTTCATGAATAAATAAAAAATAAATACAGAATCCATTGAAATCAGTTTTGAGGGGATAAGGATTTGAAGAAGAACATATGCAAGAGGGTCATTATTTGAAATAATCTCCTAGGAGTAAAAATTGAAGGTGATTGATCCGTAAAATTTGGGCATCAGATGATATAGAAGAATCCTCAGGGAGTAAGAAGTGAGACTATTATTTGAATAAAACATGATTATAACTGATTTCAAATATCTCCCTGCTTAGGAAGCTTTGACTTTGCTTCATGCAGAATTGTGTGTTATCTACAGGTCAAACATACAGTAAACAAAGAACAAGAAGTAAAAATCAGAGCCATAAACAAACTCAATACTAAGAATGTAGTTTCTGTTCCACATGGACCACATGGAGGTATGGATCTTAAAGAAAAAACTGAGACTGAAGTGAAGAACAAATGTTGCTCAGAGCTATACTTTTTTTTGTTCTCTCCCAGAGTATCTGCATATAGAAAGTTGATGTTAAGAGCAGATGAAGCAAATTCTAATGGCTGAGCAATGATTTTAAAATAGAACATTGATAGTAGGCCACAATACTTTCTTGTAGTTACTCTTCTGGGTATGGACTTCAAAATGTATTAGCCATAAAGGAAAGACTCCCGACAAACATTTGCAACTCAAAATGTTTAGGCTGTCTCAGGTACAATGACTACTTTAAACACACAAACATGTACCAGACACACATACACCCTCAAAGCCCAAATATGTGTTGGTTCAATTTTATTAATAGGTCTTTGCTTTCAACCTTAAGAGATTGGAATAATGACACAACCTGTGAAAAATGAAAAAAGTACTCAAGGGAAAAATATTACCCTTAGTGCAGAAAAGAGTCAATATAGAATGCTTAACTGCTTATCCATTGAAAAGTCTGCTTATAAGTCTGGCCCTTGGCTCGAGTCTGGGAACTTGGATTTCAGGAGCATTCCCACAATTTCCAGAACTGATAAGAGTGGCTCACTGTTCCTAAACTGTTTGTGCAAACTTTAAGTTTTTGTTGAACACCTGCTTTCCTTCTGGGAGTCTGGAATTTGGGTACATGCCAGGCAAGGGGTGCCTGCGTGACCAGCCCCAATAAAACCCCTGGGCACAGACTCTCTAACAAGCTTCCATAGTTGGCAACATTTCACATGTGGAGTCACACTCATTTATGACTCCACTGGGAGAAAACTGTTGGAAAATTGCCTCTGGTCTCCTCTGGACTTTGCCCTGTGTGCCTTTTCCCTTAGTTGATTATTGCTTTGTATCCTTTCACTGTAATAAGCCTTAACCATCAGTATAATTAATTATATGCTGAGCCCTCCCAGTGAATCACTGAACCTGGGGATGGTCTTGGGGATCTTTGCCACACCCTGAAACACCAAATGTGGATGCTTTTATGACCTTACTTTAAAATTATTTTACTTAATACTTTGAGATCCTCTCCCAGCATATCTTCCTCCTTGATGTGCTGTAAATATCAAGTTGAAGCAGAACCTGCTTTTAAAAAACAATCTCATTGTTACATAGTTCTACAAAACAAAATACAATTGACCCTTGAACAGCGTAAGTTTGAAGTGAGTTTAAAGTACACGGCTCACTTATGTGTGGATATTTTTTTCAATAAATACTGTAAATGTATTTTCTCTTCCTTATGATTTTCTTAATAACATTTTCTCCAGCTTATTTTACTGTAAAGATATGGTATATAATACATTTAACACAAAATATGTGTTAATTGACTATGTTATCAGTAAGGCTTCAGGTCAACAGCACGCAATTACTAATTAAGTTTTGGGGGAGTCAAAAATTATAATCAGATTTTTTACTGCACGGAGGGGGGTCATGCACCCCTAATCCCCGTATTGTTCAAGGTTCAGCTGTATAGTTAGAAATTAAAATTTCCCCAAACAACTCAGTATGTTCTGTCTAAATGTAAAGTATATGAATATTGTAACTGACTTAATGAGAAAGTTTGTAGGTATATGCAGTCCTTCGAGGATACTCTGTTTTGATGCCAAGATACCTGACTCACTTTCTCAAAAGGTGAGATTTCCTTTTTTCTCTTTTCTACCTGGCAAATCCCTATTCAGCTTTCAAAATTCAGTTCAAATGTCACCTCCTCAGTGCAACTTTTAAACTCTCTCAGGCTAAGGGAGTCCTTCCTTTATGAGTTGGAACATAGTATTTTGTATCCATCACTTCCATAGACTGATTACATTACAATTATATTGTTTTCCTCTCTCTCTCCTGAGCTTGGAGGTTCAGTACTAGGTCTAACTATCTGCCAATTCCCAGAGTGTACCTTAGCATGTGACAAAAAGCAGGTACCCATAAACAATTTATCGCATAATATTAAATGAATCACTAAGCATCTATTTCATTCATAGATGAATTTAAATATATTTATATTTGCGGGACCTTTTGTTAATTGTGGTACTTTGAAATATAATTGAGTTAGATCATAGTTTTGAAAAATTTCTGAAAAGTATAAAGCACTATATTACTCTTGATTATTACTATTAATCATCATCGAGAGTTTTATTATTATTATTATTATTATTATAAAAAACACAAGTTCTTATTATTATAAAAAACACAAGTTCTGTCATTTTGAAAATGTGAAGTTGAGATCACTGTTTCAACTCATGCTATTGCCAATATGGAGCCAGACAGTATCTCATCTTTTTAGAAACTGACCAAATGTGACCACAGAAGCAGCAAAGGACTAACAGTTGTACTACCTCAAAACCAACCAGATAATAAGAAAGCAATATTGGCCAGTGGTGCTGGTTTCTTAAAAATCAGCAAGGAGTTCTTACTTACCAAATACAGTGACCTTTTCCCCTAAAACTCTCTGCAATATCTGAAGCTGTTCCTTCCCTGTTTCTTGAGACTCTTTTTCCTTCTTTTCTAATATACCATACTTTTTTTTACCTACCCTCCAGTTTTTCTGCCTTTCTTTACTTTCCTGTCTGGCTTTCCTTTCCCTATCCGCCCCTTAAGTGTGCTTCCTCATTTACTCGTATTCTAGCCATGGCCCTCTTTTTTTTCTTTCTATTTCCTCCCTTGGAAAACAGGAGAACTAACAATTACTGAGCATTTGCTATTTAATTTAACCCTCAAATTATTATATAGGTAATATTATTATCCCCATTCTAAAGATGAGAAAACTGAGGCACAAAGAGGTTAAGTAAGTAGTCCAAAATCACATAGCTTGTAAGGGGAGAGGCTGGGATTAAAACTCAGACAGTTTGGTTCCAGAATCCAGACTCATTCTAGAAAGCATCTACAAAATAGGACTTTTTGGTTCAAGGTCTGGAAATCAATGGCAGTAAACTGCTGAGTCTGGAAGAAATGAGGATTGATTGTTTTCTTGTGAATTCCTCAAAGGGATCACAAAATCAGTTTACTTAAAATAGAAACCACCCTTTGCTCTTAAGTTGTGAGACCAGGCAACTGAAAAAATCTTGGTAATACTGATCCCAAACTAGTGCCCTTTATAACTATCCTATCTTTGGTATTGATGCTACCACAATGGTGGAGGCTTCTCTGATGAGCTGTTTGAGCTCTGTGACTATATCAGTCTGAAGTGACTTCTTAGTTCTCCACTTACTCTTGGTGTGATGGAAACATCACAAACATTTTGTATTGCACAGTGCTGGGCACATTGTCATCTTTTGTGAAAAATATTATGGAATGAATGAACACTTTTCTACTAGATCATGTCAGAAAAGCAGGGGTTGTGGCTCTCCTAGACTATATTCTGTAAGGTACCCACTAAGTATTCCTCCAATTAGGTGCATCTCTTAAATTCCATTGATTGGAATCAAACCTTTTGGATGGGCACATTTGAATGTAGCGAAAAGCTTATTTCAGGATTTAAGAAATATTTGCATCACTTTTAAGGAGCTTATTAAATTCTGAAAAGAGCCAATTTAAAAGCCTTTTTATCGAACTAAGAGTGAAAGTAATGAAAACCAATTTTGCAAAGTTAAAAAAACAGCGAAGCTCTTAATAATAATTGTTTTTGAACTCCCCATTGCTTAACTCAATACATTTTGTTTCTGAGTAAAACTTTTCTTTCCTCTTGCGAACACCTTAACCAATCCCAAAGTTGCACAGTAGTTGAAGTTTTTAACTACTCTGCCAAATGCAGATCATCTTCCTGGGAGTCTGAATCACTTTTAAAAGCTCACTAATATTGCTCTTGGTGCAGAAATAGAAATGTTCATGGATGGTTTAGAATATTCCTGCAGATTCCCTTCAGTTTTCTCTCAAGTTAAATTGTTATTAAATTTCATGTTTTATTAGATATAGCATGTCTAGTCCAACTATATTCTTATGAAATTTATTTCAGACTATCAGGTGTTATATTCTCTATCACCATCATTGCATCTGAAGATGCTGGCACATTTTATGTCCTGGGACTCAGGGGGATATACAGCTTTCTTCTTTGTATTTTGATGTAATCCTTGACATTTTTAAAAATAAAGATCGTTTCTCATTTTTTATAAAATCAACATATCAATCATTACTTGGTTTTAAAATTTTTACTTTCTGTGTTTCAGATTAAGTACAGGTAGTAAGTACTTTTTGAGCTCCTACTATATGTTAAGATACACCACTGAATAAGATAGGGTCTTTTTCCTTAAAGAGCTTTCAGCTCAGTTAGAGAGAAAAACACATTACATGGACAAAAATGTATATGCTGGTGGTCTGTGCAGAGTGCTCTCGGAAGAGAGAGTCCAGGTAAGACAAGGAGGACAAATAGTAACTGACCAGAAGGCCAGGGGCAAAAAATGCAGAGGGAACAGCATGAGCAAAGGCCTAGAGATAATAAACACAGGAGTTTGTATGGCTTCCTGCAAACCTCAGTGGGACCACTGGTGAATAACATGCTGAGCACAGTCAGTTATGGAGAGATACTAGAGAAGTGTCCAAAGACCAGTTCAAGAAGGGCTTCCTTACTATGCCAAGCCACTCATGCCATACTATGAAGCTTGGCAGGAAATGAGGCACCATGGAAAAGTTTTTTTAAGTGACAGTGGGAATGCACATTGGTTCAGCCATTATGGAAAATGATATGGAAGTTCCTCAAAAAAATTAAAAATACAACTACCATATGGCCCAACAATCCCACTTCAGAGTATATATACGAAGAAAGGGGAAACAGGATATTGAAAAGATATCTGCACTCTCGTGTTCATTGCAACATTATTCACAATAGCCAAGATATGGAAACAACCTAAGTGTCCTTCAATGAATGGATAAAGATGTGGTGTATATATACAATGGAATATTACTTAGGCATGAGAAAGAAGGAAATCCTGCCATTTATGACAACATAGATAGACCTTGAGGGCATAATGCTTAGTGAGATAAGCCAGACTGAGAAAGACAAATATTGTATCATATCGCTTATACGTGGAATCTAAGAATGCCAAACTCATAAAATCAGAGTTGAATGATGGTTACCAGGGAATGAGGGGGTGGGGTATTTGGGAGAGATGTTGTTGAAGGGTACAAACTTGCTACTAGAAGATGAATAAGCTCTGGAGATCTAATGCACAGCATAGTGATTATAGTCAACAATATGGTTATAAACTTCGGATTTGCTAAGAGACTAGATCTTAAGTGTTTTTACCACAAAAAAAGAAATAATATGTGACATAATACAGGTGCTCGCTAAATCTATGGTGGTAATCATATTGTAATATATAAATTATCAAATAAATACATTGTACACCTTAAACTTACCCAATGTTGTATGACAATTATATCTCAATAAATAAATAAATAAATAAATAAATAAATAAATAAATAAAAATTTTGATTTAAAAAATAAAAATAAAATTTGAAAACAAAATTGACCAGGTTTGCAATTTAGGTAAATCACTCAGGTGGCACTGGGTACAGATGTTAGACTGGCAAGAGTAGAAGCTGAGACCAGTTAGGAAGTTTTTGCAATGATCCGTAGAAAAGATAGCTTGCACTAAAGCAGTGGAATTGGGGGTAGAGAAATGGCTGGTAGGTTTGAAGTTTATTTAGTAGGTGGAGTTACCAGGGTGTGGTGTTTGATTGGCTGTGGAGGGTGAGAGGAGAACCCCAGGATAATTCTCAGCTTTCCAGCTGTATGCCCTTTGGTGAGATGAAAGACAGGAGAACATTTTTATGGGAAAGAATGAGGAGCTCTGTTTGGGACTTTTTGTGTTACAGGTGTCCGTGGAACACCCAAGAGGGCTCACACAGCAGGAAATTGGATATAGTACTCTAAAGTTCAGTGGACAGTTCTGGGCTAGGACACAGATTAAGAACCACTGATGATTAAATTCATGAGGTCAAGTAAAATCAATCAGAGAGTTATGAACCAAAAATAACACCTTAGAAAAAACCAGGCAGATGGAGACAGGAGCATGAAGGAGACAGAGAAAGAACATCGAGGGTGTGTGTGTGAAAAAAGGATCAGGAGAGGCAATCCTATTGAAGTTGGGACGCTAGAGACTTTCTAGAAGAAACTAGTGGAACACAGTGTCAAATGCCTCAGGACAATCCAGACGATAAAGGCTGGGAGTGGGGGATGTCTATTGGGTTTGGCAATTAGAAGGTCATTTTTAACTTTTGTTTCAGTGCAGGGGGCAAAATAGATTTTCTAACTCTGATCTGTGTGAGGGCACTCCTAAGGTTAAGAGGAGATTTTTTTTTTCCACTCTAAGCCAGTTAAGTCAACCATACTGTTTTGTATTTCCATTGCTGGTAGGAAGATTGTTTTCTAGTCTGTTTCATAAAGGGGTAGTCCTCTGGAGGATTCATTTCAGCCTTGTTTGGGCTACAGGCCCCTCTCCTGGTCCTATAGGCTATAGACTTTAGCAGTCTTCTAGTTACCAAGGCTGAGAAACAATTCAACTTGGGATAGGGCAGACAACACGGTTGGCTCATCATGCTGGTTCATAGCATCCTCTACATTTTTTTGACTCTGGTAGTTTTCTTACTTCCTTTGAACTCACTAATTATACAAAAGGAATCTGTGCTGGTAATTATAACTAACTAACTAACTTAATAAAATGAGTTTGTCATATTTTTATCTAGGCTTTATATATGTCCCCCTGTGAAGGGTTTTCAAGGATAGTTTTGTCTTATGTTGCTAGATTCAACTTGGTATCCATACTTGACCCTTGAACAATGTGGGGGTTAGGGGCACTGACTCCGTGTAGTAAAAAATCTGAGTATAATTTTTGACTCCCCCAAAACTTGGTTGTCCCTTGGTATCTGCAGTGGGGGCAGAGGAAGGGTTAGACCCCTCAAGGTTGCCAAAACCAACAGATGCTCAAGTCCATTGTATAAAATGTTGCAGAACATTGCATAAAATCAGCCCTTTGCATTCATGGACTCCCAATCACTGATCAAAAACAGTACAGGTATTTATTGAAAAAGATCCTAATACAAGTCGACCTGTGCAGTTCAAACCAGTGTTATTCAAGGGTCAAAGGTATGTCAATAATTGAGATTGACCCATAGTTTTTCCTTATTCTAGTCACCCTTTTCTTCCTCTTCTCCTCCTTCTCTTCCTCTTTTTCTTCCCTTCTCTCTTTCTAAGGACTCTTCTTGTCTGATCAATATTAGGGTTATGCTAGTTAGCATCACAGAGAGTTGGAAACAATATTTTTCTAAGTCTTTAAACAGTATAATAAGGAGAACATCTGTTCTCTGAAGGATTAAGAGACATCTCCTATTAAACCCTCTGGGCTTGGTGACTTCAGCAGCAGATTTTGGATTATCTTTCATATTTCTTCAATGGTTATTGGTTTATTCAAGTTTTCTACTTTAAAAAATTATTTATTTATTTTTTTATGGTGACGTTGATTAACGAAATCCAATAAGTTTCATCTGTACACTTTAACAATAAGGCATATATATATTTACACTGTGTGTTCACTTCCCATAGTTAGATTTCTTTCTGTCACCACATATTTGATTCCCTTTACCCTGTCTACCTACCCCCCACATCCTACCCTCTGGTAACCATTAGTCTATAGTCCATGCCCATGAGTCTCTGTTTGTCTTGTTCATTTGTTGCTTTTAGGTTTATAGCCCACATATAAGTGATATCACATGATTTTCGACTTTGTCTGGCTTATTTCGCTTAGCATGATTATCTCGAAGTCCATTCATGTTGTCACAAATGGCAGTATTTCATCTCTTCTTATGGCTGAGTAATATTCTATTGTATATATGTACCACTGCTTCTTTATCCAATCATCTATCATGGGATACTTCGGTTGCTTCCATGTCCTGGCCACTGTGAATAATGCTGCTATGAACATCAGTGTGAAAATATCTTTTTGGATATGGGTTTTCAAGTCTATGGGGTAAATACCAGTAGAGGGACTGCTGGATCATATGGTAGATCAATTCTTAGTTTTTTGAGGAACCTCCATACTGTTTTCTTTTCCCTTTCCTTTCCTTTCCTTTCCTTTTTCCTTTCCTTTCCTTTCCTTTCCTTTCCTTTCTTTCTTTCGTTCTTTCTTTCGTTCTTTCATTCTTTCGTTCTTTCCTTTCTCTCTCTCTCCCTCTCTCCCTTCCTTCCTTCCTTCCTTCCTTCCTTCCTTCCTTCCTTCCTTCCTCTCTTTCTTTTTTATTTATTAAATTAAGTTTTTTGAGGTAACATTGGTTAATACAATTATGTAATTTTCAGGTGTACATTATAAATTGACATCTGTATATTCTATTGTGTGTTTACCACCCAAAGCCCAGTTTCCTTTCAGTACCATATATTTAATCCCCTTTACCAACTTCAACCTCCCCCTACCCTCCTATATTTGACCCCCTTTACCTCGTCTAGCTTCCTCCTCTTACCCCAACCCCTACCCTCTGGTAACCACTAGTCTATAGTCCATGTCCATGAGTCTCTGTTTGTTTGTCCTGTTCCTTTGTTGTGTTTAGGTTTATATCCCACATATAAGTGATATCATGTGATTTTTTCAACTTTTTCTGTCTGACTTATTTCACTTAGCATGATTATCTCGAGGTCCATCCATGGTGTCGCTAATGGCAGTATTTCATCTCTTCTTATGGCTGAGTAATATTCCATTGTATATATGTACCACCGATTCTTTAGCCAATCATCTATCATAGGAAACTTCGGTTGCTTCCATGTCCTGGCCGCTGTGAATAATGCTGCTATGAACATCAGTGTGCAAATATCTTTATGGATATGAGTTTTCAAGTCTTTGGGATAAATACCTAGTAGAGAGATTGCTGGATCATATGGTAGATCAATTCTTAATTTTTTGAGAAAACTTCACACTGTTTTCCATAGTGGCTGTACCAATTTGAAGTCCCACCAGCAGTGGATGAGGGTTCCTTTTTATCCGCATCCTCTCCAACATTTGTTATTACTTGTCCTGTTGATTATAGCTATTCTAACAGGTTGAACTTTTCTTTTATGACTGCTTTTGCTGTGTCCCATAAGTTTTAATATGTTATACTATCATTATCATTCATTTCTATGTATCTCTTGATCTCCCTTTTTATTTCTTCTCTGACCTAGTTATTCTTCAGTAGCATGTTGTTTAATCTCCATGTATTTGTGGTTCTTCCTGCTTTCTTTTTGCAGTTGATCTCTAATTTCAAAGCATTATGATCAGAGAATATGGTTGGTATGATTTCAACCCTTTGATATTTGTTGAAGCTATTTCTGTGTCCCAGTATGTGGTCGATCCTTGAGAATGTTCCACGTGCACTAAAGAAGAATGTATAAGCAGTTTTGTGGGGATGGAAGGCTCTGTAAAGTCAATTATGTCCAGTTGGTCTAATGTGCCATTTAAGGACATTATTTCCTTATTGATTTTCTGTTTGTGTGATCTGTCCATATCCGACAATGGGGTTTACAGGTCCCCAACTACAATAGTGTTTTGGTCTGTTTCTCCCTTCAGTTCTGTTAGTAATTGCTCTACATATTTTGGGGCTTCTTGATTGGGAGCCTAGATGTTAATAAGTGTTATGTCTTCTTGGTGCATGTTTCCCTTTATCATGATGAAATGTCCCTCAGTATCTTTCTTTACCTTTTGTATTTAGAAGTCTATTTTGTCTGTTATTAGTACAGCTACTCTCGCTTTTGTCTGAATGCCATTTGCTTGAAATATCATTTTCCACCCTTTCACTTTGAGTCTATATTTGTCTTTGGAGCTGAGATGTGTCTCCTGGAGGCAGTATATGGCTGGGTTTTGTTTTTTGATCCATTCTGCAATTCTGTTCCTTTTTATTGGTGAGTTCAGTCCATTTGCATTTAGGGTGATTATTGAAATATGAGGTCTTCTTATGGCCATTTTATCTTTTGCTTTCTGATAGCTCGATGTTTTCATTGCTTCCTTGTCCTTGTATTTCTGTTTTCTTTATTTTGATTGGCTTTTGTGGGTTTTGCCTCTGATTCTTCTTGTTTTATGTTATATACTTCAGTCTGAATCTTTGGCGTTTTGTTACCATTACGAATATATAAAAGATAGTTATATATATACAGCCGCTCATTTTCTTCTGTGTGTGCCTTATCTCCATTTCCCTTTGCGAATTTGGATCTTTGAATCTTCCCCTTTTCAGTCATTGTTATCTCAATTTGTCCCTATGTATGCTGCACATTCATTACTATTTTGCTATAACAATTCTCTTCTTATCGTTTAAGCTTATAATGCCCTGTTCTTAGTAAGGGTTGCACTCCTCCGCTTCTATTTGCCTGATAGTCATCTTACTCTTAATTGTGTATTTTTTTTTTGTCATTTTGTTTTAGGCGAGCTGACCCCTTTCAGTATTTCCTGTAGGGCAGGCCTCATAGTGGAGAATTCCCTCAATTTTTGATGTCTGAAAAGGTCTTTATTTCTCCTTCGTATCAAGTTTTCTACTTTTTAATTAAAAATTATGTAGTAAAATTGACTGTTTTTCTTTTGATGTATGGTTCTATGGCTTTTAATGCATGTACGTTTGTCTCATTCCTATTATAATCAGCATACAGAACAATTACAACACCCACAAAACTTTTCCATGTACCCCTTTATAGTTACATACTAACCCTACCTATAGCTCCTGATAACTACAGATCTGTTCTCCATCACTACAATTTTGTCTTTTTTAAAATGTCATACAAATGGAATCGTACAGTATAGAACATTATGTTGGGTTTCCTTCACTTAGCAAAATGTATTTGAGATTTATCTGTAGTGTTGCATGTATAGGTAGTTCATTTTTATAGTGAGTAGTATTCAATTTTATAGATGTATCACAGTTTGCTTATCCATTCATTCATTGAAGGACATTTATGTTGCTTCCAGTTTAGGGCTATTATGGCTAAAGCTATTATGAACATTTGCACACAGATTTTTGTGTGCATATAGGTTTTTGAGCATATAAATTTTCATTTCCTTAGGGTAATTACCCAGGAGTTGAATTTCTGGATCATATGATAAGTGTATAACTTTATAAGTAACCATTCCAGAGCAGCTATACCATATTGCATTCATACCAGCAATGTATGAAAATTCTAACATCACTCATTTTTTTTTTTCACTTGACTTGTTGTTAACTATGTTCTCCTATAATATTGATGGTGGCTTGTTGTTACATATATTTGATATGTTTTCATGGTGAGCTTTTGTGGCTGGAACTTATTTTCATTCATTGGGACTGCGATCTGTTGTTTTTCTTGTTACTAAAGATTCGTGTCTTTTAACTATTATGGAAAATCCTTTGAAGTTTGTTTTTTTTCCACATTCTCTTTAATTTTTTTTTTTCTGGAGCGCTATTTAGTATATGTTGGAGCTTTTCATGCTTTTATAGATGCCTCTTTATTTATGTCTCATTCATAATTTCCTGCTTTTAATCTCCTTGTGTTGCATTTTAGGAAATTTCCTGAGAAATGTCTTTTAAGTTACCAATTCTTTCTTCAAATATATCTAATTCCTTAAATTGCATGCTGAGCTTTTAATTTTAGTGATAATATTTGTCACTTCTAGAAGTCATATTCCAATTATTCTTCATCTTTTCTGGTACTATAGTGTCCTTTTCTCATTTTTAAAAAATTTTTAAAACTATTTGAAACATTTATTTTACAGTATTTATTTGTGATATAGTTCTCAGATCCGCTCTATTTTCTTGCTTTCTCACTCTTTGATTCTCTCACCTAGAGAATAAAAGAAAGAAAAAAAGAAAGGGCATCTTTACTTAGAAGGAAAATACAGGTTTTCTTCACTATCTGAAAGTAGAGCATTCCTATGAAAACTTTCTTAGGCTGAAATGATATAAAACAAAAAAGCAATTACTTTAGGACACATCTTCCTAATAGATGCACAAAGATGAAGCAGAGATGTTCACAAACACTGTTCAAAGCTTTGGGGCTTGATGCAGAGATGTAGAGTGCAGTTCCTGGGGAAGGAGCTTGGTGGTGCCACTCTCACTGCTCGGGATGCGTGCTGCCCCTCTGACAGCTCCCTGCAAAACAAACCCGAACGCTATTTTTGTTTTGTGCCTTTTTTTTTTGTTAAAAGTAAAAATTCTCTTCGGATTTCTTGCAGTTAGGGAAAACAGGTACTAATGTAGATCTCTCAAAACGGAAACAGCATAAAGCAAATTTTTGAAAAGTGGAGAGTACACGTAGATCAAATTATGGATCAAATAACGTGATCCATAATTTGGTAATTGGGAGGCAAGGGAGAGATTTCCTTGCTATAGGAAAGGAAAACTTTTATAAAAACATCAGGAAAAATAATATTTCTTTATAGTTTTAATAAATATGTTTATGTGCCTAAATATTAATCTCTCAGCTTCTGTTTCTAATACAAAATTTAAAAATAAAGTGGCGTTTAGTGAGCACAAATTATGTGCCTTCTACAATACTAAGTGCTTTACATATATTTTTTGTATAATTTTCATGACCATCTATTTTACAGATTAAAAACTACAACACAGAGAAGTTAAGTGGTTCATCCTAAGATCACCTAACTAGTAAGTAGCAGAGGAGACTTATCTTTCTTTAAATCTTGTCATTTCTATTGAGTTATTTGACTTTGGTAAATATTAACAGTAATAAAGGAAGCTCTTTCCCCAGATTTCTTCTTCAGTTCTGTTTTTTACCTTTTATAATCTATCAGACAACTCTTTTTCAGTTTTAACAGTCATCTCTATGTAATTTACTCCCAAATAGTTTGGTTTAAGTTCTAACATCTTTAAATTCCCTGAAACACTAATATTAAATATACAGAAAACAAACTGATTGTTGCCAGAGGGGAGGGGTATGGGAGAATAAACAGAAAAAGGGAAGGGGATTAAGAAGTACAAACTTTCGGTTATAAAATTAGCCACGGAGATATAAAGTACAGCATGGAGAACAGAGTCAATAATATCATAATAACTATGTATGGTGACAAATGGGTACTAGACTTAGACTTATTGTGGTGAATAGATTCGTAAGGTTTATAAATGTTGAATCACTATGTTGTACACCTGAAACTACTGTAATACTGTATGTTGACTATAATTTAAAAAAAAATTTAATGCTAGAAAAAAAAAGTAAATTGGGAGAAAAAAGATGTGGAATTGGACATTGCCTAATAGGTATCAATAGGCAGAGTTGTACAGCAGTTAAACGCAAAGGCCTTGGTTGTGGACTGCCAGGATTTGAGTTCTACTTCTGCAACTTGCCAGGTGAGTATCTTGGGCAAGTTGATTAAATTCTCTGTGCCTATATTCTCATTTATAAAACAAAGAATAAAATAAGTTTGCTATTATGTCTCAAACACATCATTTCTAAAACTAATCTCTTCAACCTCCTCCTAAAAGTACATCTTTCTTCTTTTTACCTCCTTCCTCATTAAATTTGGGCTCTTTCTTGTCTCAGCAGACCCTGGAGCCCTGCCATATTTTTCTTTATATTCCTTGGCCACCACACTACCCCATGTCTGGATTACTTTAAGAACCTTTTTTTTTTTTAATTTCGCTCTTGTTTCAGACTTTTTCTCTTTTAATCCATCCAGTCTTTTCTCTATATAATATACTTTGAATACTTCTTGCCTATCTATGATTCTCTATTAAAATTTTCATTTTCTTTTTCTTTCTAATGACAAATTACAAAAAAATCCAGCTCCTATGTAATAGAGAAAATTAAAGGCTGCCAAACTTCCCCCAAGAAGCCACTGCTCATAATTTGGCACAGATTTTAATATTATACATGACCATTATTAAAATTAAGCACATATTTTATTTAATATTATGCATAACCACTGTTAACATTTTTTGGTGCATATTAACAATTTGTGCATGTTCTATGTAATTTATATAACCATTATTAACATTTTGGTACATATTTTATTTAATATCATCTATAAAGCTTTTCAAAATTATCACTGAACCATATATGTTGTTGACATATTTCCACAGTAGTGATATAGATGTATATCATTATTTTTAAAAAATTGGTTGTATTAAATATTGATTGAACACAAAAATACTTATGAACATGTGTAAGGTATAAAGAATTTTCATACAATGAACACTCATATTCACACCATTCTGTTTAAGAAGTAGAATATTATCATTACTTTTGAATTCCTGTTCCCTTCTCCCTCAAATGTAACACTTATCATGTATTTCCATTTATGGTATACTTGCTTTTCATTATAGTTTGAATATATGTTTGTATACTAAACAGTATGGTGAAATTTATATAAATAGATCATTCTGTATGTTGTCTTCTGCAACTTCATTTTTTTCCTTCCTCCACTTTATGACTCTTTTGGGATTGTGAATGGAATGACATTAAAGAGAATTGATATATTCATAATATTGGGTCTTCCATCCCATGAATGTAATATACATCTCCGTTTATTTAGGTCTTCTTTAGTGCTTTTCAATGTAGTTTATCATTTTCTCTATAAATGTCTAGCTCATCTTTTGTTAGATTTATTGCTAGATACATATTATTTTTCGATGTTATCCTAAATGGTCTTTTAATAAGTTAGTTTTCTAGCTGTTTGCTGTTAGCTAGAAATACAATTGAATTTTAAAAAATAAAACCACTATGTAAAATATGGAAACAGGAAAACAACACATTTATTGTTTATGGATACATACAGTGGTAGTGAAATTCTATAAATTTGGATAATGTTATTTGAAGAGGCAGAGGGAATGGAATCAAGGAGAGGTGCAAAGAGGACATTAATGGTATCTATAACATTTTGTTTCTTTTTTGAAGCAAATATGGAAAAATATTAAGATTTGCAAAGAGTGTATAGCAGATATATGATTGATTGTTTTACTATTCTTTGTACCTTTTAGGAATAGGTCATAATTTTAAAAATAAAATATATAATGTTAACTATCCGCTCAAGATAAATCACTTTTATGATGGATGACTGATTCATTCCATCAGTTATTCTAAATTGGATGTTGCAAAGTGGGGTCCGTGTGCTGAATCCAAGCTCCAGATGCGATTTTTTTTTGTGCCCTATGATTAAACAAATGAACCAGCAAACATCAAAGATTTTACATTAGAATCTGGATTTCTGAATTCTTTTAAAAATTAGAAAATTGGACAATACTCTATTTCCATGTCCTAATAGTCAATTAGATACAAATAAGTTGTGGCCGTCTGTTTTGTGACTGGTGATGATGAAAAATTTCAAACATTTTCGAAGGTAGAGAGAAAAGCATAATGAACTCCCAGTACCTATTGTTGAAATTGACTCATGGCCACTAGAAATGACATGAGAATTGATATTTTCATGATATTGGGTCTTCCAGCCCAATGTAATATAGACTCATGGCCAATTTTGTTACATCTATTTTCTCTGACCCTTGGATTACTTTGAAGCAACTCCCAAACACTGCATCATTTCATCCATAAATATTTTAGTATCTATATCTAAAAGATAAGTACTTTTAGAAAACATAAGCACAAGATTATTGTCATATCTAAAAAAAAAAATAACAGTAATTCATTAATATAACCAAATAGCCAGTCAATATTCAAAATGTCTCCATTTTCTCAACTATGTTATAGTTTGTTCAAATAGGAATTTGAATAAGGCCCTTACATTACATGTACTTGAAAAACTTCTAAAATCTCTTGGATTTGGTAGTGAGATCTAGACCAGCACTATCCAATAAAATTGTCTGTGATAAATAAATGTTCTATATTTGTGCTATCCAATGTGGTAGCTATTAGCCATATATGGCTATTGAGCTCTTGAAATGTGATCAGTACAACCGAAGAAATAACTTTTAAATTTTATTAATTTTAATCAATTAAAAAAATGTTTGCTAATAGCTTCAATGGGATAAAATTCACATAACGCAAAGTTCATCTTTTAAAATGTACAGCTCAGTAGCTTTTAATCCATTTCTCATTTAGAAAAAAAGTGCAGGTCTCTGCCAGCATTAATTTAATTTTACATAAACACGCTCTTTGAGGCTGAAGCAAATATGACTAGTTTACAATGTGAAAATAAAATATAAAAACTGTTCTTGGAGTTATTTCTAAACAGAACTTGTCTCTAATCCTAATGTAACAGAAATGTATGTGATGTTCAGTATTTAATAATTTTTTTTCATGTGGTAAATTTCAAAGCATGGAACAACTCAAAGCAGAACATCTAGGATTTGACATTTTCAACAACAGAGAATTATATTTTGTAAATGGAAATACCACTACTAAAAACAGAATAATCTAAATAGAATGATGTCATTTGTTTCCAAAGACTATCATTATACTAGAACAATGCAAAAATAATAATAAAAGCGAGATATATCATAGTAAACTTTGAGGGTAAGGTTAGGACTATAATCCGCAAATTATCTCAAGGTAAATGCTGCAGCCCAAGCATCACCTGCGAATATTCTCGGGGCAAACTGGAAATGAGTTAATATATTCACAAGTTATACATTGATCACCATTTATTCCAGAACATTTACATCACTCCTAAAAAAGACCCTGCCCACAACCCCCAGCAACCACTAATCTGTCTTTCTCTATGAATTTGCTTATTTTGGATATTTCATATGAGAAAATCATACCATATGTATCCTTTTGTGTGTGGCATTTTTGACTCTCATAATGTTTTCAAGGTTCAACTGATACATTAGTATCAGTTAATTCATTCCATTTTATGGCTAAATAATGCTCCATTGTATGCTTATACCATAGTTTGCTTATCTGTTCATCAGTTTGGATTATTTCTACTTTTTGACTGTTATGAAAGTTACTATGAACATTCATGTACAAGTTTTTGTTTAGAAATATGTTTTCAATTCTCTTGAGTATACATACAGGGATGAAATTTGTGGGTCCTATGGTAACTCTCTGTTTAACATTTGAGAAACTGTCAAATGGTTTTCCAAAGCAGATGCAACATTTTACATTCCCATTAGCAATGCAAATTCTCCACATCCTCACCAACACTTGTTATTGTCCATCTTTTTGAGTATAAGTAATCTAGTGAGTATGAAGTGGTATCAATTGTGGTTTTGATTTGTATTTCTCTAATGACTAATGAATAATATTGAGCATCTCTTCATGTGTTTACCGGCCATTTTTATATCTTCTTTGGAGAAATGTTTATTCAAATCCTTTATCCATTGTTAAATTGGGTTGTCTTTTTGGTTGAATTGTAAGAGTTCTGTTTATATTCCAGATACAAGTCCTTTATCAGATATGGGATTTGCAAATATTTTCTCCTTTGTTCTGAGTTGCCTTTTCACTTTCTTGATGTCTTCTAAAGCACAAAAGTTTTAAATTTTGATAAAATCCAATTTATCTTATTTTTTGTTGTTGTTGTTTGTGATTTAGGTGTCATACCAAAAAAACAAAAACAAAAACAAAAACAAAACCCGTTGCCTAAAACAGGTTCAAGATTTACTCCTATATTTTCCTCCAAGTGTTTTATAGTTTTAGCTCTTACTTTTAGGTCTTTGGTCCATTTCAACTTAATTTTTATATGTAGTGTGATGACCATGTATTGGTGTGTAGCAGGGATACAAATTCATTCTTTTCCATATAGATATCCAGTTGTTTCAGTACCATTTGTTGAAAAGACTATTATTTCCCCCATTTAACTATATTGGCACTCTTATCAAAAATAAATTGACCATAAATTTAAGAGTTTATGTCTGGACTTTCAATTTTATTCTATAGATCTGTATGTGTATCCTCATACCAATACCACACTGCCTTGATTATTGTAGCTTTGTAGTAAGTTTTGAAATTAAGAAGTGTGAGTCTTCCAATTTTGTTTTTCCTTTTCAACATGGTTTTGGCTATTCTGGATCCCTAACATTTCTATATGAATTTTCAGATCGGCTTGACCATTTCTGCAAAAAAAGAGAAAGCATTTAGAATTATGATAGTGATTGTATTGAATTTTTAGATCAATTTCAAGAGTATTGCAATCTTAACAATATTTTTTTCTGATCCATGAAATAAATATATTGCCATTTATTTAGGTCTTCTTTAGTTTTTTTTCACTGATATTTTGTAATTTTCAGTGTTCGAGTCTCCCAATTCTTTTGTTAATTTCCCCTAAGTACCACAGCAATCAGACAAGAAAGAGAAATAAAAGGCATCCGAATTGGAAAGGAAGAAGTAAAACTCTCGTTATTTGCCGATGACATGATACTATATATAGAGAACCCCAAAGATTCCACCAAAAAACTGTTAGAACTGATCAATGAATTCAGGAAAGTAGCAAGTTACAAAATAAATATTCAGAAATCAGTAGCATTTTTATACACCGATGATGGACTTTCAGAAAGAGAAATTAAGAAAACAATCCTACTTATGATTGAGTCAAAGACCATAAAATATGTGGGAATCAAATTAACCAAGAAAATAGGAGACCTGTTTTCAGAAAATTATGTCATTGAAAAAAGAAATTGAAGAAGATACAAATAAATGGAAACATATACCGTGTTCATAGGTAGGAAGAATCAACATTGTTAAAATGGCCATACTACCCAAAGCAATCTATAGATTCAATGCAATCTCTATCAAAATGCCAATGGCATTTTTCAGAGAGCTAGAACAAATAATCTTAAAATTTATATGGAGCCATAAAAGAACCCGAATAGCCATGGCAATCTTGAGAAAGAAGAACAAAGTTGGAGGTATCACATTACCTGACATCAAAATATATTATAATGCTACAGTAATCAAAAAGCATGGTACTGGCATAAAAACAGATACATTGATCAATGGAACAGAATAGAGAGCCCAGAAATAAATCCACGCCTATAGGCTCACTTACTATATGACAAAAGAGGTAAGAATATACAATGGAGTAAAGACAGTCTCTTCAATAAATGGTGTTGGGAAAATTGGACAGATACATGCAAAAAAAAAGAAAAGAAGAAGAAGCTGGATCATCTTCTTACACCATATACAAGAATAGACTCAAAATAGATTAAAGACTTAAATGTAAGACCTGAAACCATAAAACTTTTAGAAGAAAACAAAGGCAGTAAACTCTCTGATATTACTAACAAATTTCTTTTCAAATATATCTCCTCGGGCAAGGGAAAGAAACAAAAAAATAAACAAATGGGACTACATCAAACTAAAAAGTTTTTGTACAGCAAAGGAAACCATCAACAGAACAAAAAGACAACCAACCGACTGTTTGGGAGAAGATATTCGCTAATGATACATCTGATAAGGAGTTAATATCCAAAATATACAAAAAACTTATACAACTCAACAACAAAAAAACCCAAACAATCCAATTAAAAAATGGGCAGAAGACCTGAAGAGATACTTCTCCAAAGAAGAAATACAGATGGCTAATAGACATATGAAAAGATGCTCAAGGTTGCTAACCATCCGAGAAATGTAAATTAAAACCACAATGAGATATCACCTCACACCTGTCAGAATGGCTATCATCAATAAATCAAAAAACAACAAATGTTGACGAGGATGCAGAGAAAAGGGAACCTTCATACATTGTTGGTGGGATAGCAAATTGGTACAGCCACTATGGAAAATAGTATGGAGGTTTCTCAAAAAATTAAAAATGGATATACCTTTTGACCCAGCAATTGCACTTCTGGGTATTTATCCAAAGAAAACCAAAACAATAATTTGTAAAGATCTATGCACTCTAATATTCATGGCAGCATAATTTACAATAGCCAAGATATGGAAGCAACCTAAGTGCCCATCAACAGATGATTGGATAAAGAAATTATGGTTCATATATACAATGGAATATTACTCAGACATTAAAAAAATGAAATCTTATCATTTGCAACAACATGGATGGACCTCAAGGTTATTATGCTGAGTGAAATAAGTCAGACAGAGAAAGATAAATACCATGTGATTTCACTTATATGCAGAATCTAAGGAACAAAAAGAACAAACTAATCAAAAACAGACTCACAAATATAGTGGACAATTTGGTGATGGACAGAGGGGACGGGGCTTAGGGGACTGGGAGAATGGGGTGAA
Organism: Pteropus vampyrus; assembly: GCF_000151845.1. Classification (NCBI taxonomy): domain Eukaryota; kingdom Metazoa; phylum Chordata; class Mammalia; order Chiroptera; family Pteropodidae; genus Pteropus; species Pteropus vampyrus. Next base: position 1,190,625 of record NW_011889168.1, on the reverse strand, counting down.
GTGTTAAAGAAGTACAAATTAGTAGTTGATAGGTGGAGCATGGCATAGAGAATGCAGTTAGCATTAGTATGATGGCTAGATGGAGGGCCAGGGGAGAGAGGGAGCAATTGCAATTGGGGGATCATTTTATGAACTATATAGATGTCTAACCAATGTATTGTATACTTGAAACTAATTTAAATAAATAAATTTTAAAAAATAAAAAAAATAAAAAATAAAAAATAAAAATTTTCCTTAAGTATTTTATTCTTTTTGACACTATTGTAAATAAAATTGTTGTCCTCATTTCATTTTCAAATTGTTCATTGTTAATGTATAGAAATACAATTGATTTCTGTATATTGATTATATGTCTTGTAACCTTACTAAACTTGTTTGTTATTTTTAGTGTGTGTGTGTGTGTGTGTGTGTGTGTGTGTGTGTGTGTGTGTGTGTATTCGTGTATTCTTTGGAATTTTCTATGCACAAGATCACATCCTCAGTGAATAGGGATAATTTTACTTTTTATTTCCAATCTAGATGCCATTTTATTCATTTATTATTCATTCATTTATTCATTTATGCTTAATCGCCTTGGCTAAAACCTCCAGAACAATGTTGAACATAAGAGGCAAAAGGAAACATCTTTGGTTTTTTTTTTTATCTTAGGGAGAAAGCATTCAATATTTCACTATCAGGTGTGCTGTTAGCTGTGGTTTTTCACATATGGCTTCTATTATGTTGAAGAAGTTCCCTTCTATTTCTAGTTTGTTGGTTTTTTTTTTAAGTCAAAAAAAGTGTGCTGGATTTTGTCAAACACTTATTCTATTTCTATTGAGATAATCATATGATTTTGTCTTTTAATCTATTAATATGGTGATATATTGCATAGATTTTCAGATGGTAAGCCAACTTTGCATTCTTGGAAGATATCCCACTTGATCGTAATATATAATTTTTATATATTGCTGGATTTGTTTTGCTGGTATTTTGTTGAGGATTTCTGTGTCTCTATTCATGAGGGTCATTCATAACTTTTCTCTTTTTGTGTGTGATGTCTTTCTCTGGTTTTGGTGTCAGGGTAACATCAGCCTAATGGAAAAGTTTGTGAGGGATTGGTGCTAATTCTTCTTTTAAATGCTCAAGATCAAGACTTGAAATACGGATGTAACCCAAGTAAGCACAAAATAATAAAGAGCGTCAGCTTTCAAGAGCTCAGAGAAATGGGGCAGTGACATTTATGAGGCTATCAAGACAAGGGAGAGGAGAGGTAATGCTTCAATGGAAGTAAAAAGGAAGTTCCCGCAGAAATGCTGTCAGAGGCACTCCCTTTTGCTGCCAAGGTCTCTCACGTCTTGTAGAAAGGCTCTAGATTGCTGGATAACCTCATTCCTCAAAAGAAATTTTTCAATGGGGCAAATATTTCCTTTCTCATAGACCAGTTTGAGCTTGTTCAGAAGTGCTGGCTCTGCCGACCTCCCCAGCACTTTATTCATCCATGGGTGTGTGTAACACAGATTCTTTGAACATCAGTAACAGTGTTTCCCAGTGTTGGTCCTGACATGCCCCAAAGTGTCTTCAGTTATTTCAGGAGATGTCTTGTAATTCTTGGAACTAGTTTACTTTCAATTTACCTTAAAAAGAGATACAAGCCATTTCAGATGTTTCTTTGTGGTAGATGTGTCAGGGGAGATAGATGTCACTGAAAGAAAACACAGCAAAGATAAGTTGCAAGTTACAAAAGACTAAGTTCTCAGATCCGGGTGTTTAGAAGTGTTCACTCTGTCCAAATCATTGATTTATTCCTATGTTTGGAAGAGGTCCTGCTACATCAGAGTAGATGCTCAATAAATATTTGTTAAATAAAAAATAAAAATAAAACTTTATATGTGTATGGGAGAATAGACAATAGGTGGGGAGTAGCTATATAAGTACAAAGGTAGAGGTATCAGTATGCTTAAAGGAGGTAACATGTATGAAAAGGCAGGGCAATAGATGGATGTGTTGTGGCAGCCTCAGGTCCTAGATTTTTCAGACAGCTCTAATTTAAGTGTTTTTTTTTTTTCTGTTACTCCCTTAAGAAAGTCATTCTTATTAGAACTGCTTTTCTGTTTGGAAAATATCCTCCCTGTGGAAGGCAGAGGCCTTGTGTGGGTAGAGGTGGCAGTGACTGGGCAGTGGTTAGTATGTGACTGTGGCATCTCAGAGAGGACACTGGACTTGGAATCAGAGGGTGGGAGGCCCAGCTCTACAACTTGCCACAGAGGCAGGATCACCAGAAACATTTACAAACAAATGAGAGAACAGCCTGCCATGAAGGAGAATCAGACAACACAGAAAAGTGAAGTGGAACTCCATGAATATAAAAGAGAATTGTTGATTAAGGACTTTAAACATGTTTAAAATGATTAAAGAGGTAAAATAAGCAAGAGATATTGCAAGTAAAGAGCAGGACCCCATTTAAAAGAAAGAACATATAGATTTAAAAAGAACAAATGAAACTTCTGGAAATGAAAAGTAAGTTTTTTAGATTTAAAATTTCAATGTATTGGCTATAATCATTTTTTAAAAATGTAATATTACATCCTAAAATTAAAAATGTTCAATTCTTTTGAAGATGTTATAAGTATGAAAACACTAGAACAAAAATATAAGCCCTCCTAAATATTAAAAGTGATTTATAAATTACAATAGCAAAGAAAATATATCATGGAGAAAAAGAAACAGTAAACGTACAGAAACACTAAATATACACATGGTGATTATGATTTAAATAATATATCAAAGTTGAGACCAACAATATTTGTCTTATCAATGAGTGTGAATGGGCTTAACTCACCTACTAAAAGAAAAGTATTTTAATATGGCTCACAAAGCAAGACCCAACTAACTATATGTGGTGTGTAGGAGATATATATAGATAAAAATGATTCAGACAGGCCAAAAATAAAGGCATGTGTAAATGGAAATATTAAGTGAGAGCTGTGATCTTTCATATCAGACAAAGTAGAATTCAGGCCAAAAATAATTGAATGTGACAAAAAAAGGATATTTTATAGTGCTAAATGCCAATTTCACAATGTAGATATAACAGTTATGGAAATCTGTGCATCAAATCACTGTCTTTAAAAAGCAGAAACTACAGATGCAAGGAGATACAGATAGAAATACAATGATAACAGAAGATTTTAATACTCCACTCCCAGTGTAGAATAGATCAAGTGGCAGAAATATAATTAAGGATATTGAAGAAGTAAACAACATAATCAATAAAGTAGATCTCATTGCTCTATACTGAACTTAGAACCTAATAATGGAGAATGCACCTTCTTTCTTAACTGCACATGCAATAATCACAAAAACTGATTGAATATTAGGTCACAAAGAAAGCATCAGTAGGTTCTATACAATGGAAATATTACAAACAATACTGTCTTATCATGGTGCAATAAAACTAGAATTAAAAACAAAACCCAAAAAGCTCTTCCAACTAGAAATTTAAAATCTTAAAGAATTCTTGGGTGAAAGGAAAAATACAAGTCAAAATTATGGAATATCTAAACAAAACAAAACAAAACAATAACAAATAATGAAAATGCTATATTCAGAGACTATTGGATATATTTAAAGTAGATATCAGAGGAAAATTCATAGTCTTAAACACATCAATAAAAATAAAAGAATGAAAATGGCCAAATTATAGCAACTTAAAACGTGAAAGAACAACAAATGAGCCAAAAGAAAACACAAGGAAGAAAATAATAAAAGTAAAAGCAGAAAAAAAATGAAGATTAGGAATAGAAAACAGTAGGTCCGAGGAACAAATAAAAATCCTGGTTCTTTGAAAAAGGTAACAAAATATATAAATCACTAGCTAAATTAATCGAACAAAAAAGGGAAAAATACAATTACAAAATAAGAGAGACAAAGAAGAAATGGACAAGGATGAAGCAAAAAGATTAATATGAGATACAAATGGGAACAGAATGAACCAGACTGTTTTTCAAATGAGTAAAGTGAGTAGCATAAGCACTCTAAACAAGTGAGGGAGGAGAGGAGGGAGGAAACAGACCTAAGTCATTTGGGAACACAGTATTTTGACCAAATACATTAAAACTAAAGAAAAAAACCCCTGAAAACAAATACTGAACTTAACAGGTTTGTTTTTCGCAGTGACATGAGTTAGATATTCTGTAACTGCTTTTGTGGTCTTTTAGTATGAACAAGTAAGTCAATATTTTGAGGGTACCTGGAATCAGGTTTCTCACTGTTTTGAGAAGGGCGGTACAGATGCGGAAAGGGGAATTTGAGCATGTACTCTATTGTATTGATTGGAATTTGATGTGTCAGTATATAGTTGGGGTTTTACTATATCTATTTCTACATATATCTATATCTATATCTACCTATAGACAGAAATGGAAAGAAATCTATATAGCTATATCTGCATATCTATATATACCTATATCTATAGATATCTCTAATATCTTGTAGTGACAGAGCACAGGAAATGCTTGGAAAATGGTGGGGACAATCAAAAGGAGAGAAGAGTCAGCTTAGAGGGACTCCCACTGGCTAAATGTGGGACAATTTTAGCATCAAAATGAATAATAATAGTAACATGATAATCTGGTGAATAAAATAAGAATCTATAGACCATTCTGAAGGAATGGATGAATGAATGAATGTATGAATGAATAAATAAATAGAGAGGAAGAAAAAAAAACCTCTTCTTTGTAGTAGAATGCCAGCTAATATATGTAGAAGGACTGATGGAGTTGAGAAATCACCACTTGGCAACCATCATGGTAATAAATGATTTGTGCAAAATCTTCAATTGATGCTAGTAGTTTAATGAGGAACTTGGTATGACAAGTCTCAAAATATTTTCTCACAAAACTCTTATTAATTGGAAAGGAAAAATAGTAACTTTACAGAGGATAAACTTGGCATACACCACCACCTTAACTGAGTGATCAAAGTTAACCTCACCCTTGATGGTTAAAATACATGTTATGTACCTGTTCCTTTGATGAATGAGAAGGACATAACATTCCTCTTATGGTATTTCTGCCAAAAAGCCATAAACAAAGAGACATTTAAAAAATCATGAATCTATGCATGAGAAAACATCGGTCAAACTGAAACTGAAGAACATTCTGCCAAATATCTGGCCTCTTCTCTTCAACAATATCAAGGTCAGAAAAGACAAAGAAAGATAGAACTGTTTCAGATGAAAGGCAAATGAAGAAATTTGACAACTAACGTGTGATGTTGAATCAGATTCTGGACCAGATTTTTAAAATTATTATTACTTTTTTTTTTTTTGCTAAAAAGGACATTTTTTAGGATACTTGACCAAATTTGAGATTTTAAGATTAGAAAATATTATTTCAAAATATTATTTCATTAATACTAATTTTCTAATTTTGGTTACTGTGTTTCAGTTATGTAAGAGACTGTCTTTGTTATTAGTAAATATAGACTTAACTATTTAGGGGTAAAGGGACATGATGTCTGCTATTTCCTATAAAATGGAAAAAATGTATATAGAGAGGAATGATAAAACAAATATGGCAGAATATAAAACAATTAGGGGAATCTAGGTGAAGGGTAAACAAGAGTTCTTTGTATCATTCTTGAAACTTTTCTATTGTTTGAAATTATTTTGATTTAAAAAGTAATGAAAAAGAAATATTTAAAAACATTTGTAAGAACATGTAGAATAATTTTGTTCTATGGATTTTTTGAATTCACATACAAAGTGCAAATTATAATGGGAAAGAATGATCTATTTGAGTAGAGTAAAAGGACACATTCATATACAATGAAGAATTCTACGAATGGAATTAAAAGACAAACCACAACCATGAGAAGACATTTGCTATGCCTAGCATTAGTATCCAGGATATATTACAAAAATTCCAAGTGATCAAATAGAAAAATTAGCAAAAGATATGAATAATGAGTCACAGAAGAAGGTAACAAGCATATGAAAAGATGACCAACTGCACTAGGAATTAGGGAGAAACAAATTAACAATGATATACCATTTCACATTTATTCAGATGATTGTTTAGAATTATACTATTTAATAATACCCACTACTGAAAGGATGAAGGCAAAAGGGAACTTGCTTCTTTGCTTCAATGATTCTGGAGATTGTTTAGCAGGATCTAGTGAAGTTGAAGGTGTGAACAATTCCGTCTTTGGGAACGTAGCCTAGATAATCTCGATAGGAACAGGAGAGGGTTGTTCACTGAAGCATTGTTGGTAACTAGTGAAAAATTGGAAACAACCTAATTGCCATCAACAGATGACATCAACAGATGACAACAGATGGGTTGTTAATTTGTAGTATAATCATACAATGCATTTAAAATGAATGGATTATATCTACATGTGTTGATATATAGAAATCTCAAAAACAAAATCTTAGGTGAAAAAAGCAGGTAGCAGAAATTTATAGTGTAAATTTTATAAACACAGAAAACAATAATGTATGTTGTTTATGAATAAAAATGAGATAGAGTCCTTGTCCTGGAGGAATTTGGGGGCACATGAAGAGAGGCAAGTAAACACATTATTATAATGCAGTACCACAAAAGTCACAGTTTGAATGGGCACTTTATACAGATGGGGGATGGTGGTAGTGGAGGTGAAGGAACACTTCCTAGAAAAAGCCTTCCATGCCTCTTCCCACACTGAATCAAGTTCTGAAAGACAAGAAGGGGTAACCCAGCTGAAAGATAGAAAGGAAGGGTGTTTTTATTTATTTATTTTATCTTTTATTTTCAAAATCCCAGGGAGAAGAAACCTCAGAGCCTGGTTTGGAAATTGCCAGTGGTTTCTCAGAGCTGGAATGGAGGATGGGGGCAAAAAAAGGGATGGAGGGCGTTGGAAGGTGTCCCCTGACATAGGATCTAACAGGGCTAAGGAGTTTGCCTGCCTCCTGAAGGCAGAGGGTGGGTGAAAGGGTGGAAGAATATTGAAGAAGAAGTATAATAGGCATACCATGAATTATCAGAGGATGGCTGTGGAGGAAAGATCAGTTAGTTGTTATATTTCATATAATTTTTTTAAAAAAGAAAACTACGCAAGAAATAATAGAGCCTCAACTGAGACAGAGGAAGTGATGACTGAGAGATATCAACCCGCCTGTCTAACCAATAGGACTCCGAGAAGGATTAGCTGTAGGTGTGGGGAGATGAATCATGGAGGCTCCTGGCCCGGGCACCTTGGGTGCATGACAGAAAGACAGGGGTCACATTTTGTGCCACCTGCCCCCACCCCTGGCCACCATGATTGGACCAGGAACGAGCACCTTAAAAATGTTTAGTTCAAATATAAAAATGTACAGTGGACTGAGGATGGTTACCGCTGAATGGGTTTTCATGAGTGTGGGGGAAGACGGAAGAGGTCCGTGTGGCTTTGGATTCATCCAGAGCGTTTTAATTACAAAATAAAAACTGATGTAAATGTAAATTACCTGGTGTTAATTTCTGTGAGCACGCGGGTGTCATATTATTTTCTGCACTTTTCTGGGTATTTGAACTAAATTTAATAACCAAGTGGCAAAAAATGTGGTAAGAAACGGAGGAGTTGAAGTCTATGAAAGGCTTTTTGAGCTCTGTAAAGGAGTTAAAACAGAAAGTGGCGCGGAGTGGGGAACGGTTAGTTTGTAGTTAGTCTTTGTATCTGCACAAAGCGTGTGGAGAGAAAAGCCCTGGGAGGCCGGCACCCGGCTGAGTGGGTGGGAGAGCGTTGGGTAGGAGTTGCGCGCGGGAAGCTACTCGCCTAGCTCCGCCCCCACCCCGTCTCGTCCCCACTTCGGCCCCGCGCAGAGCACCTTCCCCGCCCCGTAGCAGCCCCTCCCTCTTCCGTGACGTAGTCTCCCGTCTCTAGGTAACGTGGTGAGGGAGGGTGGTCAAACAATGCTGCCGCGGGGCGGCTACTACCTGAGGCCCCCTTTCCTCTAGGACGGTTGACCCTTGGATGCTCAGAGCCATGGCCCTGCCTCTGCTTCCCGGCTACAGACTCAACCGCAATGTGAGTAGTGAGGTCAGAGGTCGTGACCGGGGTCTAGGGTCCAGGCATGGCCACCTCCCTGGACACTAATAGAGGCCTCTTGCTGCTGCTTCGCCTTCTGTGAATTGGACGAAACTTGGATCAAACTTTGTAGTCTGGTGGAACCCTTTTTCTGTGCTTCTCCTTTCCCCTGTCTCTCCAGCTGCATCTGGATGCTTTCCTACATTAGATACATAAGTACAGTCCTTGGAGGTGGCAGTACCCTCGAAGGTGGCAGGTGGTAGTGATGGTAACAGTCATCATTGAGCGTTCAAGGTGTGTGAGGCGCTTTACTTTAATCGCCTTACACGGCACTTAATGCTAATAGCCCTTTGTATTGAGTACTGTTTTTATTCCCATTTTACAGTTGAGGAAACTGAGTCACAGAGCAAAGAGTCACTCACTGGCCAGAGCTACACAGTTTCGGTGGCGAAGCTGGGTTTCTTCCTGGAAATCTGATTCCATAGCCCAGGAGATTAATCATTATCCTTATAACCCTGTGTGAAAGAGATAAATACAGTTTCTGTTATTAAATTGAAGAAACCTGAAACTTTAAAGGTTGGTAGAGGGCAGATAGGTAAGGGTTCCTTTATTGAGAGAAGCACTCAAACTTGTAGTTTTTTAAAATTTAGAATTGAGAGGGGTTCATTTCAAGACAAGAGGAAGGTACAAAACACAACACAACTATAAAAAACCTTTGAGCATGAAAGGACTTTTGCCAATAAATAGCGTCTTATTTAAACAACAGCAGAAAAATGAGTCAGGCTTTTGTTCACACTGGTTGCTGCTCTTTGAGTTTTCCAGTTGTGTCTGTAGGAAGAAGGTTAAGTAGTATACCGATGGGAGGGAACTAGGTGGAGCCACTCAAGGTTTTGTATCAACCTCTGATAAGTTTAGAAAGGCAGCATTTGCTTTTATGGATTCTGAACAGTGTCTTTGTCTAAGTTGTGGGCCCTAAAGTACTGGTTTTCTTTGTAGCTTCAGTGCACTGCATTTTGACCCCTACAGGCAGGCTGACCAGTCCAACTTGCTTCTAGAACACTGGTTTGTGCATTTCTTGTCTGATGGGTAGGGACTGCCTTCCAACCTAGCGTTACCCTTTGGTAAGATTAAGCCAGCTGCACAAATAAGAAAGACCCTTGAGATGCAGCACATAACAAAAGATTCCAGAAGTAAAGAAACGTGCCATGTAAAAGTAATTGTAATAAAAATGGAAAGTAGAGCCCACAGCCTTGGGCCCAGCAACACTTCAGATTACTGATGCCTACCTCCTGCAGAAGTACTACAGCTCTCACATGCAGTGATTAAGAGTGGTTAGGAAAAACAGTGGTTGGATGTGATATTTTAAAATCTGCAAGGCTATACTGAGTGTACTTTTCCCTTTTTTAAAAAAAATTCATTGTGAAGTACAACACGCATAGAAACATGCACAATGGATGATCATTGAATGAATATCAAGAAATAAAATATTACTCACACTTCAAAAGCATCCCCCTTGACTACAGTTGCCAGATTCAGTGTTAAATAAAAACACATATCCCACATATTGGATGGGACTTACTTATACTGCAAGAGTATTTGTTGTTTATCTAAAATTCAAATTTAACTGAGCATCTTGTATTTTATGTGGCAACTCTTCTCTGCTCTCCAAAGGTAACTACTATCCTGGCTGTTATCACTATAGTTAGATTTTGCTTGCTTTTGAAGTTTGTATCAGTGGAAATGTCCCGTGTTTATTCTATTGTAACTGGCTTTCTTTTTTTTTAGCTCAACCTTATGTTTATCAGGTTTGTTAATGTGGTTTGTACATTTTCATTGCTCTGTAGTATTCCATTGTATGAATATGACTTTTATATACACATTTAATCTTGACAGAGATTTGTTTTGGGCTTATTAAGAAGAGTTTTCTAAAAGCGGAATGGTTATTGCAAGGTTACTTTCTTATGGGAGTTGGCAAGGGTTTATCAAGCAGATTACCGAACTAATGCTGACCAGGAGATTTGAGATTGGCTAGTTTTAGATTCTACTTCTGGGAGAGCTGAAACTGTAATTAAGTTTTATATATTGGATATCATAGTATGTGCCCAAATCAGGTGGCTGCGTTTAAAAAATTGTGGCACCAGTCCTGGGACTAAATGTGCTATGTGTTGCCATAAAATTAATACTATTTTAAGAATTTAAGAACTTGTACTTGGTTAAAAGATTGAATGCTGTCAGGCATAGAATGGTCAGAAAGTCAGTAAAGCCAAATCTGGCCTTTTTACCACTCCCTTCCCTTACCCACCCCAGTTACAGAGCCTTGCTTGCTGAATTAAATTATCAAGTGAAAAGCCTTGGCCTCCTGGAGATCGCATAATTACTGGCTGTTTGGGTTTAAAATTATAACACAAGCTAACTTTTACTGCTTTTTCTCAAATTAAAAAGGAACTTGTTCCCCCTTAATTAACTGCTGGTAGTCTTGAGCAATAGATTGGTTTCTGCCTTTAGCTAGGTGATGTGTAACCTATACTTCTATCTCTGAAATAGAAGAAATATTGTGCTTTCTAAAATATAAGCATTTGTGCCACTGATGACATTAAATTTGATGTGAATTAATTGAAAACCTTAGAGAAAGATCACAACTGAATTCCAGATACACAGTATCTCTTTCTAACAATTATATTCTGGATTTGTATTGATTAAGAGAATCTCAAGCATATTGTCAAAAATGGTAGGATATTAAAGTTAAAAGAGACACTTCCAGCCAAAGCTGAGAATCCTTTCTCCAGCATTTTGGACAGATGGTTATGTAGCTGATCCTGAAAGCCTCTAATGAATAATGAGGAGCACATCTTCAGAGGGTTTATTATAAATAGTCCATTAAGAAGAAAAAAATTGAATTCACAACAGTAAAATAAAACAAATTCAGAATCTGTCTTTCTTACAAAAAGGTGTGGATAATACCTTTACATTTATTTTGATCTACACTAATATAAGCCTACATATTAATATATAGGGAAAATCATTCTTTGAGAAATTTACCAGCGATTTAAATGATAAACAACTGAAAGAGAAAAACACTGAGTAATACATAGTACACATATTGACTTCATTATGTGATGTTAGATAAATCAATTTAAATTTAGCTCAACGGCAAATATAATCATAAAACAGTCACTTTCTTTACAAGATGGAGGGTTTTCCCAATCTAAAATTCTGCCTACCGATTCCTGGTTATGTTCTTAGTGTCCAATTTCATTGCCTTAAAATGACCTGCATTAGGTCTCAACCTCTTAACCTGACACCTGAGGCCATTAGAGTTTGCCACTCACTTTGTGAGATCAATTTAGTAAATCATGACCAACATTTTTTTTTTTAAAAAGGAATACAATAGAATGAAAATCAGAGTATATTATTTTTGGGAAGGGTAAGTAAGCATTGTTCCATGAACTTTTGTTTGCATCACATGTGTGTATGTGAACTGGGTTGCACCCAAATCTGTTTGTTATTGTGGTTGTAGTCAGTTTGAAAACCAGTCTCAATAGAGCCAGCTCCACAAATTCTTGCCTGTTTTAAATTTCGGATCTTCAGCTTCCTTCAAGACCAGTTTAGTCTCTCACTGTTCAAGAAGCCTCAACAGATCCTATTAACCGTTAACCATTTAAAAGAGTACAATGCAGTGGCATTTAGTACATTCACAGTATTTTGCGACTGTCACTTCTAACGAGTTCCAAGACATTTACATCACCCCAAATCTCAATCTTTTTACTCCAGAAGAAACTTTGAAGTGGTTTACAGATCTCAGGGAACTCCTGAATAAAAATGGTTTCTGTAGCCCATGATATGTTTGTATGATCCATGAGTTGCAGATATAATGATCCAATGACAATGTCTCATTTTAGTAAAGAATAATAGTTTTCTGTAGATTTGTTGATTTTTGTCAACTTATTTGCCTACTCTGTGTGGTTTCCCATTGCCACAAAAGATATCAACCCTAATGCAAGTGAGAGTGTAGTAGAATAAAACTTAGGATTTTTTTTCTTATAGTAAAATTTCCTGCTTGATTTTTTTTCTTTTTCCCTTATACATGTATGTGGAAGAGTAGTTTTATCCCCTATTTAAAACTAAAAATGGATTATAGTTTGCTTTTCTTGAGAAACAAACAGGTAGGTAAGCTTAGCTTACTTCTCTTTTCATACATTTAAAAATTTATAAAGCGGCATAATACATTTATGTTAAATAACTGTTTTAATCCAAGATGGGATTAACTTTTTCAAAAAGTAGACTCAGTTGATTTAATTTAATAAAGGTTGTAAATTCATTTTAATTAATGCTACTTACAACATGAAAATATATTGACAATGTTAAATAAGCTACCAAAACCATATGACAAAGCAATATGAATAAAAATATAGCCTAATACACAATATGATGTGAGCCTTAAAAATTAAGTTTTTTACTGACTGACACGATCAGGTTCAAATATAGGCCGTTAAAAAATTATTGTAATCTTGATCTCCTTATAGGTCTGTATATACATAAGAATATTCTTTTTTAACACTAAAAATAAATAATTTATTATTCCTTATTATAAATTAATAAATTACCTCTTCTTTGTGATACCTATGCTTATATTTTGCCACATAAATACTCAGTTCTAGGTCATAATTGAAATAAGCCTATGTAGATTTCACTTTCAACTGAAATGAGATTTCTGGCCTTCCTTTTGAAACTTGTTAAACAAGGGAAGCTTTGCTTATACATGTAAGAAGTTGAAAACTGCAGCAAAATGGTCACTGCTTTTCTTTGAATGGCAGGATACTTGACTTTCACATAAATCTGGAACTGGCCATAGGTGTATGTTTAACTTTATAATAGATTGCCAAACTGTCTCCTAAAGTGGCCGTACCATTTTGCATTCCCACCAGTAGTGAATGAGAGTTTCTGTTACTCCCAATCTTTGTGAACAGTTGGCATTGTTAGTGTTTTGGATTTTAGCTATTGTAATAGGTGTGTAGTAGCATCTTATCCTGATTTAAATTTTTATTTCCGTAATGGCTAACAATGTTGAACATCTTTTCATGTGCGTATTTGCCATCCGTATATCCTCTTTGTTGAAATGAAATGTCTGTTCATATCTTTTGCCCGCCTTTAATTGGGTTATTTCCTTACTGTTGAATTTTGAGAGTTCTTTATGTATTCTGGATACAAGTCCATTGTTGGATATGTGATTTGCTAATATTTTCTCCCAGTCTGTGGCTTGAATTTTCATTCTCTTAAAACAAGTCTAGAAAATATGTATACATTTTTAAAGATAAAATACAACATGAATCCAAACTGATATTTCCAATGTAAATTAAGGCTCATAAGTTTTTATTTAACTTCTTTGATTCTATACTTATCTTTTCTTATATTGAAAATCTTGATTCATAAGATGTTAGTATAATTACTTACTTGTTTTATTCTATTTATTGGGGAGGGGAAAATTTCCCCCTACTATTTTTGGTTATTTTTGACTGGTCCAATAATTAAATTGATACAAGACAGATTAATGGGAGAAAAAAACAAATTTAATTTTGGACATTTGGAGGTCTCATAGATGTAGGACCTAAAGAAATGACCAAAGCAGGCAATTTTTAGACAGAAACAATAAATTTGCGAAGAATTAAGAAAACAAGGAAACTTAGGTTTAGATACTGATTAGTGAAAAAAGTAAGCAGAGTTTTGTTCACACAGCCTTCTTGGTCCTGAATTTCCTGTCTCTGATGGTAAGGATGTCTTTCTGCCTCCTGATGCAGAGAGAGCACCTTTCACATGAGAGATCTGTTTCCTGCTTTCAGGGAGACGGAGAAAAGGGTCAGAGTGTCCTTGTACTGGTGGTTTCTCAAGTAACTTTAATTTAAAATAATCAATATGCCATATCAGCATATTTTGGGGCAGCCTTCCCTGAGTCCCATCATACCATAAATAAAAATATATATCCATATAATAGTTTCAATCAATAATAACAACATTATTACTAATAATTTGAGTTTTGAAAATAGTTTAAGATTTCTTTGTAGTGCTTTAGTTTTTAGACTATATCCCTCTAGGAATGTACAGTCAAATTATTAGGCTTTAATTTCATTTAAATGATTAATGATAGTATGGTTAAGTTACAGCTCAATACCCAGTTAAGTTCATTTGTTTCATTTTGCTTTTTGATTTTTAACCTAAAAATTTTGTTTTATTATAATGTAAAAATAAAACATTTATGTGGCTTCAGAGTTAAATTTACAAAATGAGGTGCATTCAGACAAATGTGGCTTTTATCCCTGTCCCTTTAATCTTGTTCCCTCTCTCTATAAGTAACTTAAAAAAAACCCTATTTATTTGGTTTTGGGTTATACTTCCTGTTTTTTTTAATAGCAAATTCTTAAATATATTCACTTGGTCTCTTATTAAATAAACGGTAGCACACTCTACACATTCTCTTGTACCTTCCATTTTTCCTTTTAGCAGTATATCTTGGAGATCTCTCCTTAGTAGTATATAGAGCTGTCCTCATTCCATCAGAATGTGTTCCATTCACAGCTTCATAGTACTCCATTGTGTGGACATACCATAGTTTATATAACCCATCCCCTTTTGATGTGTAAATGTGTTATTTCTAGTCTTTTGCTATTAGAAATAATACTGTAATAAATAGCCAAAGTTGTGTTTCAAAAGAAACCATCAAAAAAGTAAAAAAGGCAACCTACAGTATGGGAGAAAATATTTGCAAAGCATATATCTGAATAGGCCCAAAGTAGAAACAACCCAAATGTCCATCAACCGATGAATAGATAAACAAAATGTGCTATGTCTATACAATGGAATATTATTAGCCATAATAAGGAATGAAATACTGATGATAAATGCTATAACATTGATGAACCTCAAGAACATTATACTATAAATAAGATGCAAAAAAGTACATATCGTATGATCCCATTTATGTAAAATATGCAGAATAAGTAAATTTATAGAGACAGAAAGTAGATTAATGGTTACCAACACCTGTGTGGAGGAAGGGAGGAAATAGGAAGTGACTCCTAATGGGTATGGGGTTTCTCTTTGGAATGATGTAAGTGTTTTAAAACTAGATTATGGTGATGATTGCACAACTTTGTAGTTATAGTAAAATCCACTGTACAGTGTCTTTTAAATGGGTAAACTTTATGATATATAAATTATACCATAATAAAACTGTTAAAAAAATAAATAGCTAAAGAAAAAACAAACAATCCAATCAAAAAATGGGCAGAGGACCTGAACAGATACTTCTCCCTAGAGGAGATACAAATGGCCAAAAAATATTTGAAAAGATGCTCAACATCGCTAGCTATTAGGGAAATGCAAATCAAAACCATAATGAGATACCATTTCACACCTGTTAGAATAGCTATAATCAACAGGGCAAATAATAACGAATGTTGGAGAGGATGCAGAGAAAAAGGAACCCTCATATACTGCTGGTGGTACTGCAAATTGTTACAGTCACTATGGAAAACAGTATGGAGGTTCCTCAAAAGACTAAGAATTGATCTACCATATGATCCAGCAACCCATCTACTGGGCATTTATCCCAAAGACTAGAAAACCCATATCTGAAAAGATATTTGCACACTGATGTTCATAGCAGCATTATTCACGGTGGCCAGGACATGGAAGCAACCGAAGTGTCCTACGATAGATGATTGGCTAAAGAATCGGTGGTACATATATACAATGGAATATTACTCAGCCATAAGAAGAAGTGAAATAAATATTGCTATTTGTGTCAACCTGGATGGACCTCGAGATAATCATGCTAAGTGAAATAAGCCAGACAGGAAAAGTGAATATCACATGATATCACTTATATGTGGGATATAAACCTAAAAGCAACAAATCAGGACAAACAAACAGAGAGTCATGGACATGGACAATAGACTAGTAGTTACCAGAGGGTAGGGGGAGATGGGTGGGGGGAGGTAGATGGGGTAAAATGGGTCAAATATGTGTTGACAGAAAGAAATCTAACTAGGGGAGGTGAACACACAGTGTAAACATATATATGCCTTACTGTTAAGGTGTACAGCTGAAACTTATTGGATTTCATTAACCAGTGTCACCATAAAAAAAAGAATATTAGCCCTTAAAAAAAAAGAAAAGAAAGGATTTATTTGGTGGTAAGAAATTGCTGGGCAGACAAACAATAGGTATCTACTGTGCCAGATCACAGGATGGTTTTGATTTAAAGTATTTTGTCACTTGTTCCCAGTAACTATTGAAATGCCTTGAAATCATATTATTTCAGACTGGGCCACTTCTTGAAGCTGCCATTCATACTTTGGAAATGACATACTATTCCATTGCTATTCCTAAATGTTAATTTGGAGTTCAGAAATTAGAGTAACCGCCTATTTAGGGATTAAACACCTAACTTTGCTTACTTTTATATTTTGTCCTGAACTTTATAACTGTGTCACTTAAGATACTTTTGGCTATAAGTAACAGAGTATCTGACTAACGGTGGCTTAAGCCAAATTAATTATATCATAAAAACTCTAGAGGTGTGGCAGTTTTGGGTTTAGGCAGTGGCTGACGAATGTCATAAAGGACTCAGATCCTTTTTATCTTTTCATTCTGCCATCTTCAGAACAGGCTTTTTTTCTTTCTTAGGCTCGTGTCCTCATGGTTGTAAGATGGTTGCCTCAGATCCAGATATCACAACTTCTCATAACTATGTTCAAGACAAGCAGGAAGGAGAAAAAGAGAAAAAAGTCTCTTATGTCAGAAGAGAATGTTTCCCACTCCCCCAGTAAGCTTGCCCCTTGTATCTTATTGGTTCCTTTGGTACAAGGGTAGTTAGGAATTTGGTTTTTCACCATCTAGTTTTGAAACTGGGAAAGAGAAAAGAGAGTAATTAATGGCTGTTGAAAGCTAGCAAACTTTGTCTGCCACAACAGCCACATGCTGAATACCTGTGAGTCTAGATGTTTTCCTCAGCCTTAGCATCCCTTTCTTAAAAATTTTTTTGTTTCTGTTTTTTAATTATACAAATAACAAGAGTACATCATCATTGTAAAAAATTCAATACCATTCTTTCTTGACAGTCTTCTTTTTCATAATGCAAAACAAACCTAATTCTCCAGTTAAACCATCATGATCACTGTTCTTTGAATGGATTTTGCTCTTTCCCACTCAATTGTTTTTTTTCTTGTCTCCATTCCTGACAGCATTCTCATACCTCTTTCTCTTCCCATCCAGATTCTAGACTTCTCTGGAAAATACTACCCCTCCCCCATTAAAACCTTCCCTGAAAAACAACAACAAAAAAACCCTTCCCTGACCATCTCAGCAGAAACCATCTCTCTACATAACCCTGAACACTCATATTGTCCAAACCACTCATTTACTGCCCTATTGTCTGTGTTGTGTTTTTTTGTTCTTTATGTGTGATCGTGATATTCCTCAGCTGGCTGAGAAGCTGTGATCCAGTTGTTCTTTGGATTGCCCTTCTTTACTTAGGGCAAACACCCCCTTTAGTGCCTGTCTATTGCCCCTGTCTACCTGTAGCAGCCATGCCTAAAAACTAGAGGGGATAAACACAGCTTGAGAGAATCACCTCTGGAATTAGCTTCTTGCTTGTGTCATTCACTGCTGCTGTGCAACAAAATTTGTATTTCTTATTTTAGCAACAGTGCTTTTGTGGCTTAAATAGGTTATAAGTCTCTCAGGACATGTGGTTTATACAAAGTGGCCAGGACAGCATGAAGATGTCACCATGCAAGTTGTGACTCAGCATCTCTGTGGCCTATTGGGAGACCAGTCTCCCAACAACAGGATTCCAGATATGAATTAGTGTAAATGTAAAGGGATTTTTTGGGCCATTTCTTGAGGAGTTTATCCTGTTCCTACAGTTGTAGAAAGGACAGAGGCAACTTTGCATGTGGATAGGAGTGGGGGGCTGGGGGGGGCAGATTCCCCATAGCAAAAGGAAGGGAGAGTTGGGCATTATTACTACTCATTAATCAGGCCTCAGGATGCCTGAATTTGATCTGGCAACTCCACTGCGACAAAGTGACCAGCTTGGCTAGTCGAAGGCCAAACAAATTCTTTGCTTTCCTAACCAAGTATTTGGCATCCCAAAGGAGGGATGGTCACAACTGCTAGAGTTTTGCTTGAAATCAGGTCAATTTACATGGCTTAACGGTTAATTTAGATTGCCTTTTCTTCACATGAGCTTAGTAATCGAAACAGAGATGTTTGTTTTATCATTTATAGAATCATTTCCATTTCATTTATGTGAGACTTTAGTCATTTACTGCTCATCTCTGTTCATACTCATACTTAATACTTTATAAAAGGCACCTGAGTGGAACCTCTCCTAGTTACCAAGGAGAATGGACCCTCTCTCTCCTTTTATTGTTAATTGAAATTTTTGTTGAGATCATTGTAGATTTACATGCAGTTATAAGAAATAATACAGAGAGATCCTGCGTACCTTTTACCCAGTTTCCCATTTTGTAACACTATAGTGTAATAGTACAACCAGGATATTAACATTAATATAATCCACCAATTTTATTTAGATTTTCCCAATTTGACTGGTAATTGTGTGTATATATTTAGTCTATACATTTCATCACATGTATAGGTTACTGTGACTACCATGATAGTGAAGATACAGAATAGTTCCATCATCACAAGGATCCCTCCTATTGCCCTTTTATAATTACACCCACCTCCTTCTCATCCCTTCCCTACCTCAGCATCCCTAACTCCTGGCAACCACTAATCTATTCTTCATTTCTAAAATTTTATTACTTTGAAAATGTTACTTAAATAGACTCATAAAGGGTGTACCTCTTGGGATTATTTTTTCCACTTGGCATAATTCCCTGGAGATTTATCCAGGTAGTTGTGTGTATTACTTGTTCATCTTTATTGCTGAGTAGTATTCTATGTGTGTACCACAGTTTCTTTAATCATTTACCTGTAAAGGACAGCTGGGCCTTTTCCAGTTTGGCTGTTGTGAATAAAGCTGCTACAAACAGCTATGTACAGATTTTTGTGTGGACATGTGTTTTCATTTTCTGAGATAAAAGCCCAGAAATGCAGTTGCTAGATCATATAATAATTGCATATTTAGTTCTTTAAGGAACTACCAAACTATTTTTGAGAGCAAACACCATTTTACATTCCCAGCAGCAGCGTTTGAATGATCTAGTTTCTCTGCATCCTAGTCAGCATTTAGTGTTGTCACTACTTTTTATTTTAGCCATCTGATAGGTGTGTAGTGATAGCTCATTGTGGGTTTAATCAACATTTCTCTGATGGCTAAAGAGTTGAATATCTTTTCATGTGCTTATTTGCCATCTGTATATCCACCTTGGTGAAATGTCTGTTTATGTCTTTTGCTGGTTTCTAATTGGATTTTTTTTCCTGTTTGAGAATTATTTATACATTCTAGATACAAGCCCTTTGTCTAAGATGTGGTTTGCATGTTTTTTCTCAGTCTGTAGCTTGTCTTTTCATCCTGTTAACTGTCTTTTGCAGAACAAAAACATTTCTAATTTTGATGAAGTCCAATTTATCAGTGTTCCTTTCTAAGGATTGTGCTTTTGGTGTTAAGTCTAAGAACTCTCTGCCCAGCCCTTGATCCTGAAGATTTTCTCTGTTTTTTTTCCTAAAATTTTTATAGTTTTACATTTTATGTTCAAATCTGTGATCCATTTTGAGTTAATTTTTGTATAAGTTGTGAGATTTAGCTCATGATTCGTTTTATTTTGCCTATGGATATCCAGTGACTCCAGCACAATTTGTTGAAAAGGTTCTCCTTTCTCCACTGAATTGCTTTTGCACTTTTGTAAGAAACCATTTGAGCATATTTGGGTTTCATTCTGTGTTTTCTGTTCTGTTCCCTTGATCTGTGTCTATCCCTCTGCCAATGCCACACTGTGTTTACTACTGTACTAATATTGTACATCTTAACATTAAGTATAGTTATTCCTCACACATTTTTCTTTGTCAAGATTCTTCTTTGTCTAGGGCCTGTACCTTTCCATATGAATTTTAGAATAAGCTTGTCTATGATTACAAATATCTTTGCCGGAATTGTGATAGGAATTGCATTAAACTTCTAGATCAATTTTGGGAGAATTGACATCTTCCAATTTATGAACATAATGTCTCTCCATTTCTTTAGGTCATCTTTGATATTTTTCATCAGCATTTTGTAATTTTCAGTTTACAGATTCTGTACATGTTTTGTATTTCCTTTTCCTTGGAGTGATTGTAATGACATTGTGTTTTAAATTTCAGTTTCTCGTGTTCATTTTTAGTGTATAGAAATGTGATTGATTTTCGTGTGTTGATCTTGTATCCTGTGACCCTCCTGAACTCACTTATTAGTTTTAGGAAATTATCAATGTAAATTCTGTGGGATTTTTTTTACATAGATAATCTTATCATCTACAAATAGAGATAGTTATATTTCTTCCTTTTCAATCTCAATCCCTTTTATTTTTCTATCCTTATCGTAAGGGGTAGAACTTTCAGTAATCTGTTGAATCAGAATGATGAGAGCAGACATTCTTGCCTTGTTTCTGATCTTAGGGGAAAAACATTTAGTATCTTACTGTTAAGTATGATGTTAGATGTAGGTTTTTTGTAGATGCCCTTTATCAAGTAATTTCCATCTATTCCTAACTTGCTGAGAGTTTTTATCAAGAGTGAGTGTTGGAGTTTGTCCAATGAGTTAATTTGTATCAATTGATATGATCATTTGAATTTTCTTTACTTGGTGGATTACGTTGATTGATTTTTGAATGTTGATCCAGCCTTACATAATAAATCCAATTTGGTCATAGTGTATAATTAATTCTTTTTGTATATTGCTGGACTCAATTTGCTATTTTTTTTTTTTGTGGAGGATTTTTGCTTCTATGTTCATGGGAGATATTATTTGTCTATAGATTTTTTGAACTGTGGTATCTGGTTTTGTATCAAGATAATACTGATCTAGTAAAATGAGTTGGGAAGAGATTCTTCCTTTTTTATTTTGTGAAAGAGAGTGCATAAAATTTGTGTTAGTTCTTGTTTAAATATTTGGCAAAATTTTCCATTAAAGCCAGCTGGGCATGGGAGTTTCCTTTTGGCTTTTAGTTAAAGATTTAGGTTCTTTAAAGATTGAAGGACTAGTCAAATTATTTCATCTTGACTGAGTTTTGATAGATTGTGGTTTTGAGAAATTGGTCCACTTTTTCTAAGTTGTTGAATTTATGTACGTAAAGTTGGTCAGAGTATTCCTTCTATCTTTTTATTGGCCATAGAATCTGTGAAGATATCCCCTATTTCATTTCTGATATTGGTGATTTTTATCTTATATTATTTAAAAAAATTTAAAGGTTTGCTCTAATTGATTTATCACCTTTTTGTTATTTTTAAAGAAAAAACTTTGTATTTGATTTTCTCTGTCGTTTCCTGTTTTATCAATTTCATTGATTTCTGCTCTGCTCTTTATTATTTATTTCTTACACTTGGCTTTCAGTTTATTTTACTCTTTTTTAAAATAATTTCTTGAAGTAGGAACTTAGGTTTTTGATTTGAGACCTTTCCTCATTTCTGATGTATTTAGTGATATTGATTTCTTAGCACTGCATTAGCTGTATCTCACATGTTTTGAAATGTTTTATTTTCATTTTCTTTTAGTTCTATTTTTTAAAAAATTTCTTTTGAAGTTTTCTCTTTGACCCATAGACTGTACAGAAGTGTGTTTAATTTGCGAGCATTTGGAGATATTGCTGTTGCCTTTCTGTTATTGATTTCTAGTTTGACTTTGTTCTTATCAGAGAATATAACCTGTATGATTTTAATTCTTTTAGATTTCTTGAAATTTCTTTTATGGTCCAGAGTATAGTCTCTCTTGGCAAATGTTCCATACACACTTGAAAAGAATATGTATTCTGCTGTTGTTGGGTGGAGTTGTATATACTTTAGTTCAGTTCTGTTGATGGCTGAGAGTATTGTTGAAGTCCCCAGCCGTAATTGTGGATTTGTTTATTTCTCCTTTCAGCTTTATAGGTTTTGCTTCATATATTTTCAGGTTCTGTTGTTTAGTGCATACACATTTACGTTTGTGGTATTTTCCTAGTGGATTGATTCTTTTATCGTTATGTAATATCCCTCTTTTCTCAAGTAATTTTCTCAAGGTATTTTTTCAAGGTATTTTCCTAGTGGATTGATTCTTTTATCGTTATGTAATATCCCTCTTTTCTCAAGTAATTTTCTTTGCTCTGAAATCTAGCTTATCACATACCAGTGGTCCCCAACCTTTTTGGCACCAGGAACTGGTGCTCCTGTGAGAATCTAATGCCTGATGATCTGAGGTGGAGCTGAGGTGGTGGGTGATGCTTGTGCTGGGGAGCAGCTGCAAATACAGATGAAGCTTTGCTTGCTTGCCTGCTGCTCACCTCCTGCTGTGTGGCCCAGTTCCTAACAGACCACGGACCAGTACCGGTCTGCAGCCCAGGGGTCGGGAACCCCTGATCTAGCCTTTTTTAAATTAGTGTTTGGTATATCTTTTTCTATCCCTTTACTTTCAGCTGACCTATGTAACTGAATTTGAAGTGAGTTTCTTGTGAACAGCATGTAGTTGGTCATGCTTTTTAAATCCACCCTGAAAATCTGCCTTTTTGATGAATGTATTTAGATCATTTAAATTTAAGGTGATTATTGATATATTAATGCTTATGTCTGATATATTATGTTTTCTATTTTTGCCTTTCTTTTTCATTTCTTGGCTTCCTGTGGGTTACTGGAATATTTTTTTTAGGAATCCATCTTGATTTATGTATAGTGTTTTTCAGTGTATCTCTTAGTGTAGTTTTCCAAGTAATTGTTCTGTATGTTACAGTATATATATGTGACTTATATAGACTGTGGTCTATTGCTATTAGTGTTTTACCACTTGAAATGATGTGTGGAAACCTCACTTCCACTTAGGTCCCTATACCTTTCCTATTTTTAAATATAATTTTCATGGTTATCTGATTGTTATAAATTTTGTTTCAGTCCTTGCTCTTGTGGGATCAGAGACTGTTGATGAAGATGTTCAGATTCCAGTCCTAAAACACACTCAGCACAATTACACAATTACCACTCCCTCTCACCCTCGGGCTTCTATCATCCGCTGACCTCACAGCTATGGGACAAGGCTGCCTCTGTCCCCAAAAGTCTTTAGCAATTCACCAAGTATAGTTGGAAGATACGTTGCCCTTGTATTCCACCTTTCCGCTCTGACCCAGGATTTTTGAATCCATAGGTCTTACACTGAGTGTCCATGGTCCCTAAAGCCAACAGACTCTGCTGGGTGTGGGGAGAGGGAAGTCAAATGTGATGTGGTTTTGTGTTGTAGGTACTTTGTTTTCTGGTGCCACCTTCTTTGACCATCAGCTTCAGATGCTGCTACAGCCAGAATGTTATTACAGGTGTGCTGAACTTGAGTGTTATGAGGAGCTCACTTCAGCCTACCTACCCTGAAACACACACACACACACACACACACACACACACACACACACACACACTCATGAACCTCCATCTCATCAACAGCTCAAAGTTTCACTTTGAGGTAGACTTTCCTTCATAATATCCATAAAGAAGGTACTGGACCAGATCATGAACTCCTGGTTTTCATCTCCAGATACACTGCCCATGTGTATACAACTCACAACTGCCTTTAGCTTTTCTGTTCTTCTAGTCTTATCAGTGGAACCAGTTGCCCGTCTCTATAAATTCTAGAATTAATCTCAAATAGATCCCTTAAGTCAGTGAGAGTGATAAATTTTACTAATAATTGTTTTACTCAAAGTTTGAGAAGAGATTTATTTTTCTCAGTATATAAAGAAAACTACCCTTTAGAGTAGTTAATAATATTATTCTGTTAAAAAAACCCATTAAAGCACAGCTTTTAGAAACTAAATTCATCAGTTTGTAATGCTTTCTACTGCAAATAATGGCATACCTGACCAGTAGAGGTTTAAATAAGCAGAGATTTATTTTTTTCACTAAGCAGGAAGTTTGGAGGTAGGTAGCTTCTGGCATACATTTAAAGGCTCAACTTTACCTGAGCCAGAATCTCTATAATCCTCCCCACCTTCCTGCCCATGATCCCAAGGTAGCTGGCTGCTGCATGTCCAGGCATCATGTATACATTTCAAGATAAGAACAGGTGAGCTAGGGGCCATATCACCTGCATTTTTCCCTTGGTTCAAGAGAACAGGAGCTTTTTCGAGAATCTTAGAACAGACTTCTGAAAAGGAGGCTGAGGAAACAAGTTTAGCGTTTGGTCTTTTTCTGAATTCTAAATGGAGACTGACAATGGAGAAGGAATTTGAGAATGAATGCACTAATCAGCTACATCGAGTCAGTGATTTTAACTGACTCGGGGAAGTCTTTAGAATACTTTTTATTGGTTAGTGCTTTGAGTTGAATTATTTAGAGAGAAAAAGTCAGAGTCTTCTGAGGAAGGGGCTGCATATCTCTCTAGATCTTATTAATTTAAATTTTACTTTCTACTCTACAGATTTAAATATATTATTAAATATATAACACCAATTTTATTGTTATATTGAGTTGATGGCTAAAAATCAGTAGCTCAACACTTTTCCAATTTAGATTTGGAAAGAGAAAAAATTAGCTTAAAAATGTTTGAAGTTTTCTTTGACATGGCTTTTTTAATTTTTACATTTGGGGTTTCTTTTTGAGTAATTTACCTTTGTTAATAAGTAATGATAACTTTCATGCTTTTATGGTCCTGAACTCTTAAGATCTCACTATACTCGAAGCAATTTTGTTGTTCAAAAATTGAACAACAATTTTTCAATTGTTCAAAAATTGAAAGGTTCACAGTATTTGCTGAGTGACTTCTTTTTCTCTGTAAAAGTACAGAAAAGAAGAAAAGAGAAAATGAATTTCTAAAATAAATATGACATGAAAAGAGAGAAAAAAGCTATTCATGGAACAGAAGCAAACTAGTCCTAAACCTGATCCAGGCGAGAATATCTAAATGATAGTTTTAGGTACTTCTATAGCATAATTCCCATTAGCCTCAAAGAGTAGTTAGAAAAGTATTGTTAATGTTCATTGAAATACTAAATATTAACTGGCTTTCTCCAGTCCTCAAATTTCCAGTAACTGCTAGTGGCCATAAAAGAGTTTCTATAGCACTCTCTAATGTCTGTCCTGTTTTTAAGGGATTGAGTTTAGGTAGAATGATCTGATCTAATCCCTCCCTTCCAGGTCATGGTGGTCATTTTCATTATTATGTTTGTCAAAAGCAAAAGTATTTATTCAATACTGATGACTTAAACAAGGGGAGGCCTATTACTTTTCTCAGCCAGAGCACAAAAAAACGCAAGGCCTAAGGCTTAAGGGCTCAAGCATGGAGTTTACATCCTATATTCATTGGTTATACTAGTTGATTGAGCTTGGGAATATTACTTAAAACTCTGTGCATGAAGTCTCTCTGTAAAATGGGGATAATGATAAAGCATATTTAGAGATTTGCTCTGAGAATTAAAAGAATTTAATTACTTCTAAGGTACTTAGAACAGTGCTATACATGTTAGCAATTATGGCTTCAGGAATGATATTAACATCTCATCTGCAAAGATAGACTTCTAGCTCCTAGTGGCCCTAATGAGCTGTCAGATTCTTACCAAGCACCTCACTCTTCCTGCCTTTGTCATATAGTTGTTAAGCATCTAGGCTTGGAGTATAGCCTAGAAAGAAACAAAGATACTCTGATGTGCTCTAAAAGAGAGACTGTAAGTGGATAAACAAATCATGCTCATGACTATAGCCTGCTTCTCAGTTTGGGTTAGCTTTATGGTTTCTATAGTGACCCTGACAACTTATTGATTATTCATTAATCAGTCTGACCCTGTCATAACATTGATCTTCCAATCTTTAGCATCACAGAAGGAGTGGTGACATTAGCTTTTAATTTGATGTGAAACATCAAGGAGAGTCTAGAACTGGCTGCTATTTTTCCAATAGTGGTGTCATAAGTGGGATGGGACACAGGATGTTGAGATACCAAGGAGCACTGGATCTGTGATCGTAATATTCCTGATTTTTATCATTTGCTAAGACATTTGCCTAATTTTTTTGGACCGAGACTGAGCAGCATTTCAGTCACTAGGGCAAAGGGCAGATTGACATTTGATCCTAAGAAATTGTATTGGCAACCTCACTTGAATATGTGTGTTGGGAGGGGTAAACAGTTGAAACTGGTGCCTTGTAGACTTTTACATCGTACCAAACAAATCCTTAGGCAATTAGTTTCTAAGGTATTGGATTTTGAATCGAAATTTCAAGTTAATACTCCAGTAGTACAGAAATGGAATTTTGCATTCTATGCTGATTAGAATAACAGTAGAAATTGGCATTACTGAACTTTAAAGAAGTGGTGTGTGTGTGTGTGTGTGTGTGTGTGTGTGTGTGTGTGTTTTGTTGGTTTTGTTTTGAATGTGTAGATTCATAACTCACAAGTCAAGAGTTTTAGAAAGATTTTAGTAATAGTTCTTTTCATGCTATAGTATTCTTTTTAAGAATTAGGTCTGGCTAATTTTATTTTATTAGCAAAAGAATTGAGAATATTTAGCAAATATCTAGCTAATACTCTTTGGATAGAGAAATTGCTCATCATTTTAGTAGGAACTTAAATTACCTTCTGAATTTGATATATTGTGGTTTCCCCTTAATTTTCACAGTACTGGTGGATCTTTAAAATAAAAAGGCCCTGTTGTATGGTATTCTGTCATTGTGACTAGCTGGACAAAAATGTGCTGACAAGAATTCATAGCATTCATGTATATGCACGAATGGGTCGACAAGTACATCTCATTTGCCCTTTGCTTCTTCCAGTCCCTCTCTTCCCCTTGCTGTTGTGATGGTGACCAAGAAAGGAAGGGCTAGTCTTGCTGAGGGCGCTTCAAGCTCAATCTACTGCTTTAGTCTCCTTCAGAAATTTCAGAATGAGAAATTCAACCTGTGCTGGTAGAAACATGTTTGGGAGCTGCACCAAATATGTAGGCTAAGGAGCCAGGTTGTGGAAGTACTTCATCCTCCTTGTTTTTCTTCCTCCCACCACTCACTTTCAAAGTGAAAGTGAAGCTCACATGAAACTTTCAAATCACCCTCCCACACCTTGCCATCACTCTTTTTTAATACATTCAATCACAGATGTTGATTTCTTTACCTGATGTCCACTATAGCAGCACTGCTCAAAGCATGGTGTGCGTTTGTGATATTGGGAGTCTTTAGAAACTTATTTAGCAATTTGACATTGCCATGATATCCAAGAGTATGATCAGTGGGCTTGCAAGTTTTTATGTCTTTGTTTTTATTTTAATTTCTTGTAATTAATTTTATTGCATATTACAAAAGTATCAGTCTAAAATGATTTGGGGAGAAAACTATCAGACTTGCCCTTCCTTAAACACAGTTTGAGGGTCCCTGTTTTATAGACATTCGTTGCTTCCCATTCTCATTGTCTTCACCCTTGTGCATGCCTTTCTCACATTTTACCTACTCGGCTGTGCTAGCAGCTTGCCTAGTCTGCCTACCTCTCACCTCTCATTCTAATCCATCATTTTTGTAAAATGTCAAGTGCAAAGAAGTGAATTAATTATCTTCCTCTGTTTCTGGCACAATATCATCATTAATCTGTGCAAGGTCTCTCTCATGTTTTATGTAATTTTATTCCTCATCATTCCCGATCCTCTCATTCCCTCTCCACTTTTATGTGGGCCTTCATTCACATGTCTTTGGTATACATTCTTGAATCTGTATGTGTCCTCGTAAAATATGTATCATATTTTGTGTTTTTTAAAAAAAATATAAATAATACTGTGGGCTGTAGATTTCCTACCCAATAATATATTTTAAGGATCTGTCTATATTGCCATATGCACATCCGATGCTATGGAATGAATTGTGTCTGCACAAAACTTATATGTTGAAGCCCTAATCCCCCAGTGTGAGGGTATTTGGACATGGGGCCTTGGGAGGTAATTAGGTTTTAAATGAGGTCATGAGGATGGGGCCCCCATGATGAGATTAGTGCTCTTATTTACGAAAAGATACCAGAGAGCTTGCTCTCTTTCTTTCATGGCCATATGGGGACACAGTGATAAATTGGCAGTCTGCAAGCCAAGAAGAGAGCCCTCACTGGGCAGCCAAATTGACCACTATCATGGACATCCAAGTCTCTAGAACTGTGAGAAATAAATTCCCGTTGTTTAAGCCACCCAATCCATGGAATTTTGTTACGTCAGCCTGAGCTAATACATGTAATTTATTGCTTCTAAGCAGTGAGGTGAAGTTAACATCCACCATAGTGTACTTATCCATTAAGTCATCTTTTCTTATTCATTCCATCAACATGGATATGTAGGTTGCCTCCAACTCCCCCCAAATACCAACACATTCTCATACATATCCATTTATTGGCTACTGTCAGAATTTCTCTAAGGTATGTATCCAGGAGTGAGATTCTTGAATCATAGGGAACACACATCTCTAATTTTGCCAAGTAGTACTATATTGCTTCCCAGAATGACAGTTAACTTGCCCATCAACAAAGTACTAGGGTTTCTGCTTCCCCATGTTCTCGCCAACCTTTGATATTATCTAGCTTTCCAATTCTTGCCATTCCAAGGCTATAAAATGGTTTTCAGTCCATCTAGAACACGGCCATCTCTAACACTCTTTCATTATATTTCATCCTTGCTCAAGGAGAGTTTCAGATGTATATAGTATTTAAATGTGAGGCTTCCCATAATATAGACCTACTCACATATTCTATTCTATCTCATCCTCCTTCTAAATTTGAACTTATCCTTTTTATTAGTCTCACTCCTCTCTTGCCCCTCACACTAGATGCTGTCAGTTCAGCTGCAGTGTATCACTCATAACCCTCCCGGGAACACACTTGCCTTTCCACCTTGCCTTTCCTCTCATGTTTAATTCATCCCATTCCTCCAGGCCCAAGACAGTATCCAGTTATTCACAGGACCTTAACACTACTACTCCAGACTGGCTGCATATGGCTCTGGGTGGATAAACTTATCAGAATTTAGGATCACATGAACTTAGGTTCAGATGCAGGCTTCATTAGTTCCTGTGTAACTGTGGGTGTGCTAGTCTACCTTAGTCTGCCTGTTTCCCTATCAGTAAAATGTCAGTAATAACATCTATGAGATGGTTTTGTGATGGTGAAATGTGATAATATACATAAAACTTTTAGTAAAGGGTCCAGCTCATAGTAAGTGGTCAAAAATGGTAACTATATTGTTGTTTTATATATCTAAATTTTGCCTCATCAGCAAGATCATGGGTTTCTTCTTCAGGGCAGGGGCTGAGTCTTATGCTTATTTTAGCTAGTATATCTGGCACAAAGCAAGGAATATAGTAAATGCTTAGGAAACATTTACTGGTTTGTCCTGAGATGAGTTTGTGTTTACCTGAAATTACTTGCTTTAAAAGAGGGAACTTGCTTATAAAATTCTATATTATTCACCATTCATTTTAACCAGCCCAACTTTTGCTTTGCTATATTGATTTGGGACTGACTTGTGGTAACCTGAGTGTGCGTGTGAATGTGTGTGAGTAGGCAGGTATTTGGGGAGGCTGGAAGAGGTGTTGGCAATGGATTCTCTAAGGAAGAGAGCCAGGCTGCAGCTCATCATCCTAACCACTGCTTTTACCTTTTCTCCTGAAACCTTCAAGCTGGGCTGTTAATCTTATCTGCTTAGGGCGGCTTTTGTGGCCCAGCTACCCTGGGCAGGGCTGCTCAGGCTTTTCCCTATTCTTCCGGGCTGCCTTCACTATAAGAGGAAATGAGGTCTTTTCTTTTTAATATTGGGCATTTTATTGAGGTATTATTGACATATAATATCACATTAGTTTCAGGTATACAATGTAATGATTTAATATTTATATATATTGCAAAATGATCAGTACAATAAATCTAGTTAACATCCATCACCATACATCAGCAGTCCTCAACCTTTTTGGCACCAGAGACCGGTGCTCCTATGAGAATCTAATGCCTGATAAACTGAGGCAGTGATATTAGTACTGGAGAGCAGCTGCAAATACAGATGAAGTTTAGCTCCTGCTGTGAGGCCTGGTTCCTAACAGGCCATGCATCAGCAGCCTGGGGATTGGGGACACCTGTATAGTTACAAAATTTTTTTTATTGTGATGAGAACTTTTAATAATTATTCTCTTAGCAACTTTCAAATATACAATACAATGTTATTAACTATAGTCACCATGCTATACAATAACATCCCATGACTTATTTATTTTATACCTGGAAATTTGTAGCTTTTGACCTCCTTTACTCATTTCATCCCCAGCCTCCATGTTCCACTTCTGGTAACCACCAATCTCTTTTCTGTGTCTATGAGCTTCGGTTTTTTTCATATTCCACTTATAAATGAGATCATACAATATTTATCTTTCTCCGACTTATTTCACTTAGCATAATACCCTCAAGGTCCATCCATGCTTTCTCAAATTGCAAGATTTCATTCTTTTTATGGCTGAATAATATTCCATTATATGTACCACTTTTTCTTTATCCAGTCATCATTGATGGACACTTAGGATGTTTCTATGTCTTGGCTATTGTAAACAGTGTTGCAATGAACATAGGGGGTGCATGTATCTTTTCAAATTAGTGTTTTAATTTTCAGTTAAATACCTAGAAGTGGAATTTCTAGGTCATCTGGCAGCTCTATTTTTAGTTTTTTGAAGAACCTCTATACTGTTTTCCTTAGTGGCTGAACCAGTTTACATTCCTACTACCAGTGCATGAGGGTTCCCTTTTTTCCACATCTTCATCAACACTTGTTATTTTTTGATAACTATTCTAACTGGTGAGAGGTGATATCTCAATTTGGTTTTGATTTGCATTTCCCTGATGATTAGTGACGTTGAACATCTTTTCATATGTATTGGCCATGTATATGCCTTCTTTGGAAAAATATCTACTCAGATTCTCTGCCCATTTTTTAAATCGGGTTTCTTTTTACTATTAAGTTGTGTGTGTTCTTTGTATATTTTAGAGATTAGCCCCTTATTAGATATATGATCTGCAAATATTTTCTCATTCAGTAGGTTGTCTTGAAATAAGAAAAGACAAACAAACAAAGGTCTTTTTGAACTTCCTCTCATACTTCCCTGCCAGTGCATCATGCTTTGCAAGAGGCCATTGCTCTGGCTGTATATAGGTCTGTCTAAGTGTTCAACTTTAAGCAGCAAATTAAAGATAATGGTTACTTGTAGAGAAGGAGGCAAGGGCATGAACTCTGAGAGAGAGCTTCAATAGTACCTGAAGTGTTTCATTTTTTTTGCATGGCTATGGGGTAGACAAATTTCATTATGATATATATGATATTTATCGTCATATATCATATATTATGGATATTATATTATCTTGAATTTGCTACTTGTCATTTCCATGCTTATATTATCCATAAATAACACTGTATTTTGAATATTTTCAAGCTTTATATATGTGGAATTATCAAATTTTATGTACCCTTCTACTATACCTATTTTTTTTGCTTGACATCGTTTGAGATTTGTCTATATTGACATATGTGATTTTAGACCTCTGTATTAATATTCCATTTTATAAAAAGAACACAATTGAGGTATGTTTTCTGCTACTCATGGACATTTAGATTGTTTCCTACTTTTCACTCATACAAACAATGCTTTAACAGATCATCTGATATATAGCTCCTCGTGCACAGCGCAAAAGATATTTCAGAGTGGACTTGCTAGGACATAGGGTACATACACTTTTCACTTTGCTAGGTATCGCCATCTCTCTCCTTAGAGGGATTCTTCTGTTTTATTTTCTTACTAGCAGCGCATATGAGTTGATGCTGGCTCACAATTTTGCCAGCCCTTAATAGCATTATTCGGTCTTTCCTCTCTGCCCAGATTCCCTAGAAAAGATGGGAGGCAATTGAGGAAGAGGGAAGGCAAGGTTCTACAATTAGGACGAGAATGTCAGCTCTGGAGAACTTCCTGTTACATTTATTTTAATGAGAAAAAATATTTTATTCTCTGTTTTGGTGAAAATAGTGTTTAGACTTCTGTGGGGAAACTTAGATTTTTATTCTGAAGTAGAAGAGTTTTTTTTTCCTATTTGCATTCTTGGCAAATAGGGAGACTAGACTAGTTAGCAAGCTAATGTTCTAAATGTTCACTTGTGGTAATAGTTATTTTTAAATGTTTTAAATAGCATGGAGCATTGGGTTTATTCTTACTGCTTTTCAAAATTTTGAACTTGTTAAAATGAATCGAATTTGAAATGTGGCATAACTTTATGGATAGAGATTGATCATAATTATTTGCCACTTTAATATGCATTTTGTAATGGGAAAAATAAATGATGAGAAATCTATTTACCTTTTAAAACAAATAAGAAAAGCCATAAAGAGTAATTTTGGTCATTTTATGTTATCTCTTGTATTCATAGGTGGGAAAGGAGAAGTTCCACAAATCTCAGCATTTGAGCTATTTAAATAATGTTAGGATGCTGCTGAGTGAAGGTAAACCTGGAATAGGTGGAGAACCCCTTCTCAGGGAAAAGACGAAGCCTAAATACAGTGTATTTACTAAAGAAATTGGAAGCGACGTACCATCCTGGGTAGCTTTTGATAGACAGGTAAGTTACATGACATTGAGAGAAATGCAATCTTAAAATGTTACAGGTACTAAATATTAAGTATATTTGAGAAAATAAGAGTCCTCAATGTAAATATTAAGGCTAGAAGTATGAAAAGACACATTTGAGAACAAAAGTACCCTAAACAAAGAAAAGTTATCACTGCTCCTTTTCTGACCAGGCACATTGGTTCAGGACGCCACATGTTCACCTTTGTTGATTAATGCTTATCAACCTATCTCTCATCTCCTCCCCCGGACAGGATAAGCTGTCCTTCTATAGATACTGAGAGTCCGGTCAGGCTGGTCAGAGGACCAAAGGGTGACTCGGCAATCATTGTAAAAGTGAAGGAAGGAAGTATCATTATTAGATAAGAGTCTGATCTTAATGTTATGTGTGTTTGTACACATAACACACACACATATACTGGCATATTGACATTTGCAAAAGGTAATCCATTTGAATATCTTTTAAAGGGTACTGAGGTCAAAGGGGAAAACACCAAGGTGATCAGTTATTTCCCATAAGGCAGTTATATGGATATGCTGTGTTTTATTGACAATCCTGTATCACCGCCCCCTGTTCTTTTCTCCAAAAAAGAACCTGTTATTAGATTATTTAGGCTCTGTAATTAAAAAATAATTCAGGATTGGATAAGAACTTAAACCTTAGTATACTGTTTATCAGGTGGTTTTTAGCAGCTTTAACATAGATTGGTTGACAATACTTTGATTCTAATTAAAATGTTTTCCAGTTTGGTAGAAGTGACATGTCCTATGTCATCAGTGTTAGGGACAATAAGTTAGAGCACGTATTTTTTTGAAGCCCAGTTCTGACACTTATGGAGATCTTAACAGACTGCAGGGAAACTTCTTTTCCAGGAAACCATCTCTATATCGAACATGGACCATTTCTCTCTCTCTCTCTCTCTCTCAAATTATTTTCAGTACCTGCTCAGTGCTGACCCAGAGTTCAGAAATAATTTATGGGCTGACTTATTTGGATGGATCATGCATGGTTTCCTGTTAATATCAATCTTATAGGTGTTTGCATATCACCATTCTATAATATTTGATTTGGCTAGGGCCAAAGAAAAGATTTCACTTTTACTTCTTGTGTCAAAAAAGAGAATTGAAACTAATCCACTGCTGACTAAGTAATGTTGTAGGCCACAATATATTAAACTATTCTCTTGCATTTGAAGTTGAAAATTCCTTTTAGTTCATGTTTTTCTCAATATGTAATATGTACCTTTCAAGCCTATTTTAGAGCCCTTTAATTACTTCTAAAATTATGTAGAATATTTCATGAAGTTGGAATAAGTTTAGCTTCCAACTACTTTAGAAAATGAAGAGCTTCTCGTTTTAGACCTAACTAAATGCAACATAATTCTTTCAGTTATTTTTTTGGTCAACTTCAATTAAATATTCATCGAGCTTTAAACTAGACGCTAAGACTATGAAATATTTACATGCTCTGATGAGATTGTGAACTACAGGCTGGATCTTGGTTAATATCCATAACAAATTATAAAGTGCTTTCTAGATTCATGGTGCAACAAAACAAGTCAATACCTGTTAACCCTTTTTCTTAAAAATGAGACATTTTCAACTCATTGTCAATTTTCCCAATAGCTTTTAATCATAGTACTATATCTAGGGTTACATTCTCAAACAATGCAAAGTAGAAGTAAAGGCAGTTCCTTGGAAAGTGTATCAAAATTAATATTTGTAGTAGATGCTCTTGGTGCCCACCCAGATCCACATTAAGGGTGGGGCACCCATCTTATCCTAGCTGTAGCAAGTACTCACATTTATAACCCCCTTTGAGTGTCACTCTTGGCCATTGGGCATTGATTGCATCACACAGAGAAACCTGAGAGGTGACACTATCCCCTTCACCACAAGAGTTGGCAGCAAATGCTTGACTGATTTGTCAAAAGTAAAAAGCTGAGCTTCTTCAAGGCAAGCACCTCTGTATTCCAATATAGGCTCATAGCCTCTGTGCATCTGGCCAAGGCAAAAATTCATGTGAGAATTCATCCCTTCCTTTAGCTGTTCTCCTTGCTCCCTTCCAGTTTCTCCTATGAGTGTGCCGATAACAAATCACATACATCTAAATCCGTTTTAGGCTATGCTTTGAGGAGCCCAGCCTAAGAGAACATTCCAATTTTTTCCATAATTCTAAAAGTGATCATCAAAATGCTCTGCTGAGGCAGACCATCAAATTACAGAGAAGATGATAATTGCAGTCACCAAAAAGAGCCAGCATTTATTATCCCATATAGCCTCCATTGCAGACATTTCTAGCTGTTTTATTCTCCACTCCCCTGCCCTTCATTCTTACAGAGAGAATACCAGTTTTATTCAGGCTGGAGAGGTGACCACTTAAAAGCGTTCACCTTCCCGGGCTCCCAGGCTCCTTGCTGCTAGGGCTGCCACATGACTCATCTGGCCAATGGTACATGAGTTAAGGTTTATTGTGTGTGGCTCCTGGAAAAGTTATTTTTCTAAGGAGTCAGGCTCAGCTGGCATGTTTTTCCTGCCCAGAACTAGGACATAATTCCTAAGGGCACAACAGACATCTTGTGAGCACAGCAGAAATAAAGAGGACCTAGGGCTCTGCTGGCATTATGGAGCTACTGTTTTCAGGCCTGGGCTGTCTCTCTCTGAACTTCTTGCTATATGAGAAAAATCAGCCCCTATTTCAGAGATTCTCAACCCAAGGAGGCCTTTGGAAATGTATGGAGGTGTTTTGGGTTATCACAATGACTGGGGGCATCACTGGGCTAGGTTGAGGCGAGCGAAGCACTTGCCTTGGGTGCAAAATTTAAGGATCCCCCAAAACTCAGTAATCAAGCTAGATAACATGTTAATATTTTAATGAAATATCTTAAAAATTGAATTGAAAAATTCATGATGAGCAAAATGTGAACATTTTAAATACAGGATCAGTAACTGCCAAACTGAGCCATATTGGAGCCTGAGGCAAAAAAGGAAAAATCAGTAATACTGATTCCATCTTATTTAACATTTTGACATATTTTGTTCATCCTGAATTTTTGCATTAATTTTGATGTTTTAAATCGCCTTGCCCGGGAGCCAGCAGTGACCAGGATGTACTGCTGCTATTGAGTAGCTGGGGGCCAACCATGTATTTTACATCCTGCAGTGTGGGAAGGGCAACCCCACAGTGGAGACAATGTTCTACCTAAAATGCCAGTACTGCTGCCATTGAGAAACACAGTTCTACTTGCTTAAAATCCCTGGCATTGGGAGGATTTATGCAAACAGCCAGGCGTAATTTTGCCTCATACTTCATCCACCCCGAAAGACTAGTTTATTTATTTTTTTACTGAATTCCTTTAAATACAAACAAGCACATATTCACTCACACTAATTATCTCCAGTCATCATCCCAGTGCCTCCATGAGGAAGTAGCAAATGTGGATGATTGTTCTCACTCTATAAATGAGGAATCATTTACAAGAAGTGGGGCAGGAGCTAGGGTTGAAGGCACTGGAACTGTCATGTAATACTAACCTTAAAAATCAAATAGCCATTTATTTTAACAGTAAAAA
Source organism: Pteropus vampyrus (assembly GCF_000151845.1). Taxonomy (NCBI): domain Eukaryota; kingdom Metazoa; phylum Chordata; class Mammalia; order Chiroptera; family Pteropodidae; genus Pteropus; species Pteropus vampyrus. The sequence goes on along the minus strand of NW_011889168.1, from coordinate 1,154,254 downwards.
TGAGTTTATTCAGGAATAGCAGAGGAATTGCAATTTGGGACTTGCAAACTATGGCAAACTATAGGCAAGTCCAGAGAATAAAGGAGGGGAGTGTTACTTTATAAAGAAAAGGAGGAAGTTGGGAGGGGTGGTTGTGAGTGAAAGTCCATTGGAGGAGAGTGAGAGTTCACGGTGGTGATGGCTTCTCATTGGCTGAATTGTTACTAGGCAAGGAGAAAATCTTCCTTCCTCCTACTGGAGTAGTAAAGTAAACCTCTTCCTATTGGGGAGTACAGGTATATTTCTTCCTGCTGGAGTCTGCAGATAGCAGTGGCTATAGTATATGAGAGCTATCTGTTCAGGGTTTCCTGACTCTGATGATTTTAAATGACGTTTCCTTTATTCACTTTCACATAACTCTGTGTGATTGTGGTTTAGTCACTTTACCTATCTGAGCCTCAGTTTTCTTAACTGTAATGTGGGGCTTGTCTAGCAGATCTCTAATGCCATTTTGCCATACCCAATACTTTAGTCTTAGTTTGTGACACTTAGTCTATGACTAAAGGCAGATTCAGCTTGTTCATCCTAGAACTGAGCCCAGACCCTGGATCTCCTGGCCTAGGGCTTTCTAATTATACCAGGCACCTTATTGCTTCATTATTAATTGAAATTTGGCATTTAGTAGTTTATATTATGCTTCTGTTGCTATCGTATATGATCTATTATTAGCTGCTGTTATCAAAAAGTCAGACTAGTTAGAAATTTTCAAATGACTGAAGGTTTTTATGTGACTTTCGCCTGGATGTTAAACACCATTTACATCGACTCTACAATTATACTCTTATTTTTTTTTCATTTGTCAATGGCTTCTAGTTAGCCTAATTTGTTTGCTAGTTTGCAAATGACTCTATTATAGTAAGTGGCAAGATAAAGGTCGATCCAATGGGTTATGCATGCATTTAAAAATGTTATTTCATTTTTTCCATGTATTATAAACATAATAATTATAATCAAAATGACTGACCACAGAATTAGAATTTTAATAACTTTGCATTTGACAGCGGGTTTGTGGTGAGTTGATTATGTAGTACTGTGTGAATTTATTTTGAACAAAATAAAAATAAATTTATAAAATATAATTTGATCTGTTAGGTCACCTTGATTTTTTTTAATTGAACAAGTTGATTTATTACTCAATGCAGTGAGGGAAAACACCCTGAGTAATCAGGGGATGTCTAAGTAAGCATGAGTTAGAAAAGACTTATTATAGGATTTGGACTTGTGTTAGGTGATCTTGGGGAAGGCTTAAGGAAGTGGGGCCTTGCTCTGGATTGGTTGCTATCAAGAAGCTGGGATGCTTCTATGATTGTGTGTTTTAATCTCACTTATAGTGAGAGCAGACTAGAGCAAGGCTACAGCTCTAATTGGGAGAGAAGCAGGCATCACTCCTGTGAACTAGGAGAGTGGGACGTTTGACATTTCAAGGCTTGGACAATGTTCATATTCTGTCTGTGTTCAGACACGGTTATGGAATGGTCTTGGTTTTATCTTGATCTATCACAGTCACAGACTGGCCTTGTCTGAGATTGATGTTCTCTGAAAGTGTTCATATACAATAGGAGAACACCAAGGCCTTGCTGTGGCTGCCACCCCAGCTTGTAGGAGCACCAACGCCAGCTGATAATGGCAGGCTGGAAACATTTAAACATTTATTTACCTTCCTCAATTTTGTATTTGCAGGATTCTACCCTATAGTAAGCTCACTCCTTTGTAACATTGATGATGTGTGATAGTACAAATACTGACTGTATAATCTGTGTTCTTTTTAAAAAAATATTTTTGAAATCACAGTAACAGTCCAAGACAGTTCCTGTGTACTCTTTCCCCAGCTTTCCTCAATGATGACATCTTACAAACCCTAGTACATTATCAAAACCAGGAAATTGACATTGATGTCATATTAAACTTGCAGACCTTATTTGAATTTCACCAGTTTTTAGATGCACTCACATTTTCTCCTTAGTTTATGGTTCCATGAAATTTTATCACATGTATAGATTTGTGTAACAACCACCACAATCAGGATACACAATAACTGTATTCCTTTAGAACTTTATCGAGTCTTTATTTTAATCAACTTTATTGAGGTAAACCTTATTTTAATGTTTCAAATCAACTTTATTGAGGTGTAATTTATATACAATAAAATATGCCCATTTTAAGCATACAGTTCCATGAATCCTGACAAATGTATACATCTGTGTAACTACCACCCCAGACAACATATGGAATACCTCTACTACCCCAGAAAGTTCTCTCATGCCCTCTTTCATTCAGCCCTCTGCCATTGCTCTGACTTCCCTTACTGTAGATTAGTTTTGCCTGTTCTTGAACTTCATATAAGTGGAATCTTACAGTGTGTCCTCTCTGGCATCTGGCTCACTGTTTGGGATTTAAGACTTGAGGCACAGCTTTGATAAGATGTATGTATGTAAACAAAGTGCAGCCAATTCATGTAATAAAATACACCATGGTGGATTTCTGGGTATTTGTATAATCGGTTTTCATCCTCTGGATTCATATCCCTGTATTTTTAAACATGCTAGTTTTATTTTTTCAAATACATTACTCTCCCAACCCCTTTCAGAGGTTTTTAAACATTTTAAGATGTTGGAATTGTTCATATCCTTATGTTAATTATGCTCCTCTTTAAATACCTGTTTTGACTATGAAATTCATTGTACTGTTTAGTGTGGTAATAGTTCTTTTAATAAAGAATATTCTCCAGTGACACATGTCATTATCATAAAACTTTTATCTGAGGTATAAATAATTGAAGGAGCATGGTAGTTTATTCTAGGACATCAGAAATGGGAGGTAGAAGGGAGGGCATGAATGCCACATTATTCAAAGGGAGGCAGAAATGCTTATCTCTTTTCAAAGTTGTCTCATTTCTTTTTCTTAAGCTCCATCTCTCAACCTCCTTACCCTTGTCCCTTTCATTCTTTTGACATTTTCTCTATTTTTTCTCTTTTATTGGACTTTGCCAGTCTCTTCATCCTCATTCTCTTTACTTTCATCAATTTTTATTCACCTTACATTGTGAGTGCCTTATTTGCCTTTCTTCCCTTTCCCTACTTCATCTTCCTCTGCTTCAGGCCTTGCAGTTGCTGACTTCTCCTGTTTCCTCTTTGGAGAGTACCACTACCAACGTCAGGGTCTTTTCTCTTCCCTTTGTCCCTGCAGTTGGACCCAGGGTGCATGTCTCCCCAAATGGAGTGTTGTTTGAAATGAATTCTGTGTACAGTGGTCAGGGTATCCCTTGAGAATATGGTCCTCCCGCAATTTCCCCCTAACGGAAAGCTCTTGGTGTAGTGGAGAGAGCAAGGCTATTCAGTTAAACAGATGGATCTAGAACCTGGATTTACTATTTATTACCTATTTCATCTTTTAATCAACTTTATTGAGGTAAACCTTATTTTAATGTTTCAAATCAATTTTATTGAGGTGTAATTTACATGTGATAAAATGTCCATTTTAAGTATACAGTTTTTAACCTCTCTTGGTCTTAATTCCCTCATCTGTCAAGTAAGATTAACAAACTCATCTCAGAATTGCTGTGAGCATCAGATGGACAATGCATGTCAAGTGCCCTGCTTATTGTTGGTAGTCATGAAGAATTAACTCTCCTCCTTTGCCTAATACTTGGTTTATTTTCTTACATGGGAGGGTGGTGTTCCTAGGGAAAGTTAAGCATAAGCTGGGACTATCCCAGTCCTCACCTGTGCTGCAGGACTTTTGCATTTTTCTTTGGCATGAATTCCAGCACATTCCAGAAGAATAAGTTTGGAGATGCTGCCCACCATTGAGACCAGTGAGTTATAAAAATTAGCCATTAAGCTATTGATACTTTGCTCTTCCCAATTGTTCTCCAGTGTTGCATTTGTGCAGTGGATATTAGGGTAGTTTCAAAAGTCTTATTTAAATAAGAAATTTTGTCATGTCTTTTGTTTTTGCAAATTCACTTAATGGCTTTTTAGGAGGAAAGATGATACATAACTACCTTTATTATTTTATTTATTTTTTTATTATTTGAGACTAATAGTAGTGAGTAATAGGCTGCTACAACTGTGTGTACATTCCAATTATTCTGAACTTGTTCTCAAAGAATTTACACTATCATCATCTAGGTTCTAGAAACTCCATGTAGGCCTTTTTATGTTTAATTAAAATTTTACTTCCTTTGCAGTCTGCCATTGTTCTTCCCTCCTTTTTAGCTTAAAATGTAAAATCTGTTTTGAGCATTTTTTATTCTCTGTCTGGTTCTACTTGTTGATTTTTTTTAAATGCCTGCGACACCTGGTATTCCTAGGTGGTCTCCCATCCAAATACTAACCAAGCCCAACCCTGCTTAGCTTCCAAGATCAGATGAGATTGGGCACGTTCAGGGTGGCATGGCCGTAGACTTGTTGATTTTTTAATCTAGCTTTTCAGGGCATTTATTTTTGCATTTATGTTTGAATATCAAAAATAAAACTCTGTTTTCAGTTCTGGTCGTGTGGGCTTTTAACAGTCAGCTTTATTAATTGATGCTTTGGTTCTTACTGTTATGTGATGGGGATAATATTGTTACTGTGTGTTTCCAGCTTTCTCCTTTTCCTTATGCCCTGCTTGCTGCCAGATTCTTGGGCTTTGGGGAACGTAAGAAAGGGAGAAGAGCTGGAGAGAAGTGGAGGGAGGAAGAAGGAGAGAGATACTATAGACTAAGCTGATGGTGAGGAAATGCGGGACATATGAGAATCAAAAAAGAAGAGAAAGGCATTTTTTAGGGGAAGTGAGGATATGGAGCATAAATTGGATCATCTTTAGAGTTTCTTCAGAGGTCTAAGATGAGACCTCTTTCAATTGGTGTCGAATTGCCTGGCCTTTTCTTTGAATATACTACCAAGCTGAGACTGGTCCACATTGGCTTATTATTTGAGTTATATCAATGTGTTGTCACTAAATTATATATTTTTATGTTCAAACAAGAGAACCACCATTACCCTCTCTTTGTCACTGATCAGTTGATCCCAAGTCCTCTCTCATCTCCCTCTGAAATCCCCCTTTCATCAGTCTCCAAGGCTTCTGCTACCATCCTAGTTTGTATCTTTTATCTAGAGAGTAGCCTTTTCAATGACATCTCTGCCTTCAATCTGATTCCCTGCTACAGAATTAACTTCTAAAATGTTTAGAATCCTTTGACCTAACTTTGCACGGCCCAGGGACCTATCTTTTGGCTCTTGAACTTTGTTACTCTCATCTCTTCTGCTCTCCCTTCCCCACTCAGCCCTCAGCCACACAGAACAACTTGCAGGACCCTATGTACCATATGCTACCATGCTGCTGTAACTTTGCACATGCTGTTCCCCCTCTATAGAGAATGCCCTTCCTCTCTGGTCCATGTGTGCAGTTCTTCCTCCATCTCTCAGTCTTGAAGATCCATTTTAGAAGTCATCTCGTAGTGGTCCAGGTGGTTTGGCCCTTCTTCCTACTGAGGATTTTCAAACCTGTTACAATAGCCTGACTACTCTTCTCTGTGTCCTCCACTGAGCTGGAGTTTGGTGGGGATTTTGTGCTAGTTCAGGAAATAATGGTTAACTTATGGCCTCTGAAGCTAGGGAGCTTGAGTTCTAATTCCAGCTGTCACATTCGCTTACCTGAGACCTTGGGAAATTACTTAACCCCCTAAAACAAAGATCACAATATTATCTACTTTATAGATGTCTTTTGAGGAGTAAATGAGTTAGGGTGTAAAAGCACTTAACACACTGCCTGACCCATTATAACTTAATGTTAGCCATGTTCATTAATCTTTGGATTCTCAGAGCGTAGCACAGTGCCTGACACATAGCAGGTGCTCAGTAATGTATCCTGCATGGATTTTAAAAACATTATTGAGTCTTTCCAAATGGCTTTTAGCTTTATCTCTAATGCAGTATAATTATTTGGCAGTACCATACTTTGTTTTGCAGTTATTTGCATATAGTCTAATCTCTCTTATTTGACTGTACAATCCTTGTAGCTGGAGAGATTGACTTATTGTGTTATACCCTCCACATAGAGCTTTGAACTTAGCAGATGCTCTGTAACTGGGTTGGTCTGTATTAGTTTGATTTTGATAAAGGAGCCTTTCCATATCAAGTATCCATTTTATGATCTCAGCTATTGATGCGCTTGTGGGAATTAAATAATATACTTTGAAATCAGTAGGATAATCCAATGTACTGGGGGGTCTAGTTTATTAATAATTACTAGAATTATAGATTGTATTGGAGAACATAAAAGATACCTAAGCATCTTTCTTCTGACTCTTTGGGGTAGAATCCAGCCTTTTAACATACATATCTCAAAATGATGGTATGAAGGAGTGTTTTTGCCCCAGTTCTCATATTATTCCCTCTGAATATATGTATATACTATTTGGTAAATTTCATATACATATATTTTGTACTAAGTATTTTTTCTTTATATTTTATATTCTAAGTACTGTTTTTCTTTTGTATCTTTAATATTGAATATTTGAATATTCATTTTTCTCTATTCACGTATGAAACTCCATGATTAGCAATGTGATTTCCATTGGATAGAGTGACCCCCTTGTTCTAGTCCAAATTATTTTTCTAGGAAGTCTTATTTTAAGCAGTGAGTCTGAACTTCTTCTCTTAGTAATATCAAGTGTTTTTTAATTGCTTTGCTCAATAGATTCCATAAGGATGTGAAAAGACTATTTTAAATGTGGTTTTGACAGTATTTTTAAGCTTCCAGCTTTGCATCCTACACTGATTTATATGTTATTCAGTATTTTTATACATTCATTTTCTCTCCAAAGCTCTGTTATATATACATCATTTTCTTAATCCTTTAAATAGTACTGCCCTGTCCTGTGGTTATCAAGTGTTCATTTTCTAATTTTGACTCAAAGGTTAACCAGCAAACAAAGATTTTAAGTGGTTTGCACCAGTTATATGGTTAATTAGTGATAAAGCTAAAAGAAGAATATTTTAACATTCTAGCTACATCTTTTCTCCCTTTTATGTATTATAAAATCAGGTCTTAAGAAGAAGCAGACAAGTAAAAATAAATTTGATGAATGCTTTTGCTGTCCATATAGGTACATTTCATTTTAAACCCTATTTAGTCATGAATATTTGAGCATAAATTATAGATTTATATTTTTGTAATACATAGAATTATTTTAAAGTCATCTTTCTGTAATTTGTATTTTTTGTCATTCATTTATCCAACTTACCTTATTGACCATCTCTTGTGTTCAAGCTAAATGAGATTCAGATTTGTATAACTTAAATTTTCTTAAAATAAGATATGCCTATTTAAACACAGTATCCATAGGAACATAAATTTATCAAAAAAGAGAAGTGAGAGGAAAAAAAGGGAATTTAGAGTGAGTTTAAATCTTGAGTACTGATATTTAGTTGAACCTCTCTACCTTCACAGTCCCAATTAAAATGACTGCAAAAATTTAAAGTATGGAGAAACAATATTTGTGTGTGTGTTGAAGGCCAGGAGTTCCATCTTCATGCTGCAAACTTTGATGAAGAATTTCCACTAGATACAGTGCAGATGGGATCATATTAAAGAAATATACCAAAACCAATGTTCAATTCCACTTCCTAAGAAAGTGACAAGAATTGAGTTGGGGGTTAGGACAATCTGTAGGGGCTTCTACTTGGTTTACTTTCACAGCTATTGATGGATCAAGAGTGTCACTAGGAGGTCGAGGAATCGTCACACTGAGGGAAAAGCAGGCTCTGAATTAAGGCAGTTCTCTGATGTGATAGGCGATACACACGAAGGACTGGCTACACATGTTCTATTCCTGGAGTGGCAGTCAGATCAATTTATAAAATGTTAATATGGAAAAATTTGAAATTTTTTCTGCAGGGGACTATCCGTAGCCCTTGTTCTCTCCCTACTTCTCTTAACATGCTGTATATGAATTTCTATCAACCAGCCTCCCACTGAGAGGAGTCAGAACATTAGAATAGATGGTGAAGGATGGGGAAGAGAACCTACCCATCTTATTTTGGGGAAAACACCAGTCTGGATAGACTGTTCTTTGTTTAAGAGTGAACAAAGAAACCCAACATAAGGTTTCTGAAAAGACACTGCAACATAAATGGAGAAGAACATAGTATTTGAGGCAGTGGAAGAAAAATATTTATTTCAAAATATGTTTTCTATAGGAAAATGAAGATTTTTAACTTTGCTTTGTGCTTTCTGTTGAGTGCAAGGAAGTAATAAAGTAAGCAGTTAAAGCAGACTCCGTGAAGTGAAGGCTGGAAGGAGAAAATAGAACAAGAGAATACATTTAAAATATTACTGAATGAGACTGTAGGCCAAAAGGCAAAGGGAGCTCACAGAAGAAGGAAGTGTGAGAAAACAAAAAAATGCATTATATGTAGTAAAGAAAAAAATTGAAACTGGAGAAAATGGGATGAATGGTGGAAAAGGCAAACTTGAGAAATTCTCCCAAAATGCAGAGAAAAAGGTCAGATATAAGAACAATGAAATAGGTATTGAAAGGTTGGACAGAGGATGGAGTTCTAATATACAGACAGTTGTTCTTAAAGGACTTGAAGCTGATTAAAAGCAACTGAATCAATTTAGCATACCATAAGAAATTAATAAAAACAAGACTGACTTTGTGAATTATTAAAAGACATAGGTCTGTAGATGGAATGCTTACTGTGTACCACAGAAAACAACAAAAGAGAGACCAATAATTTGACATATCCTGGCAATTTTGTGTTAATTTCAAAGATAAAGTAAAAACGTTTGTGACCCAGAAATTCTAGACTCAGCCAAGGTATTATACATTAGTGAAAGCAACAGAAAGATGTTCTCAGATATATAATTTCTCACAAATATTCCATCTACATACTTTTCCTGAGAAAGTTGCTTAAAGATGTACTTCAGCCAATTATAAAACAGATTAAACAGTTCAACAATGGGAAATTCATGAAATAAAAGGATTAGTGGTAAGCAATAGAAACAGACTTATAATTATAAAATATAAAGTTCAAAGCAGAATGTGAACATTTTAAATGTTTAATGGAAGATAAAAGAGTAATAAACAATAATATATTGTGTCCCAAATGCAAGATAAAGATATAAAAAAGAACAATATATTACTTTTAAGGTGAGTTTCAGTATATATTTTTAGAAGTAATACTTGAACTGACAATTCTCCAAAAAATCAAAATAACAATGAATAGTTAAAATCTCTCAATCAAGAGGGAAAAAAGCTTATCTTTGTATCTTTTTTCTCAGACCTGCAAACTCTGCTTAATAAACATATATACTTTGTGTTTTTAACTGTTTTTTTTTTTTAAAAAGACTAAATAAAAATACACCAGAACATGAATATTGTGTATAGATTCATGGTGGGATTTTGTGGTATGTTAATCTTCAGAGAGTATTGGAGAGAAAACATGCATTTTTAAAAGTATATATATAATTTGGCATAGCTATATAATCACAATTTCATTAGGTAAGATATTAACAAAATAATGAGTTCAAGGTAGAAATATTCTGCATTTCTTTCTGTTCCTATTTTCATATTTTTGTAATACATATGCATTAATTTTTATGATGGGAAAGTAAACTTCATTAAAATAAAAATTCCTATAGATATAGCAGAGTTACAATTACAGGCAAATTTATGGCATTGAAGGCTTTGTTCTCCTTCCTTCCCAAATTAAAAATAAACTAAGCATTTAACTTAAGGCATTAGAAAAAGCACACACACACAAAAAAACCCTCCAGACATGAGAACTGAAGGAAAAAAAATTCATAAACTTAAAGCAGAATTTTATAAATCAGTAAACAGAGTAGATTTGAACAAGAAGTCTAAGAGCTGATTCTTTAAAACAACTGAATTAAACTTCTAGCTTGTTTGCTCGGGAAAGCAAACAAAAGTACACAAAATAATGTATTTAAATCACAAATTCAGAGGCAGTAAAATGTATAGCTTATGCTAATTATGAAGTAAAGTGAATATTATAATAAACATCAACTAGCAAAATTGACTCAAGGAGAACAATGCTGGAATTGGCCAATAATATTAGAGAAACCACCAAAGAGTTACTCCAGTTGTCAGAGTGAGTGTCTCTACGTAGTAGGATTATAGACTATTTTTTCTCACTTTGTGCTCTTTAGTAGTCTCAAAAATTCTACAATAAGCAGGTACTAATCCCGAAGTCCGATATGAATAAAGGCCAACTGAAAAAAATCTCCTATCTCCTATCTCCTGAGACAAAGTGGACAGTTTGTTCCTTTTTAGTTTTAAAGGTAGAAGTAGCTGCCTTTCTAAAATTTAAGTGAAGCGAAATACTGATGTGCAGTGAAGACTGCCAAGGTTCAGAGAGCCCGTTAATGGGCCTGAGAGGCCCTGTGACTCTGGGCTGACTGATGGCCCAGGGACCACTAACGGCAAATTGAATTTCTAGATCACCAGGTGCCTTCATGGCTAATGCCACCAGAATGGGTGAGTAGACACACCACGTGCCATACAAACATACGAATGCTAAATCATCATTCTTTCGAGGTTCAATGGAATATCCATCACTTTAGTAGAAAGCTGTTTACAAAGTGCCCCAAATTTTGCACATCTGAATTACAAGGTTTTTTTTTGAGTGGGCTTTTTTGTTGTTGTTGTTTGTTTTTTACTAGTAACGTGAATAGATGAAATGTTCTTTACTTCATTAATGAAATAAGGAAGATTGCGATTCTTGACTTAGGTCACCCTAGATATACTATACTCAAAAAAGACATTACCCACTCCCATTCCTGAAGAAATAAAACTGAATTATGGCAAGGCTCTTTCTTGCATGTTAGAAACACCGCAGAGTTTTGCCATAACAAATGTAGAGAGAGAGGAGCAGGTAAGAAGTATTTTCTCCATATGAAAAGATCTTTTTTTTTTTTTGGAAAGGAAAATGAATTATATGTATATCCTCTTTATCTTGTTAAATGCATACTTATAAGTGCAACCATTTACTCACACCCATTTTTAAAATGCCCTCTTAGTAATGTCACTTTTCTAACACCAGCTAAATGACATTTTGTTCTCCACAGATCTTATGTAATGAGAAAGGTAAATGAAAAACGATATTAGGATGTGAGTAGAAATATGAGTAGAAATATGCAACAGCAAGTGTGTGACTGACGTAGCATTTCCTAAGCTTATGTTCTTAAAGAACTTGAGCTCACTGATTTATACCTCAAAATAATCTAGAAGTAACTTCAAGAAACACCCTCTTGGGTGTTTGTGGCTCACATTAACTATCAAAGGACTTGCAAGATCCTGAAATAAAAAATAATCTGTGGAACTTTGTACAACTCAGTATTCCCCCACAATGTATGTCCATAGAACCCTCTTTTCTGCAATCCTTTATAAAAAGCTCAGAGCTCCTGTGGGTTGAGAGAGACACTTTCAGCAATGTCTATTTGAATGTATACATTAAATGGAAAAAAAACCCTCTTAATTCAAAACATTGGCTTAGGTTTTGAAGGTTTTCTGTCTTGGAAAATAGAATCAAACCGCACCTTTAACATTACATCAACTTCTTTTGTTCTGCTAAAGGGAAGTGAAGAACTCCAGCTACAGCTTTCTTATACTTCTTCATCTTAAAAGACTGTATTCTCTATAGAGGGGAAAATATGACATACTTAGTGTTATTCACAGGGACTATGAATTGTCAAGTTCCTGGTAAGGCCTGACCTTATTTATTTCTTTTATTATGAATGACATCTAACAGCTGAATATAGGTGGCCTTTAATCCTTGCCTTGCCTTTTGAATTAAAGTGGGGTGCTAGAAATATGGTGGTTTATTTCTCTGTTCTTTTCCTAATATCTATCCCCTTGTCCAAATATTGTCATTAACTCTTATTCATGTGTTAAGACTTATTCATTCATATGTTAATTTGAGATATCTTTGCTGAGTGCCTGCTCTGTTCCAGGCACTATTCTAACACTGGGTATATGAACAATGTGAAAGGGACTGACAAGCTTGTAAACTTACAACCTAGTGGGAAAGATAACCAATGAGCATATAAATTAACCACACAATCTCAAATAGTGCTGAGTGCTATGATTAAATCAAAACAATAAGCCAAGGATTTTTTTTCCTGTCAGGTGAGGTGAGTACTCTAGATTGGTGGCCAGGGAGAGAGAGCTTCTCTGTGGATGAGACTTTTGAGCTGAGAACCAAATGGTAAGGAGCCAGCTGATTTTCTTGGATCCAGATAAATGAGTACAAAGGAAACTAGAGAAGTCTGGAGTGTTCTGGGCCTATTTTCATTGATTTAGTTTGAGAATAAAAGAGGCTTTCCATTTTTAAAATGGCATTTCTCATCTAATAATGGGACTTCTGGATTTAGGTGTGTGCTTTGCCTGGCAAAGTTAAATTTCTTAACTCAAATATTTTAAAATGTGGGTTCATTTTAATTTCTCAGAAAGGACGGCTGTTTGCCAAGCAGGCAGCTGAAGCTCTTCTCTGTTCCTATCTTGTTGATGCTTTTGAAGCCTTTCTGGAGAACAGTATTTCTAAGTGGTATACATTTGGGCCTTGTAAAGTATAAGAGCGATTTGAATGAACATTTGCTGTTATATATTGGTTCTCTGAAGAGCTTTAGAATTATATAACGGTTGGGAGTTCAGTTCAGATTTAAAACTCATCTCAGTGGTAGTCTAAGATTCAACCAACTTGGCCCCCATCACTCCAAGCTCCTCCACAGCCCCCCTTGGCACATTACGACTATTAACTGACAAATTTTTATCTACATCAATTTCCTTTTAGATGAAATATATTAGTGTTGGTTTATCTTTGGAGATAAGAAATCGCCAATTGAACAGTAACTGAATTTATGAATTTAACAACCATATGGATTATAGAATTCTTATAATACATTTAGAGAATAAACAGAATAAATCACCTAGCTCACTTTTAAAATTCAACATTCCCTGCTTTTTTTTCAGACAAGTAGGAGGGTGACTTTTTTTCATCAACTGCTCAAAAACACAGGCTGCAGAGAATAGGAATTTGGATTAGCAAACCCATTGTACCCTATGGTACTCTTTCTTCTTTACTGACTATGCTAGCACAGTCTGGCTGGGAGGAAAAACTCTGATAAAATCAAGGTCCCCTTACCTCTCCTCCCATCCCACTGTACCTCACCCTACCATCCAGAAGCAGAAGTCTTATGAAGAGGTTTTGAGGAAAACATCTTGTCCTTGTGTTTTCTGTACCAACGGGTTTGCTGAACACATCCTTGACCTAGGATACAGGTAGAGTTCAAGCCATGTCTCTGTTGTCAGATCGCTGGTCTCCTTTTTCTGGAAGACACCTGACTGTGCTCTTTCTATTTAAATACTGTAGAAGCAACTTGTGTTCTCACGCAAGGTGGCCAAAGTCTAGTAGAGTGGCTGATCTTTGATTCTAGCAATCTCTAAACCAAGTCTCTGTTGTCAGGCCGCTGGTCTCCTTTTTTGGAAGACTCTTGACTGTATACTCTCTATTTAAATACTGTAGAGGCGACTAGTGTTCTCACGCAAGATGGCCAAGATCTGGTAGAGTGGCTGATCTTTGATTCTGGCAATCTCTTGAACTGTATGCAAGGCCAGGCCTGGGTGGGCATACTGGCAAAGGCTTTTGGGAACCCCACGAGGAAGGAAGTAGGGAGCATCAGTTTCCACAACAATTCTCTCCAGTGGGATCTTTTTCAGAGCATCTCGGGCTGCCCAGGCAGAAGCGTAAGTCAAGACTGCTGTGAAGCCCACAGACATGTTGGGAAAGTACTCCAAAAGGGGCTCGATGACTGGGTAACTGTTAGTGAAGCAATGCCTATGGATCTTGTAGTCAGAAGGCACATATTTTTTCATGATGTCCAGCAGATCTTTGTCAGCTTCTCGGCAGTGGATCACCAAGGGCTTCTTTAGAGACACAGCCAGCTGCAACTGTCTCTCAAATATCTTGTGCTGCTGTGGGATAGGTGTAGTGCACTTATAAGAGTAATCCAATCCTATTTCTCCAAATGCTACAGCCTTGGGGTGCCTTAAGGCTCGCAAAAGATTTCTTTCTTGATACTCATTGTAGTAATGTGCAAAATGGGGATGACAGCCAAAGGCTCCCCAGACCAGATCATCTTTCAACAGATTCTCCCATAGGCCATCCCTTAATGTGCGAGGGTCACAGAAATCAGAGATGCAGCCCTGAAATTCCTTAGGGAAGGAATGGTTGTAAATTTTTCTGAACTTGGTAAAGGTCCCATTGAAAGACAACTTGGCATAGAGCATGTCCAAGTGACAGTGGGTATCAATGAAACCCTCCTTTAGCCTTTGCTCCCAGTAGCTCCTTGGAAGGGAACTAGATGCATGTCTTCCCCAAAGAAATGATGATGTTTCCTTCATCTTTGCTTTTGAACTTCTGGGGAAATTAAAATGAGAATTCTGGGAATGACCTTCCTCTGATACCTTCAGGTCTCTGGCCCAGTTTCGGGAGCACTCTGTAGAGTTGGAGGAATAATTACTCAAGAAGCTCCAGCTGCTCTTCCTAGCCTTGGATGTATTGTTGCTGCTGCTGCCCAGGGAGTGACAGAGAGATGGCTTGGGACTGCTGGTCCAGTGGCTGGCATAATCTTGCAAAGGATCACTGTACAAAGGAGGCTGATACTTGACATAGTCAGTGGTGAAGGATGAAGGCTTTAAAACTGAGAGACCCAGTGAGACTGGCTCCTTTGGAGAGAATCTGACTGTGGAAATCTCATCCACATTAGACCAGTCACTTCCTGAAGAGGGGTGCTTAATCACCACATCCCTTTCTTTACACTTTTGTATTTCTGAATGAGAGTCACATTTGTCTAGAAATTTTAGGGCTGGAGAGCCTTTTTCAAAAATGACTGCCCTTTGGTCACCAAGTGGCTTCTCATCGGGTTTCTTCTGAGGCTCTATAAACACTCTCCGGTCTTGCAAGTTGCCGATCTTTATCACTATCTTTTCCTTCTCTGCTTTGAACTCTGGAATAGAGAAGGTGAAAGCCCTAGCCGATCTTTCTCCAGGTTTGGGATGCTCTCTTGTGCTTGGTTTTGCATCAGTGGCAGTCTCTCCCTTTCTTTTTGGCATCGATTTTACCAAGATGCCTCGCATAGCTGTCCTGTAGGTTTCTGAAGAGCGTTGGTCTCTCTGTCTATTACTCTTTCTCTGGACCGTGTTTGGTTCCTCATTGTTACCATTCTGACCCTCAGTTTTGGCTGTAAATTCAGAGTTCGTGGAGTTGCGGGAACTGTGTTTGGAATTAACTTTAAAATTGTAGGCATCCTCTAGAGAAGCCATTTTTTCTAGAAAGGGGCTGGCAGAGCACGTAAGGAATGGTGCAGAGGGGATTCCAGAGACAAAAGGAACCCGAAATCCTCCGAATTAGGCAGTCTTTGGAGGCCGCTCCACCCACACCTGGGCCTGATGAACGGAAGGAGGAGGAGGAATATCTTTGGCGGAATGAGCCCCAGGAAAACTTCGCCTTGAAAGTCACAAGGTACTCCTTTGGGTTTTCAGTCACCCGGGGCTCCTTGCCCCTCCTGAACGGGATGTAGAACTATGAGCTGGCCGGCTGGGGTCACATCAATGGGCTCCCGGAGGCATTTGTGTTTACTGGGGACCCTACCTGTGTGCCGCTCCTGTGGTATTTGACCTTGCGCCGCTCCGCCGCTCTGCCGGCTTATCGACCGTTCCCCTTTCCTTCACTTGCCCTTCACAGTTCTCAGTGTTCCAGAGATGTCAAAGGCTTTCCACTGAGTTTGTGATTCCAAAGTGCTTTGGAAAAGTCGCAAAGATGCAAGATTTACCAAAGGCTCGGTTTGGTGTTCAAGCCTACAGTGTGCTTCCGAGATTATGAAGCACTTTCTCTTTTATACAAAGCGACTTCCGGTATATCAAAGCACTTCCGGGATATTAAGGCACTTCCGGGCAGCGGGGAGGGGGGCGGGGGTGTGGTGGTGGTCATGGTGGTGGTCGTGGTGGTGGTATACTGCAAAGCTCTTCCATTAGGTTTGGAATAGTCCTGAGATGTCAAAAATCTTTTAAAAGACTGCAAGGTGCTTTAGAGACCACACATATGGCCGCCCTGAGCTGGGCTTCTGGCTTAAAGGTTTGGGTCTCCAAGGGTGTGTAGGAGGGTGGAATAGAACCCAGTACCCGAGCGGAGGAGTTGGATGCCGGGCACTCAGCACAGCTCGCCGAGCCTACCAGTCTGGCCACCGGAAGCACTCCCCCAACCAGCGACCCCACTTCCACCTCAGGTCACTCCACTACTCTCCACAGCCAGCTTTTCCCCCCGCTGCCTCTGGCTCAGAAGCTCACCCCAGAGCCACTCCTGTTCTGCAGCCCAGCCAGGCCTCCGCCAGAGCTGCTACTATTGTTTGCTTTTTGTTTCTTTTCTCCCCGCCCCGCCCCCATTTTCCAAAAACATAGTTATAGTTTTTAAAACATAGTTTAAGTATACATGCTTTCAGAAACATAGTTATAATTGTATGTTACCATTTTGCCATTTTTTTTCACTCAACATTTCTACATATCCTAAGTATTTTTCTTGTTGCAGTTTTCAAAAACACCATATTAGTACCGTCATCATAATCCAAGAGTATATAAATGTGCCATAATTCACCAAATACTTTCTTTTAGGTTCCTATACTATAGTTTTTTCCTCTAATAAAAGAAAGTGCTGCAAAGAACAGCTTTGCACATATGTTTCTACATATTTTGGGTTGTTTCTTTGGGCAATATGCCCAGAAATGGAGTTTCTGAGAAGTAGTATAGGAATTTTAAAATGGCTCCTCATAGCACCACATTGCCCCAGAAGAATTGTAGTAATTTATTTATTAACTTATTTTTATTATTATTTTTAACACCTTCAGCACCTGGTATTCCTAGGTGGTCTCTCATCCAAGTACTAAACAGGTCCGACCCTGCTTAGCTTCTGAGATCAGATGAGGTTGGGCACATTCAGGGTAACATGGCTATAGGCTAGAAGTGTAGTAATTTAACATCCTATCCATGATGAATAATCCCACCAGGTCCATTTAATAGGAGAAACAAACAGAAGGAGTGCCTCATTGTTATTTTAATTTGCTCTTATCTGATAATTTTTTAGAGCAAATACTTCTAGTTATTGATATAGTCCCAAATTTTAAGGTATTTTCCATTTATTTTTTAAGGGTATTTTAAGCGTTAATTAAAAAATTGTAAAGTAAATTAAATGTCATATTTTCTAAAATTTTGTTAGTATTATTAATGAACAAAAATTCAACCTAGTAAATTTAAAGATCTAATTGACTTTATTGAATAAGTCATGAATTAGACAGCATCCCACCTAGTAGATAGATAGAGAAGTGCTCCAAAAAATTGTACAAAATAGAAGGTTTTTATAGGCAGAAACTGGGTGGGACAAGAAAGTTGTTAGGAAAAGAAAAGAAAGGATTGATTCAGGCAAGGTAACCTTTCTTTAGGAGAAAGGCTGCAAGAATCTTATCAGGCAGGTTACCTCACTAGTAGTGTTGATCAGAGAATTACAGTCATGTTTCCTGGGAGGGGCTGAAACTGCAATTAAGTCTTGGTTTGCTGTTTTGAAGGTGACTCCACCTTGGGCCTGTTGTTATTTTTTAATAGTATTTTGTTTGTTTTTTTATTTATATTTTGGTCTTTTGAAGTTATAACTTGTGTTTGTAATCTAATTTTAATTTTTTCTTCCATAATTGTATTTTTCTCCTAGGCCTAGAAAATGGTTATCCTGTCTTTCAAGGCTTTGACACATTTATAATTGTGTTTTCAAGGGTACAAGGGGTTGATTTGTTACATTTAAGTTGATAATCTTTCTGGTATTTATCTTGGGTTATACTTTATTTTAGGTGGAGATATACACTGATGCTTTTCCAAGTTAGTACTTTTTTCACTTATTGATGTGTAACTCCTCTTTCATCATGTGTTAAATTCCTATATGTAATAGAGTCTATTTCCAGACTATCTATTCTTTTCCACATATGAGTGTGTCTCTTCTTACTCTAGTGTAGCACTATTTTTTTTTCTTTTCTTTCTTTTTTTAAAATTGATTTCAAGTATACAGCACAATGGTTAGGCATTTATATAATTTATGAAACGATCCCTTCTATTAGCCTAGTAGCCATCTAGCATTACACATAGCCATTACAATGTTATTGCCTATATTCCCTATGCTGCACTCTACAGCCCCGTGACTGTTTGTGACTACTGTTGTACTTCTTCACTTCACTTTTTTAAAAAATATAATTTCTATTTTATTTTTTTCCCAGAGAATAGTTCTTCAGAGTTAGCTCCTCACATGGGCTTTGGTGGAGGTCGTGGGGCAGCATCTGAAGGTCTCAATTGGGGTGGGGGTGTTTGGTCCTTCTGGGCCTCACGAGAGCGATTCCTGACTACCTTGCTGTGAGTGGCACAACTCACACAGTAATGTAGTTTCACATACAGCTTGGGAAGTACATAAGCATCGAAGACACTTGCTTCGGAAATGACCCTTACAGCTCTTCTCTTCATTTTTTTCACCCTGCCCTCAATCCCTCACCCCTACGGCAACCACCATTTGGTTCTCTGTATCTGTGAGTCTTTTTGTTTTATTTGTTTGTTTTTTTTTGTTTCTTAGATTCAGCATATAAGTGGAATCATATGCTATTTGTCCTTCTCTGTCACTCAGCATAATACCCCCTAGGCCACCCAT
The DNA here is from genome assembly GCF_000151845.1 of Pteropus vampyrus. Lineage (NCBI taxonomy): Eukaryota > Metazoa > Chordata > Mammalia > Chiroptera > Pteropodidae > Pteropus > Pteropus vampyrus. The sequence continues at coordinate 1,135,472 of NW_011889168.1, read as the reverse complement.
GTCATTGCAAATGGTAAGATTTCATTTTTTTAATGGATGAGTAATATTCCATTGAATATGTGTACCGTAACTTCTTTATCTAGTCATTTATTGATAGGCACTTAGGTTGCTTCCATACCTCAGCTATTGTAAATAGTGCTGCAGTGAACATTGGGGTGCATGCATCTTTATGAATTAGTGTTTTTTTTTTCGATAAATACCTAGAATTGGAATTGCTGGGCCAAAAGGTAGTTCTAGTTTTAATTTTTCGAAGAACCTCCAAACTGTTTTCCAAGCTGTCATACCAATTTGCAATCCCACCAACAGTGCACAAAGGTGTCTTTCTCCACATCCTCGCCAGCACTTGTTGATTTGTTGATTTATTGGTGATAGACATCTTACAAGTGTGAGGTGATAGCTTATTGTGGTTTTAATTAGAATTTCTCTGATGATTAGTGACCTTGAGCATCTTTTCATAAGTCTATTGGCCATCTGTATTTCCCTTTAGGAGAAATACCTATTCAGGTGTTCTGTCCATTTTTTAATTGGATTGTTTGTTGTTGTATGAGTTCTTTATAAATTTTGGATATCAGCCCCTTATACAATGTATCATAGGTGAATATCTACTCCCATTATGTAGGTTGTCTTTTCATTTTGTTGATGGTTTCCTTTGCTGTGCAAAAACTTTTTAGTTTGATGTAGTCTCACTTGTTTATTTTTTCTTTTGTTTCCATTGCCTGAGGAGATGATCAGAAAAAAATTTATTAAGTGCAATGTCAAAGAGTTTACTGCCTGTGTTTTCTTCTAGGAGTTTTATGGTTTCTGGTCTTACTGTAAGTCTTTAATCCATTTTGAGTCTGTCCTTGTATATGGTGTAAGAAGATGGTCTAATTTCATTTTTTGCATGTATCCAGTTTTCCCAACACCATTTATTGAATAGACTGTCTTTATCCCATTGCATATTCTTGCCTCCTTTGTCATATATTAAATGAATATATAGGCATGGATTTATTTCTGGGCTTTCTATTCTCTTCCATTGATCTATGTATTTGTTTTTATGCCAATATCATGCTATTTTGGTTACTATAGCCTTGTTATATAGCTTGATATCAGGTAGTGTGATACCTCCAAATTTGTTCTTCTTTTTTAAGATTGCTGTGGCTATTTGAGATCTTTTATGATTTTATATACATTTTAGGATTATTTGTTCTAGTTCTCTGAAAAATGCCATTGGTATTTTAATAGGGATTGCATTGAATCTACAGATTGCTTTGGGTAGTATGGACATTTTACCAATGTTGATTCTTTCTATCCATCAACACGGTATATGCTTCCATTTATTTGTATCATCTTCAATTTCTTTCTTCGGTGACATAATTTTCTGAGTACAGGTCTTTTATCTCCTTATTTAAATTTATTTCTAGGTATTATATTTTATTTGATATAATTGATATAATGAGATTGTTTTCTTACTTTCTCTTTCTGATAGTTCATTATTGGTGTATAAAAATGCCACTGATTTCTGAATATTAATTTTGTGTCTTGCTACTTTACTGAATTCATTTATTAGTTCTAATAGTTTTTTTGGTGGAATCTTTAGGGTTCTCTCTATATAGTATCATGTCATCTGCAAGTAAAGACAGTTTTACTTCTTCCTTTCCAATTTGGATGCCTTTTATTTCTCTTTCTTGTCTGAATGCTGTGGCTAGGACTTCCAATACTATGGTGAATAAAAGTGGTGAAAGTGAACATCCTTGTCTTGGTCCTGATCTTAAAGAAAATGCTTTTATCTTTTCCCCTTTGAGTATGATGTTAGCTGTAGGCTTGTCGTATATGGCCTTTATTTTCTTGAAGTATGTCCCCTCAGTTCCCACTTTGCTGAGAGTTTTTAACATAAATGGATGCTGAATTTTGTCAAATGCTTTTTCTACATCTATTGATATGATCATATGACTTTTGTCTTTCATTTTGTTAATGTGGTGTATCACATTAATTGATTTGTGGATATTGAACCAACCTTGTATCCCAGGAATAAATTCCACTTGATCATAGTATATGATGATTCTTTTAATGTATTGCTGGATTTGGTTTGCTAATATTTTGTTGACGAATTTTGCATCTATGTGCATCAGGGATATTGACCTATAATTTTTTTGGTAATGTCTTTGTCTAGTTTTGGAATTAGGGTAATGGTGGCCTCATAAAATGAACTTGGGAGCCTTTTCTCTTGAATTTTTTGGAATAGTTTGAGAAGAAAAATGTTAATTCTTATTTGAATGTTTGGTAGAATTTATCTGTGAAGCCATCCAGTCTAGGATTGTTGTTTTTTTTTTGGAGTTTTTTGATTACTGATCCAATTTCGTTGGTGGTAATTGGTCAGTTCAGATTTTCTGTTTCTTCTTGATTCGGTCTTGGGAGATTGTATATTTCGGGGACTGTATCCATTTCTTCCAGATTGTCCAATTTCTTGGCATATACTTGCTCTTTGTACTTTCTTATAATCCTTTGTATTCCTGTGGAATTTGCTGTTACGTCTCTGATTTCTGATTTTATTTATTTGGTGCCTATCTCCTTTTTTCTTGATGAGACTAAAGGTTTATCAATTTTGTTTATCCTTTCAAAGAACCAGCTCTTGGTTTCATTGATTTTTTGTATTGTTTTTCTAGATTATGTTTCATTTACTTCTGCTCTGATCTTTATTATTTCATTTCTTCTATTCACCTTGGGTTTTGTTTGCTGTTCTTTTTCTAGTTCTTTTAAGTGTTAAGATTAGATTGTTTATTTGAGGTTTTTGTTGTTTCTTGAGGTAGGCCTGTATCAACATGAATTTCTCTCTTAGGATTGCTTTTGCCATGTCCATAGATTTTGGGTCATTGTGTTTTCATTTTTATTTGTCTTTAGGTATCTTGATTTCTTCCTTGATCTCATTGTTAACCCATTCACTGTTTAGTAGCATGTTATTTAGCCTTCATGTGTTTGTGTAATTTTCAGTTTTTTTCTTATAATTGATTTCTAATTTCATACCATTGTGGTTGGAGAAGATACTTGATATGATTTCAGTCTTCTTAAATTCAGTGAAACTTATTTTGTGGCCTAACATGTGGTCTGTCTTGGAAAATGTTCCATGTTTGCTGTATATTTTGCTGCTTTGGGGTAAAACACTCTGAAAGTTTCATGAAATCTATCTGGTCTAGTGTGTTATTTAAGGCTGCTGTTTCCTTGTTGATTTTCTGTCTGGAACATCTGTCCATTGGGGTCAATGGGGTGTTAAAGTTTCCTACTGGGGTGTATTAATGTCAATCTCTCCCTTTATGTAGGTCTATATTTGCTTTATATGTGTAGATGCTCCTATGTTGGGTGCATATATATTTACTAGGGTTATGTTGTCTTGTTGTATTAATCCCTTTATCATTATGTAATGCCCTTCTTTGTCTCTTATTACTGCCTTTGTTTTAAAGCCTTTTTTGTCTTATATAAGTATTGCTACTCCAACTTTTTTTTTCATTTTCATTTACATGAAATATCTTTCCTTTACTTTTAGTCTTTATGCGTCATTTGTTCTGAAGTGGGTCTCTTGTAGACAGCATATGTATGGATCTTTTTTTTTTTTAATCCATTCAGCTATGCTATGTCTTTTGTTTGGGACATTTAATCCATTTACATTTAACACGATTATTGATAGGTCCATATTTATTGCCGTGTTATTAGTCATATTTATTTATTTTTGTTTTCCCTGTCTTTTTAAAGAATTCTCTTTAACATTTCTTATAATATTGGCTTGTTCATGATGAATTTCTTTAGCTTTTCTCTGGGAAGCTCTTGATCTCACCTTCCATTTTAATTGATAGCTTACTGGGTAGAGTAGTCTTCATTGTAGGTTCAAACTTTTCATCACTGTGAATATTTCATGCTAATCCCTTCTGGCGAGCAATGTTTCTGATGAGAAATTAGCTGACATTTTTATGGGAGTACCCTTAAAAGTAACTACCTGCCTTTCTCTTGTTGCTTTTAGGATTCTCTCTTTGTCTTTAACTTTTGGAATTTTAATTACGATGTGTCTTGCTTGTGTGGGCCCATTTGAGTTCCTTTTGTTTGGGACTCTGCACTTCTGGACTTGTATGTCTATTTCCTTCATCAGGTTAGGGAAGTTTGCTGTCATTATTTCTTCAAATAGGTTCTCAATCCCTTGCTCTCTTCTCTTTTTGGTACCACTATGATGCATATGTTGGTGTGCTTGATATTTGTCCCAGAGGTCTCTTAGATTTTCCTTATTTTTTTTTTTTGATTCTTTTTTCTTTTTGCTGTTCTGATTGGGTGTTTTCTGCTACCTGGTCTTCTAAATCGCTGATTTGATCTTCTGCTTCATCACATCTGTTGATTCCTTTTGGTGTAGTCTTCATTTCAGTTATTGTATTATTCATTTCTCACTGATTTTTTTTATGTTTTCTGCATCTTTTTTTATGCTTACTATCTCTCTGTTGCAGTTCTCACTGAGCTCATCTCCTAAATTCATTGAGCATCCTTATAACCAGTGTTTTGAACTCTATCTGGTAGGTTGCTTGCCTCCCATTTCATTTAGTTTTTTTTTTTCTGGAGTTTTATCCTATTGTTTCATTTGCATCATATTTCTTTTCTTTTTCTCATTTTAGTTGTGTTTCTGTGTTCATTTCAATGTATTAGGTAGATTTGTTATGTTCCCAGTCTTGGCCAGGTGGCCTTATGTAACAGGTGCCTTATGTGGCCCAGTGGTTTAGTCTCTCTGATCACATGTACCAGGAGCTCCAGGAATGTTGCTTGTGTGGGTTATGTGTGCTTTCCTGTTATAGTTGAGCTTTGATTGCTGTTGGCATGTCCGTGAGTGGGATTGACTCTTGGGCCACCTGGTTGTGAGGATTGGCCACGCCCACAGGGTATGACTTGAGCTGCTGTGTGGGGGCTGGTCCCACATAGTGGGATTGGCCCTAGCAGGCTCATGTACCTGTTGAGACCACCTTTTGGGTGTGTTGCTTGTGGAGCTAGTTAGGTGGTGTTCTGTTGTGGTCTGATGCCAGCCTCTGGCTGTATTGGTTCTGTGGCCTCTTGGGAGGGACTCTGTGCAGGCCAAGGTCAGCCTCTGCTGATGTAGCACTATTTAACAATTGAACCATTATAGTAAGCTATAAAATCTGGGAGAGTTAGGTCTCCTATATTACCCTTAATTTTCATAATTATCTTTAATAGGCTGGCATGTTTATTTTATCAGGTGGACTTAGAATTATTTTTTTAGTCCCTCTAACATGCCAATGAAATATCCACTTGAAATGTGGATATTTATTTTGGTTATCCAGAACATACTTCACCTATCCTAGTAGTCAAGTTCTTCTATATCTTCTAGTAAATATTTTTAGAGTTTTATCAGGGTCACAGAGTTTTAATTAAAACTAATTTTAAGTGTTAAGTAATTTTTTAATTCTATTGTGAACATAATTTTTCCTTTCACTGTATTTTCAGCTGGTTATCGATAGTACATAAGAATATTTTGATTTAGTTGTTGTTGTGCAGAAATATTTTATTTATTCTTAGTTTTTCAGCCTTTGCCTATGCCATTATTTTATCTGCCTATAATGATACTTTTGTCTCTTTCTAATATTTTTACTTCATACCTTCTTACATTGTCCAGAAAAACATTGTCCTTAGAAACAATATTAAATAATGATGTTCGTAGGGGCATTTTTATTATGTTTCTCGTTGTAGTAGACATATAGTTTAATTAAGTATACTGATGGATATTTAGGCTATTGTTTTAAAGCAGATGCTTTTTTAAAAAATAAATTTATTTATTTAAATGAGTTTCAAGTATACAGTACATTGGTTAGACATCTGTATAGTTCATAAAACGATTCCCCCAATTGCTGCCACCCTTCCCTGGCCCTCCACTTAGCCATCGTATTAATGCTAACTGCATTCCCTATGCCGTGCTCCCCAACCCCGGGACCATCTATTAACTACTAATTTGTACTTCTTTAACCCTTCACCCCATTCTCCCAAGCTCCCAACTCCTCTCCCCTCTGGTCATCACCAGATTGTCGTCTATATTTGTGAGTCTATTTTTGATTAGTTTGTTCTTTTTGTTCCTTAGATTCCACATATAAGTGAAATCATACGGTATTTATCATTCTCTGTCTGACTTATTTCACTCAGCATAATAACCTCTAAGTCCATCCATGTCATTGCAAATGGTAGGATTTCATTTTTTTAATGGTTGAGTAATATTCCATTGTATATACGAACCATAATTTCTTTAGCCAGTTGTCTCTTGATGGACATTTAGGTTGCTTCCATATCTTGGCTATTGTAAATTGTGCTGCCATGAATATTGGGGTGCATAGATCTTTATGAATTATTGTTTTGGTTTTCTTTGGATAAATACCCATAAGTGCAATTGCTAGGTCAAAAGGTATATCCATTTTTAATTTTTTGAGAAACCTCCATACTGTTTTCCATAGTGGCTGTACCAATTTGCAATCCCACCAACAATGTATGAGGGTTCCCTTTTTTCCACATCCTCGCCAACACTTGCTGTTTTTTTTATTTATTGATGATAGCCATTCTGACAGGTGTGAGGTGATATCTTATTGTGGTTTTAATTTTAAAGCAGATGCTTTTTAATCTTGTTAAGGATTTACTCATATTTAAAAATTTATGTGGTAGGAAGCAGTATGAATTATTACATGTTTACCTTTATTTCTTAATTTAGAAACATACATGCATCTGTGAGGAAAATTCTGCTTTTTGTGAATGTTGTTAGCTTATACCTGTTACTGACTATTGAATTCTGTTTGCTTGTATTTTAGTTACGATATTTGATCTGTAAATCCTAAGTAGTGAAAATGCTCTGGAACAGTAGTTCTCAACCTTGGCTTGTACATTGTAATCATCTGGGGGGCCTTAAAAATCATAGATACTTAGGCCCATTCTGAGAGATTCTGATTTCATTGTGTGTGTGTGTGTGTGTGTGTGTCCGTGTCCCAAATATCAGGAGTTTAAAAAGCTCTACAGGTGGTTGTAATGTGCATCAAGGGTGAGAATTATTGCTCCATGGTTTACTTTTTTATGGTATGCTTATCAGGCATTGGAATTCACCTTTGTGGCTTTCCATCAGTTTTGGTATCCTAGGAGAGTTATATAGCATGGTAATTTTCTTTTCCTTGACAGTTTGAGAAAATATATTAGTTATCTTGGTTAGAGTCTTTGTTGGGGCAATTTTTTTGGTAATTTTTTCATATCTTGGTTCTTTATGCATTGTGTTTTGATAGTTCACAATTCTTACAGAAAATAACTTTTTAAATTGTGGTTTAAAATTTTATTTTTATAAAAGTTTAAATAATTTATAATAATTTATAAATAAATTATTATAATTTATAATTTATTACATCTGTCATACGCTGTTTTATTTCTGATTTTATATTTTTTGATCATTGCTAGAATCTTATCTATTTTATTTATTTAAAAAGTCTTAGATTTATTTATTGTAGTTTTTCTCCTTTCAAATTCATCTGTTTGTGCTTTTACCCTTTTTGCTTTCTGTTTGTTTTCCTTATGACAAATTTTTGAGCTTTCGAAAATTTTTATTCAGTTCAAAACTCTGACTGCATTTCAGAATTACTAGGGGAGCTTTTAAAAAATACTAATGCCACTCTCACCCACTTCAAGATTCTGATATAATTTATTTAGGTTTGGCTCTGGTCTTTTTAAGTTCCCAATTTGAAGCCTAGGCTGAGAATTGCTGAATTAGCACATTTAACTAAGTTAATTCTCTTTAACTCTAAATTCTCTTATATAATAATCTAAATCCAGTAATTTACCCAAAATTATAGATATGCTTGTGTCTTATAGGCTTGTACATCTTTAAATTTTATTAGTTTCTATATTTACTTTTTGTATTTTAAATTTATTTTCACCACAGTAATTATGTAAACCAAAATTAATTTTAGACTGTAATAAAGAATTTTAAAAAATCCTTTGTTTGAGCAGAAAGAGCTGCAGCCTGGGAGACACAAATTGTGTTCCACAGAGGCAAAGGGAGGCTGTCTTTTACAAAGAAAGTTCCCGCCCAAGTTCCCAATTTGCTCTGTTTTATGCAGTTCTGATTGGACAAGGCAGGTCTCAGTCCATTGGCTAAAAGATGAAACCAAAGAACTTCTTTGCAGTGGTTGACTCAGAGGGTATGAACAGGCAGGAACATAGTACAGGGGGCTGAAAGCTCACTCTGTGACTTTTCCTGAAATGCAGAGTACATGAGAAGCTTCTATCAGAAATGGCTGCTAAACTCTGGTTATGAATTTGGGACCAGTTAGCTAGAGAATTCCATTTTGATATATTTCTTCTTGGGATTCACAATTATTAGGAGTGACAGTTTTTGTTTATAGTTACATGATACATTTCTAGTTGTATTACTTTGTGATCAATGACTATAATTTGAATAATTTCTCTATTTTAAATTAGGATTTTTAAAGTTAGCCTATGTAGGAGAGGAAATATACTTTTCCCTGTGCTGTTTTAGATTCTTGGCTTGGTTGCCCTCTGTAATAAAGGACAGATTACAGAAGAAAAACAGAAGTTTAATAACAATGTACACCTCCTTTATACATGGGAGATACCCAAGAAAACTGAATAACTCCCAGAAATGGCCCAAGCCATGACCTTAAATACCATTTTTAGCTAAGGACAAAAGAAGATGTAGAGTTGGGGCTTCTGAGAGGCCAGCTACGGGAGGTTATCAGGCAAAGCACAGTAAACTCGAGTTATTGGCTTTGCACTGCATATCCCAAATATCTGCATTCTCCATTGATAGGTTTCTAGAGATTCAGTCATCCTCCTTTTCCTGGTACAGAGAGGGAGACACCCTTACAAATAGAGATTTCCCTTATAAATATAAATGTCTTTTACAAGAGGGCAACCTTTAGATGAATTTCAAAGCTTCTTCTGTATCTTCAGTTTTATAAAAATAATCAGCTCAAGATAGTTCTTATGCCAAAGAAGCATATTTTGGGGTTTCATATTCTGCTCCCCATCATATATGATAAATTTCTATAAATATGCCATTGACATGTATAAAGGAGCCATTCTGTATATGCAATACAAAATTTATTGTGGCTTATTTCCTTAATTCTAAGACTCTATAATTACAAGAGAAACCATTGATTTAATAATAGCTTTTCAGGAAGAATAAACAATACATTAAATGTATATAAATTTTTATTATTTACTAATTTATAAAGGCATGCATTTATCCTTACTGTTATATACCTTCTTCTTCTTTAGTGCCTCATAATTTAAGTCTGAGCCTTTTTCATCAAATACAACCTAAATATTTTAAACTTAGATTCGTGATGCTGATCTTTTCATAAAATGTTGAGCCTTATCGAACATTACTGGTGTTTTATCTCTCTCTCCTAACTCTTCTCTAGAAATTCAACTGTAAGTTTTGACTCTTAGATGTTTGGTTCCTGAGTCTTTTTGCATTGGTCACACCAACCTTATCATCTCTAAAGAGTCTGTGATTTATTCTGAGAGATTAGGCTTTTGCATCGCCTAGCTTACGATGGACAGTCTTCACACAATTATTTTTTTGTGCCAGTGCTTCATCGGACAATAGTCATTTCGAAACATTTTAAGTGAAAATTATGAATCTAAATTGATGTTAAAATCCAGCTATTTGGGATATGCAGTGCAAAGCTAATAACACAATTGACATGAAAATAAAATTTACTCCTTCCTCACAAGGCTAAATTTACACCTTACATCAAGTTAAAGTATGTGCTTGTTAAAACCCACTCCTGACTGCTTTGAGTTTCTTTTGGCATTAATTGTAAGAACATTCTGATTTCAGAAATAGTAACATTAAAAATTTCCCTTTATAATGAGGAAATATCATGTATCTATTATTTAAAGCTAATTCATTTCAGATTTTATGCCCTCTAGGCTATCATCAAATCCAAATGCCTCAAGGATCAGGCAGGTAACCTAATATAAGGCAGTAGAGCTTACAGAGGTCTGTGGGGGGACTAAAGATCACATGCCCTGCCAAATGACATTTACATTCCATTTTTAAGAAGATTACAGTCAATTATATCCTTTAGGACCTTATTTTATCTAGTTTCTGCTTGATATCATAAATTATAATGAAAACTTGTATCATAATTATGTTTCTATAAATTTTCATTTCTAGCAAGTTTTATTTCAGATCAGAGCTGGGTTCTCTGGTATATCAAGTACCATTGCAATTGGGTCTTTTATCTTTGTGAGATCACTTTTAATCTATTTGGTGTCTCTTGCCTTGCATTCTACTTTGCTACATTTTACAATTCCCTCTCCCTCATCCTTTTCTATCTTTCCATTTCTACCACAACGATTTGTTCTCTACCTTTTGTCTTGGGGGGAGATGATTTTCCTTCTGCCTTTCTAGGTTCTTGGGTGAGATATCCCTGTAATAAAAAACAGATTAATGGGAAAAACGAACAAGTTTAATAACATGTATTCCTCCTGTATACATGGGAGAGACCCAGGAAAACTGAGTAATTCCCTGGATTGGTGCAAACCACCACTTTAAATATCATCTCTAACTAAAGACATAAGATGTGGTAGGCAGGGGAAGGCTAGTTATGGGAGGTTATTAGGAAGGGGACAGTAAAAAGGGGTATGGTTGTTAATACAGATTTAAGTCCTTGCCTTCTCGATTGATAAGAGTTTCTAGAGATTTAGAGCCATCTTTCTCTTCCTGGTACAGAGAGGAGGATACCCTTCCAAATGGAGATTTCCCTTACAAATGTAAATGTCTCTTGCAAAAAGGTAACTTACTCAATTTTCAGAGCTTCTCCTGTGTCTGCAGTTTCTTAAAAATAACTAGTCTAAAATAATTCTTATGCCAAATAGGCATATTTTGGGGTGACAAATTCTGCTCCCTTTCACTTTCATGGTGGAGTTCTATAGCCCTGTATTCTCAAGAAACCAGAACATGAAATATCAGTATATCCCTCTTCTAGAAATATTGAAGTCCAGCTTCAAATAATGTCTTTTTTCTCTCTTTATTTTCATTTAGCATCCTTTATTCTCTTTTAATGCATCACTGGATTGATAAATGTTTAATGGTTACATACATGACAGTGTTATCAACTGATCTATGCCAGTTTGGTCATTTACAAATATATATCAATAACATTTAATACGTAGGGATAGGTGAGAGCTCTGAATGATCTCTCTACACTTTCCTACCTGATTACAAAGAAAAGAAGTTTCAGGTTGAATACTATTGTAGGAGTGGAAAACTTTCCTCTTCTACCTTTTTAGGTTCTTTTGCTGGTCTAATAATTAAATTGACATAAGACAGATTAACATGAGAAAAACAAATTTTGTACATATGAGAGCCCCATAAAAATATTAGACTCCGTGGCAGTCAGGTAATTGAGGCTTATATAGCATCCTGAGCTAAAGGGGTAGAGAAAGGGGTAGGTTTCTGGGGCTTCAAAGGGGGAGGATAATTCACGGGAAGATGTGAAGAACAAATGTTTGTTAAACAAATATTTGCCATGCCATGCAGATAAGTCTTTCTGATATAAAAACTTTCTCTAGTAATAGCTCTCTTCCTGGTATGGGGCCCTAATCTAAATCCTTTTAATCAGTTAAGGGGAAGATAAAAAGTTTTTCTTGAGTCTGCTGGGCCCTGATTGTCTTCAGCTTGAAATAATCCATATGCCAAAGTGGCACATTCTGGGGTGGCATATTCTGCTCCCCCTCACTACCTTTACTGAAAACTTGATAAAACCCCAGCTCTGTTGTCCTTTTAGGTGTTCCAGCAACATCTTTTTACGCACTGCTTTCTTATTGGGATATAATTCATATAACATAAAATTCACAATTTTAATGTGTCCAATACAGTTTGGTGTCCAATTATCTTTTTTAAAACTGAGGTAAAATTTACACAATGTAAATTAATCAGCCATTTTAAAGTTTGCAATTTAGTGGCATCCGATATATTCATAATGTTGTACAACCATCGCCTCAATCCAGTTCCCTAGACATTTTCATCACTCCAGAAGAAAACCCTGTATCTATCTAACAGCATCTTACCAGAAATGTTCACTCAACACAAATGTGGCAACGTTTTATCTAGCTAAATCAGACTAGATAAATTCCCGAAGAAAGCAGCTGAACATAGGACCATTTCAGAATGAAGCCAAAGGTGCTGTTTTGAAGGATATAGACCTCTGGACTTACTAGATTCTTAGAACCTGATCCAGTAAAGACACTGACTGTCAATATTTACAACTGATCCATTAATTTTGAATACAATCATTTTACTAACTAAAACTTATTTCTACCATCTTTTATGGTAATTAACAAGGCTTCTTGCGTTGATCAGAGATAAACTTCAGAAAGGGCATTTTGTCAGCCCTTTCTGAAGTATGGGCTTCCAATAGAAATTTGCTAAACACTACCAGAGCATATATTCCTAATTCAGGTAACTGACTACACTTAGAGGGTAAATTTTATTTAACAGACTCACTCATATGTATCATACTGTCCATGTTGAATGACCCTAGTCTTATGTCTATTCACAATTAAATTTTGCAACTTTAATTATGATTTAAAAAAATGAGAACAAAGGGAATATTAAAATGGAGCTCTTGGGGAGCCTGTGCCCCAGTCAGGCTTGAAATGGCAACCTAAATCTACTGTTCCCTTAGTTTTTCTCAATTATGATGTCATTCTCAGTGTGTGAGCATGTTGCCATGTTGAAAGTAATTCCATTGTTTAAAGATACGTTTTTTTTTTTCATACAATATAGCACCTAAACCTAAGGAACTTGTTTCAACTGATCTTCAACTGAAGAGGGAGTCAGGCCTCTGTTTCAACATGGGAGAAAATGGGCTGTGTTGTACTTACAGTGAGGTACAATTTTACAAAGTGGTGTTAAGGAGTTTTCAAGGGTATTTTTGACTATCTGAGTTTTACTATAACTACTTTAGAATCCACCTCTCTTATCTGAGCACCTCCTTGCCTCCCCCCAGCCTTCCCCACCCCAACACAAACACAATGTGAGACGGGGTCTGGCATTGAGCTGAGCTCTTTGAGGTTCTTGAAGAAATATAAGGTGGGGATCTTTGGAGCACTGGAAGAATTTCGGGTCTGCATGGTGTTATTTTTAATGGGTAAAAGTGACAAAACTTACATTCTTCTTGTGAGAAAGAATATTATTTTGTTTGTAACGCAAACATATAATATCCCGCTGCAAAATTCCAAAGACAGATGCTAGTTTAGTTTATGGTAGAGCTGAATGATGGATTTATTGCTTGAATATCATTTCTTCATTCTAATCAGACGGTGATGAAAATATAAAATAATCTTGATATACTGAAAGCTAAATTGTATATCCATTCTCATAGCTGATGTGTAGAATGTCTTGCAAAAATCTCAACTTTTTTTTACAGTAACAAAAAGTATATAGGCTTTATTGATTTTAAGTTTGCTTATTTTTTAAATCATTTCTTAGTTTCCAATTATGATTCCAACAGGTATTGTCTTTTGATGCTTATGTAGAAGATGAAGTACCTGATAAAAGTCAAGAAAAGTATAGAATAAGATTCTATAAAATCTTCTTCTACCTTGAAGATGACACAATTCAAGTAACTGAACCAGTGGTGAAAAATAGTGGACTGCGTCAAGGTATCTATTTAAAATAGAGTTACTATTCTTCCACTTTTAATTTTTGCCTTTATATTCTGTCTTGCTCTAGCTTTTTAATCAATCAATCAATTAATTAATTAACTTAAAAATTTTTTAGATGAGGCGACCCTTGGTTGACCTCACAGATTTCAAGGACCTTGCCAGCTTACAATCCCTTATTTTTTTATTTTTTAATGCCTATAGCACCTAGTCTTCCTAAATGGTCTCCCATCCAAGTACTAACCAGGCCCGACCCTGCTTAGCTTCCGAGATCAGATGGGATCAGGCTTGTTCAGGGTGGTATGGCCATAGACACTCTAGCTTTTTAAAAAGACCTCATGCTACTGCTTAGGTATCTAACTTATTGGCAGTAGTGAACATAAATATGCTCTTAGCTTATAGTGTTTTATAGTGACTTATCAGCTTTCTAACCCCCTTTGCACCCTCCTCAATATTGGCCATTTCTTTCACTCTTCTATGACATACTTGTATCCTTTCAGGTGCTGCTGTAGTATGAGCAAACTCTCCCATTTCTGACGTTTTTCTTCAAACTGTTTTTTTTTTTTTTTTTTTGCTATAACCACATCACTTCCTTCATAACACCCTCAGGGAAAGAGAGAAGACTGTTCTACTGCCAATTCCAGATTGGTGTTCTCTTTTCCTTCTTGAGTTCACTGCCATTTGCTTCAACCACCCTCGCCTCATCCTCATACCTGTTAACTACAGAATTTGATGGTACTTCAAACAGAAGATCATTGTTTCTTCACCTCACATATGCCAGTCATCTTTATCCATACTCCACTTAGCTGGGCAAGTGTTAACTCTGTGATGAGGCCACCAGAGAGACTAATCCTAGGTTGTATTATTAGAAGCAGGAAGAGATCAAGGGAGATGACTGATTTCTTTTGTTTGTATTATGAGTCCTTCATTTGGTATGATGCTGAGTTCTGTATGCCTTCAAGGGATAGCAACCATTATGGTGAAAGGACTGATAATTTGTCATGTATAAGGCAAAATAATGAAAATAGAAGACTTGGGTATGCCTGATAAATGTCTTCAGGAATCCAAAGATATGTTCTTTGGAGAAGGAGTGACCTAGTTTTCTGTATCCTCAAGGGTAGGACCTAGGAGGTCAGAATTTGGGTCAGAAAGAGGAATAATTTTCTGGAAAAGAGCCACCAGAAGTTGTAGTGGATGGCTGTGTATGAGTGTGGTCAGGGTTGGGTGGAGGGGTGGAGGAGAGGGGAGTCATATATTTGTTTGGTCATTGGTATAGATGGATGACCCTGGGGGCAGGTCAAGGGTTATTTTTCACAGACAGCTTAGTAGAAGTGTAGGAGGGGAGTCGTGTGTGTGTTTGGTGTTTGGTGTAGATGACCTTCCAAGGCCCCTTTGATCTCTGACGAGCTGTGATTCTTGGGTACATTGTTGTCTCTTTGTCTTTTGGAGTATTGCCATCTCCAGTATTTTAGGCTCTGAAATTGCCTTCTTTGACTATAGTCTCTACTCCTTTTCCTTCCTCTATTTGTTCATATCCACTGCCCTTGTTTTTCATTCTCCTAGCAAAACATATCCTGAATCTGTCCATGTCTCCCTCCTTTTCTACCATCCTAACACAAGCTACCCTCATTTCTTGACTTAGAGGAATGGAATAGCTGCTTAATAGGTCTCTCTGCTTCCATTTTTGCTCTTCCTATAATGTTTTCTATGCAGCAGCCACAGTGTTGTTTGGGACATTACCTTGGTGGCCTCCAAGATGCATGCATGGAGACTTTCCCTAAGACCACAGAACAGAAGCCTCATGGACCAGATTAAAAATGTATGAATCACACAATACATTAAAACAATTTAAAATACATAGCGAGAAGCAATGGGAAGGAGATAGTGTAGGTTCACTCACTTAGGACAGGGTAGAAGTGGGTGGAAGGACCACCGTACCTGAATCCTGGGGTAGGCAATAGTCTTGCCTCTCTTTTTCTGCTGCATTAGCCATTCCTGCTAATAGTGTGGTTTAGAAACCAGAGTTGAAATTCAAGGACCACAGACAGAAGGGACCTTGGGCTAATGGTACATACTCTATTAGAGAGATGCAGGGACGGTTGGGCCTAGTCACAGCTGTAGCTCACCAGTAAGCCTGCTAAATAGTCATGGGTTTTGTTTGTGTTTTTTGGGCAAAGGACAAATGGGGCCAGAATAGGTGTCACCAATGAATGGTTGGCCAAATTAAGGCCCCATGAATATTGAGTACTCATGAATATTTACTACCTTTTGTAGATGAGTATGTCATGAATATTTATAGCCCAGGTGCCTCATGTATATTTAATGCATACTGAAAATTAGTTATCTCTTGGTCCTTCCATCCCTTTCTTCCTATGTTTAACATATACATGTTCTACTTACTATCTACTTATTGTTATTTAACACATCTTATGATTTTCTGTCTATGTTGAATAAACTTTTTGCTTACTGACTACTTATCTGGACCCAGTGGTTCCATATTGATATACTACAATGGGTTCCAGGGGGATAAACAGAGGAATTTTGGGACTGTAGTCCTCTGAGAATAAGGTTGTGATGAGTCAGTATGCAAAGGACTTCCTTCAATGCTCATGAGATTGAGGTTTTTCTTAGAGCATGGCTTCATTGTGTCTGGATGATGAATTTGGAGCCAGGCAGCATTGCAAAGAAGTGTTTTTTGAATGCATATTCTGTGCCATGCACTGTGCTGGGTTTTGAGAAAATGGACAAAAGGAATAAAATATGTCATACTCCTATGTCTTATAGGCAAGCAGGTTAGAGAAGAAAGGGAGCCAGGTGACTAGTCCAAGAGGTTTGCAATTGTTCAGGTTAGAAATGCTGAGTGTCCAAATCAGGACAATGATGGCAAGAATAAAAAATAAGGGAAAGATTTTAGAGACATTCGATTGGCAGAGTTGATAGGCCTTGACCAGCTATTAAATATAGAGAGTGAAGAAGGGGAATATCTAATGATAAAGTGCCTACTTTGTCATTATCTTGTCTAATTCCCCAACAACTACCATTAGCTTTTATAGGAAAGAAAACAGGCTCAGAGAGGTAATTTGCTCCATCTGAATCTTAACCGATTGCCTGGGAGCTTACTCTGTGGTTGAGAGGATGGTGATGTGTTAATAAAGCCCAGGAGCATGGAGCAAGGAGCAGCATCGGAGATGGAGCCGAAATGTGTTTGTTTGGGTCATGAGGCCTTTGAAGGTGTGTTGGGACATCTGTGTAGTGATGCCCACCTGGCAGGTGGAATCTTGGTATGTGTTTTCAGGAAAAAAGTCAAGACTATAGATGTGGACTGGGAATTGGAGGTGTCTAGATCAGGCTTATTTTACATTGTTGGAAGACAGCTGCTGTTGAGGTGGAGGTGATTCAATTTTGTGTCTGTGCTTGGTTTTGCCAGTGGAGGGAAAAAGTGAGGATTGGTTTGAGGAGGCAATATGAGCTGTCCTCATTAGTCTTTGTGTTCTAGCATTAGTCTTTGTGTTCTTTGTTTAGTCTCTCTTGAAATATTTAATATGATAATTTTTGTTAAGTCAGTCATTCATATGTCATTCATAGTGGGCATATACCATATTTAAGTACTACATTCCATAAACTGTCCAAGAAGAGAAATGAAATGCAACTTCTATGAGAATCTTGGAAAGGCAAATGGAAGATAGTCGTAATGATTTATTTGAAAATAATTTTTATGTAAGTAGTGGGGGATATTATTCATAAAGACTCAGGAAGAAAACCCAAGTAAAAGACAATTCTAAAGTCTTTTGAAAATTTCAGAATTTCTGATTGGCTCATTCTGATCAAGACATTTCCCTGAGTGAAGACACAGCTCAGGGGATCTGTACAGAATACACAGTAATCATGATATGTAACAAGACTATTTGTCAGCAGAGTGGAGATAACCTGGTTTTAGTAAGTCCTGTGGAAAGTAAACACAGGTAACCACTCTATCATCAAGCTTTGTTTAGTGAGAAACCAGTCTCTCTTGAAATATTTAATATGATAATTTTTGTTAAGAAAGGTTTTTTTTGGAGGGGGGACAGAATACCTTGGAAAATCATTTAAATGCCTTCTTCAAGCTCTCCTAAATTAAATGATTGGGAAAAAGAAAACAAGCTTAATAAATCAGTGACTTAGACCTCAGAGAGACAAGTAGGAACTGTTCCTTTCAGTTATATCTTGAGAGGTCTGGGCCTGATTTTCCTGTGCCTGTTGCTCATTTAGGTGTCACACACTCATCGATGATATTCCTGTCACTTCCACAGGATTTAGATATTTATCAAATGAACTCAGAGATCAGATGCACCTGTTTTTTTGTGGCACTGACCATTCAGAAATTAGTGCACCTGGATGAATTAGCCTCTTTTTAAGTTGCTTCTCCTATCATGTATTTTTTTTGGAGGGGGGAGGGAGAACTTTGGAATAAACCAGAAACAAAGAGGCATCCCTTAGCATGGTGCCAAAAATAGACATTCAGTTACATGCAGCTTCTAATCAGAACAACATATTTTTAACGTTCATGAATCCTTGTTGGCAGAGATGTATGTGTGTGTTAAAAGTCAAGTCACTGTCATACTTCAAGGCTTGCTTTCATTTCTTGCCAGGACATCACTCTCTTTTTGGTTAAATGTGTTATATTTATAGAATTTGTTGTTCTGTTGGAATGTAGTTAAAACGTTTCATTAAGCCAAGAATGCCAGAGGTTAATCACAGTAGTTTTACCTCCAGTTGTCTAACAGAATAATTGTCAAATACAACCAAGTCCAAACTAATCTATGCTAAAAAAAGGATAATGATTAGAAACATGTCATGATTTTCTGGTAAGGTCTGTACCAGTTGTTCTCAGTTGAGAGTAATCATCTTCTGGCCCACCCCAAGATTTCTGTTTCTATAGGTGTGAGGCCAAGAACTGGTTTCCACTTGGTTCTTAGTGTATCCTTAGTTAAGAACACTGATTTCCACTAGTGAGTTGCTTCAGCCCTCAACAGGATAGTATTTCTTATTTTTATTTTTTTCGTACTGTAAGATAATCTATCTTAAGCAAATGTAGTCATAAAATAGAAGTCAGTCACTCATATGTCATTCATAGTGGGCATATACCATATTTAAGTACTACATTCCATAAAGTGGAGGAGGGGTGGTGGTAGGATTGTGAGATGAAATACAAGATGCCCAGTTAAATTTGAATTTCAGATAAGCAATGAAAAAGTTTTTAGTATAACTGTATCCCAAATATTGCATGGAACACACTTATACTAAAAATTATTCATTGTTTATTTGGAATTCAAATTTAACTAGGCATCCTATATTTCAGTATCCTAAATCTGGCAACCCCAGAAGGTGGACCTTGGGGAGGAAATTGTCACTGAATGGAGTGGAGAATTTAAGAGTGGAGGTACATCATTGATCTATGAAGATAGGTGCATGGTGGCTGCTTGATAAATATTTGCCGAAGAAAGGAAGGAAGGAAAGGACAGAGAGAAGAGGGAAAAAAAGAAAGGAAAAGTGGTAGACAATGCCCATAACATAATGCAGGCATCAGAAACAGTACCAGATCCTTTGAGGGATCAAAGGAGGAAATACCAGTATCCACTAAATAAGAAAGCATTTGAGTGGTACCTCAAAAGTTGCTCCAAATAAAGATGGAAGAGGAATGCACATTAGTCAAAAGAAACAGCATGAGATGAAGAACTGAGAAAGTGGTGAGGTGAGGAGTTGGGAGGTATTTAGTAGAAGAACAAAGAGTGTATAAGGAAAACCAGATAGGAAGACAGTAATCAAGAGGACATTAGAGCACCTAACATGCTAACATTTGGGGGCTCTAGACTTGGATGTACCCTTTAGTCTGCAACACTACCAAAATGAACTAAGAATATTTTAAGATAGAAGTAAGAGGTTGGAGTCTTAATTTTGGAAGGTGAATTCCTTAAAAGCTGAATTTAGTGATATGAGCAAAGATCTAAAGCAAGTCTCAACTGAATGAAATGAAAACGCATTAAACATAAATGGACATATCATCATTTTGATCTAAACCACAGGAAAATGTTATAAAGTTACAGCTTGCAGAGTATAATCAGATAGCTGGGACTTAAAAAGGAAGATGTAAAAATGAAGATAAGGTAGTACTTAAAAGCGAGCATCTGATGCCTAGATATCTGTCCAAGTGGTCTTTATGAGGCAGTTAAAAAGGTAAATATTTAAAAATTTAAAGGACAGATATGGAGCTTTTGTTGTTGCTTTTTCCATTTTGTAGCATTATTTTTATTTATATACCTTGATGATCTCAGGCACTCTTCAGTGTGTGCCAAAAACACGACATCCTGCCCATTTCTCTTATATTCCAGAACAAATTTCTTTTGGTGGAGTTTCTGCCATTTATCATGGAAGACTATAATCACATAAATACCATTAGAAATTTCAGTCCCCAAAGGATACAGTTGAGAGACCCTACAAATATGTTATTAAGAGCTTTCATGTGAAACTATAGATTTCAAATGGCCCATGTTAGTTTTATGGTTAATATGGAATTGTGACTTTG
Organism: Pteropus vampyrus; assembly: GCF_000151845.1. Lineage (NCBI taxonomy): Eukaryota > Metazoa > Chordata > Mammalia > Chiroptera > Pteropodidae > Pteropus > Pteropus vampyrus. The sequence goes on along the minus strand of NW_011889168.1, from coordinate 1,115,227 downwards.
GATTTCTTGTTATTAAAATTTTCTCGTTTAGTATTAGACCTGCCTTTTCTTTCCAATCTGTGGATGGTCAGGACTCTTTTGTTGTTACCACAAAGAACTTCCCTGGCCTCTTCTGAGAACCTTCTCATGAAGGCAGTGTGGGAGCTAAGATAAGAGTGTGGCAGTCTGGAGTATGCAGGCTCCTAAAGGAGGGTGGGGGGACAGGCAGTGCAGCGATGTTAGCCCTGAAGCAGGAATTGCTGCAGCTGGCAAGTGGGCCCTCTCCAGAAATTTGCCCTTAGAGAAGAGACAGGCTATTCTTTTGGAAAAGCAGCTTCATCATTTTCCTTTCCTTTTCATGATGACTGGCAGCTCTTCCTATTTCTATTCTGTTTTACCTATAACATGCCCCACTCTCTTTCACTTATGTAACTTGTGGCAGTAGTACCATGAGATACAGTTCAGTGCAAACTGTGGTAAGTAAAGGTATTTACTTCTTAGCTTGAAAACCGAGGTTAAAGATCTTTTTCTGCCATTTGTTAGGGTGTGACCTTGGGCATGTCACTTAACCACTCTGAGCTTTGGTTTTCTCATCCATAAACTGATTATTTATATTCATGCATTATCTGCCTCATGGGATTACTAAAGATTAAATGAGAAAATGTATATGAAACATATCCTAGGCTATGATGATTATGATGATGATCATTATTTAAAAGCTCAGTGGGTGGGCCAGTTCTTCCCACCTAGAAAAATATGTTTTCTATTCAAAGTATTACTGAACAGAAATCAGCACTAACTTGCTTATTTAAATTTTTATAATGAAGTACAAATGCAAGATAAGATGGAATTTCTGAAGAAGCTCCTGGCTATTGAATAAATCTTACATATTTTAAAAACTGTCACAATATAAATATTTTTTAAAGTGATACATAATAATTTCTGAAAATACCTGAAATGCCCATGCTTTTACAGATGTGTAAGTATGCAATTTGTTTTAAATGTCTAATCTTGAATGATTAAATAATTTGCATACTGTTTTCAGTGGCATGAATTAAAAGCTAATTGAAGTATAATTTTTTTGCAGTAAAATTATATCATCTTTTATGTAGTACATTTAAAAATATTCTAGGCCAGTTCTAATTTTATAGTTTTATTATTTTAATTTAATGTACCAAGTAATTAAAAGTTGCTGCAAAGAAAAGAGGATGAAAATGGTTTTAGTTAATTTCTCTCAACAGAGTGAAAAAATGATTAGAAGAATAATGGAACAGAGCTTAACACAGTTCCTGGCACATAAAAATATTCATTAAATGTTCGCTAATGAATAGGAATGAATAATAAGTATTTCTAGACTTAGGGAAAAGACACCATTCTCAGTGCTATATAAAATATAAAAAAGATTATTTGACATCTTTATACTAAAATACTTTCATACAATAGGTCATATAAGCCAATTTTATTTGAGCCATTAGACCTCAAAGTTTGCTCTGCTTGTCATTTTTTTTTTATTTTATAAATCTTATTTATGTTTTTAGTTTTCAGGTACAGTAGACATTCAATATTATATTAGTTTCAAGTGTACAGCATAGTGGTTAGACATTAATTTACGAAGTGATTGCCCCGTTTAGTCTAGTACCCACCTGGCACTATACATAGTTATTACGATATTATTGACTATATTCCCTATGCTGTACTTGACACCCCTGTGACTATTTTGTAACTGCCATTTCTACTTCTTAATCCCTTCACCTTTTTCACCCAGCCCCCAGACCCTTCTCCCATTTGGCAATCACCAGTTTGTTCTCTCTGTCTTATGAATCTGTTTCTGTTTTGTTCTTTAGATTTCACATATAAGTGAGATCATATGGTATTTGTCTTTCTCTGTTTGACTTATTTCATTAGCATAATATCCTCAAAAATGGTAAAATTTATTTTATTTTTTATGGCCAAGTAAAATTCCATTGTATATATGTACCACATCATTTTTACCTAGCACTTAGGTTGCTTCTGTATCTTGGCTATTGTAAATAAAGCTGCAATGAACATAGGAGTACATATATTTGTTTGAATTAGTGTTTGGATTTCTTTGGATAAATACCCAGAAGTAGAATTGTTTGGGTCATATGTCATTTCTTTTTTTACTTTTTCATTTTATATTTTTCTATTTTATATTAATATCAGATATATAGTACAATGGCTAGACATTTATATAATTTATGAAGTAATCCCCCCAATTACTCTAGTCATGACACACAATAATATTGACTGTTTTCCCTATGCTGTAATCTACATCCCCGTGACTGTTTTTTAACTACTAATTTGTGCTTCTTTATCACTTTACCTTTTTCACCCACTCCCCTAACCCCCTCTCCTCTGGCAATCACCAGTTTGTTCTCTGTATCTGGGAGTTGGTTTTTGTGCAGTTTGTTTCTTTTTTTATTTTTATAGTTGGCATACAATATTATATTAGTTTCAGGTGTACAACATAGTAATTATACAGCTATATAACTGTGATCACCCCAATAAATCTAGTGCCCCTCTGATACCATACATAGTTATTACAATATTATTGACTATATTCCTTATGCTATACTTACTATCTCTATGACGATTTTATAACTACCAATTTGTACTTCTTAATCCCTTCCCCGATTTTCAGCAACCTCCCAACCCCCCTCCCATATGGTAGCCCTCAAAGTGTTCTCTGTATCTATGAATTTGTTTGTTTTGTTTGTTCATTTATTTGTTCCTTCGGTTCCACATATAAGTGAAATCATGTGGCATTTGTCTTCCTCTATCTGACTTACTCCACTCAGCACACTACCCTCAAGATCCATCATGAAATATCTTTTTCTATCCCATTACTTTTAGTTTGTGTGTGTCTTTTAATCTGAAGTGAGTCTCTTGTAGGCAGCCAGTGTAAGAGTCTTGTTTTCTTATCCATTCAGCTATCCTATCTTTTGACTGGAGCATTTAATTCTTTTTCATTTGAAGTACTTGTTGATAGGTATGTATTATTGCCAGTCTTTATTTAGACTTTTGATACAAGTTTTTTCTTCTTCTTAAAGAAGTCTATCCAACATTTCCTGTAATATTGGCTTGGCGATAATGAACTCTAGCTTGTTCTTGTTTGGGAAGCTCTTTATCTGTCCGATTCTAAATGATAATTTTGGTGGGTAAAGTAATCTTGGTGGTAGGTCCTGGGTTTTCATCTCTTTGAATAATTCATGCCAGTCCCTTCTGGCCTGAAAAGTTTCTGTTGAGAAATCAACTGACAGTCTTATGGGAGATCCCTTGTAGGAAACTAACTGCTTTTCTCTTGCCTCTTTTATGATTCTTTGTCTTTAACCTTTTGCATTTTAATTATGTTGAGTTTTGGTGATCTTTGGGATCACCTTTTTTGGGACTCTCTGAGTTTCTTGGGGTTGTATGTCTATTTTCTTTACCAAGTTAGGGAGTTTTCCATCATTATTTCTTTAAATAGGTTCTTAATCCCCCACTCTCTCCTCTCTTCTTCTGGTACCAGCATTGCGAATGTTGTTAAGCTTGATGATGTCCCAGAGGTCCCTTAAACTATCTTCATTTTTAAAAATTCTTTTTTCTGTTTGCTGTTTTGATTGGGTGTTTTCTGTTACCTTGTCTTCCAAATCTCTGATTCAGTCCACTACTTCATCTTATCTACTGTTGTTTCCTTCTAGTGTATTCTTTATTTCAGTTATTGTATCCTTCATTTCTGACTGGTTCTTTTTATGGTTTCTAAGCTCTTTTTTGTGTTTACTATCTCTTTGTTGATGTTCTCACTAAGTTTCTTGAGCGTCCTTATAACCAGTGTTTTGAACTCTGTATCTATTAGATTGCTTGCATCCATTTTGTTTATTTTTTTTTTTCCTGGAATTTTTTTCTGTTCTTTCATCAGATACATGCTTTTTTTTTAATCTCCTCATTGTGGCTGCCTATTTGTGTTTGTTTCATGTTTTAGGTACATCTACAACATCTCCCAGCCTTGGCTGGATGACCTTATGTAGTAGGTATCTGTGAGGCCCAGTGACGCAGTTTCCCTGATCACTGGACCTGGGTGCTCCAGAATTGTCCCTTGTGTGGGTTATGTGTGCCTTCCTGTTATAGTTGAGTTTTGATTGCTGTTGGCATGTCAGCGAGTGGGACTGACTCTTAGGCTGATTGGCTGTGAGTACTAGCCTCATCCACAGCCTATGAACTGCTCTGCGGGGGCTGACTGAGCAGGATTCACCTCAGAGGGCTCTGGTGCCTGCTGAGACCACCCTTTGGTTGTGCTACTTTTTAGAGTAATAGGGTGGTGCTTTGCTGTGGTCTCAAGCTAGCCACCGAGTGTGTTGGTTCTGGGGCCTCTTGGGAGGGGCTCCCTTGCAGGCCAAGTTCAGCTGCTGCTGTGACTGGTATAGGGCTACCTGGTAGGAGCTACAGAGCGATCCTTGTTAGGTTGCTGCCTAGGGCTGGGCCCGGAGGCCATGGGAGAGGCTCTGCTGCGAACCAAGGCTGGCTACCACCAGTACGGGGCCTGGGGCAGCTCAGCAAAATACCCAGGTACCTTAAGCTCCGCTGCCACCTCCACCCAGCTTCCCATAAGGCTTAGTCGCTGAAAGAGCCTCTGGCGATAGGTGAGTTGGGTGATGCAGCATCTCAGGGAGTCCCAGGGTGGGGCAAGTGGTGTTCACCAGGTTAATGCAGGTTCAGATTTGACCTCAGTGCTGAGCCTGGGCTCATTCTGCAAATGTTTCAGTGTACATGGAGGCCAGGTACTGCCCCCTGGGCCTGCAGTCCCCTGCTAGTTGTCCAAGAAAGACTGCAGGGTAGGTTGGGGTTAGCTGCCTGCCACTGAAACTGCCTCTGTCATTGTAAGCCAGAGCCAGAGTTTTGCTGGTGAAAGAGCCTCCTGTGATGCAGGAGTTGGGGTGGGGTCCCCGGGAGTCACCAGTGTGGAGTGAGCAGAATTCACCAGGCCAGTCTAGATTCATATTTGGCTATGTGCAGGGAGGGCTCAACACAGGAATGATGGCACCTGCCCATAGGCTGCATGGGAGGAAGGCTCAATGCAGGGACAATATCTGCCGCCACTCCAGCCCCTGCCCTGAATCCACACAACCCAATTTCTCCCTGCATGTCTTAGGGCCACGGTCCCTCAGCCAGTGTCCAGGGTGAGTGCGTGGGAGTGCCTGAGTCTGTGTGTAGGCCCTTTATGAGTATGCCTGGGTTTCCAACAGCCTGTCTCACCAGGGCAGATGGAATTCCTGCTGGTTTTCACAGCCAAATGTTTTAGGGGCTCCTCTTCCCAGCACTTGTACTCTGGGCTGGAGAGTCTGGTATGGAGTTGGGATCCTTTGCTCCTCAGGGAGGACCTCTACAGCTGAGAGAACCCCCTGATTCTCAAACACCACACATGGATGTGGGGCCAGTTTGTTTTGCATCTCTTCCCCTTCTACCAGTCTTGACTTGGCTTCTTCTTTATATCCTTAGTTATAGGACTTCTATTCAGCTAGTCTTCAAGTAGTTCTCTGGGTTGATTGTTCTATAATTTAGTTGTAATTTTAATGTTGTCATGGGAGGAGGCAAACACAGTGTCTACCTACTCCACCATCTTGACCGGAACCTCCCTTTTATCTTTAACCCTTGAGTAGATTCTCAAGCTTAAGTTAGTCACAGATGTTGAGAGACAGTTCTCTATGGTATCGTGCATTTCTATAGATCTTATAAGCAGAGATGCAGACTTCTTTTTGTTCTGGACTACTTCAAGGATGTTTAGGTAGCAATCAGCTTTGGAAGACAGAGAGTCTCTTCCTCTGGAACAAATTACAGGTTTGCTCATAGCCTTGGAAGATAGAGGTGGTATCTCCTTCCAGAGCAAGAGACAGACATGCTTACTGTTTGGTCTAATAAAGGTAATGTTTCCTTCTGAAGCAAAAAGCAAGAATGCTTATTGCCCATCATAAAAGATTTGGGTTCCTTAAGCTCAGGTTTCCTCTCCTGTAATGTAGCCCACTGCATGTGCAGGAGTTACCTGGATATTGTTGTCACCTGTGGGAATTTAGGCTTAGGAGACTGGTGCAAAAAATATCAGTTTATTACTCACAGCAATAAACTGCCCTTTACTTCTAACCAAAGTATCTTGTGTCTTCTGCTAGACTCCATGAATCTGTGGCAGGCTAACTCATTAGCTTGTAAGTAGGGTAAAATCTCAAACTGTAAACAATTCTTGAAAACAGGTTTTAGCAGTGTTTGGGTAAGTTGGCTGGTATGGTGTGGTATGGTTAGCATACTCATCTAGAAAGGTAATCCTTTTACTTCTAGTGGCTAACCACCATTTTGAGTATACATTGGAACCTGGGTCCGTATTCTCAAGAGAAGAAATGAATGGACATCACAGAGTCAGAAGTAAAAGATGGGGTGAGATCCATAACATTTGATCCAGAGCATTGGCTACAACTGTGAAGCCTCTTATAACTTTCACTTCGTGTATCTGTGTCGGGGGGCATTGGGTGAAGGTAGACAGAGGCTATGGAAGAAGAAGGAGGGTGAAGAGGTTGGTAGAGGAAAGAAGATTCCACAAAGCATCAAAGCAGCATGAAGTCATTCATGTTTAAAGGAGCTATAAATCATTGTATTGGCACTTATCATATTGAAGTGTGTTAGCTTATTTTTTTGAGCCAGGAGTATGCATTTTTGTGAGCACTCTTTCTTGGGGTCTTAGTGCCTTGTTTAGTGTGCTCACATTGAGTGCTAGTAGGTGAAAGTGAGTGCGCTTGTTCTGGGAAAATACATGATGACAGTGTCCGGGGCATTAGGTTTCACTCTGTTTATGTCCCCTTTCTCTCTCATCCAAGTCTCTGTGGTTTGTTAAAGTACTTTCTTAGTACCACTTAGGCAACTCTAATAACATGTAAAACTGGTCAAATAACTTTTGACCTCAGAAGTCTCAGCTCCCTCTGGCACTCTCAGAGTTGGAACATACTAATGCTGCATCCAAGAACAAGCCCTTTGCCCAGGTAAGTGTTGTGGGAAAGCATTCGGGGCTGTTGGCAGAAACGTGCTATGACTTCTTCTCTGTTAGCCACACGATGAAACAATTGTATTTTATTTCACACCACAGGGACTTTTATCCAACGTCGTCGGATTTCTCTACCACCTCCTGATGATGATCAGTTTTATACTGTGTATCATTTCAATATCAACATAGACATTGTCTTTTATGGCTGGGCATTCAAGATTTATGACTGTGATGTATTCACAAAAAACTTTTTGAAGAAAATAGGAATCAAATTAAATCCCCCGGGAGAGTGTCCAGAAGATCCCTACATGAAGACATGGAGACAGGTAAGAAGTTGATATGTCCATGAGTTCTTGTCTTCAGAATGAGAATCACTTCAGAGAGTTAATAGACGGTATTGGTACTTCTGATGCAGATATGAAAGAACTTTTGGGGTCATAGTCACTGGAGTTGCCCTCTCCTCCTTTGGGCTGGAGGGAAGGCTGGGTGTTGGCCTTAGTGTGGGAAAGTCTCACTTACTGCCCCCACCCCCACTTCTCTCCATGGAGAGTTTCTCTTCCAGGCATAGGAGTCTTTAGTGAGCTGCCCACATGGGACAATTTCTAAGAGCTCGTGATTGGCTTTGTGGTCACTGATAGTATAAGAGTTGGGCCCACACTTACTTAGCTTGTCTTTTCCCATTTAGTTGCCGAACTCTGTGAAAATCTTGGCTTCTGTACTACTCATTTACTGAACTGAGCCCTGGGTTCAGCTTTTACCCATTTCCTTCTTCCACGAGACTCCCAGCTCCCCTATGGTGACATCAGATGCAGAGATGTTCTGGAGGAATGACAAAGGCCATGATTCTGATATATCCCCATTATGAAAGATTGATTGTCTTCAAAGTCTGACCCAAGTTAGTGTAGGGAGGAAAGAATCAGTGTTAGTATTATTGTTATCTTTCTAAAGTTTTTAAAATTATCCCTCGGCCCAAATTTTATGGTTTTTTTTTCCTTCAGCTTTATTGAAATATAATAGACAACTAGTTGCTCATATTTACATTGTACAATTCAATGATTTTTTTCAATTATAGTTGGCATACAATAATGTATTAGTTTCAGTTGTACAGCGTAGTGATTAGAGATCTATATAACTCACAAAGTGGTCACCCCACTAAATTTAGTACCCCTCTTCCCTCTTACATATTTTTTACATTGTTGAGTATTTTTCTTATGCTATACTTTATATATCCATGTCTATTTTGTAACTATCCATTTGTATTTCTTAACCCCTTTGCCCTTTCTTGCCATTCCCCCAACTCCCCTCCTATATAGTAGCCCTCAAAATATTCTCTGTATCTATGAGTTTGTTTCTGTTCCAAATTTTATGTTTTATAGAAGGATCTGAACACCCAAAAGGGCAACTATCATGTGGAATGTCATATAACTAACCAATCTTCTTCCTGGGACTTGAACTCAAATCTCTTGCTTCTTACCCTGATTTTTATTATTGTCATTTGTTTTCCTTTTCTCTTTTAATTGAAGTATGATTATACATAGTAAAATACACAGAAATTAAGTATACAGTTGGATGAGTATTAACAGATGTGTACACCCATGTAATCCACATCCAAGTCAATATATAGAACATTTTGATCCTCATCCCTCCAGAAAGTTTCCTTATGCTTTTTTTCCATTCAGTTCCTTTCCCTACCTAGGGATATTCACTGTTCTCATTTCTGTCCCTATAGATAAATTTAATCTCATTTTTATTGTTTCTAAAACTTGTAATTTATTTTCTTGCATAAAGATAACATAAAATTTAGAATAAAATTCTCCTTTGATTCTTCTTTGATCTTTTGTTAAAAGCTGCATGTAGGGTCATTCATCTATTCCTGCCTCCTAGCCCCAGAAGAATTATTCTTTAATGTTGTAGGCATACGGTCCTCCCGAGAAATATATATTGTTGATCCTGGAATATCTAAGGTGAAATCCTTGTGGCATTATACATGTGTGTATTGGTGTGCAAGAAGATTTATGGTTTGAATTCTTTTTTATTTTTTCCAAATGCTTTAAATCAAAGAGTCTAGATAAATGCAGTCTTTAAAACCAACAGAGAAAACCTAAAAGAAATGGATCCATATGAATAACCAGCCTTTGCACATGGCTGCACTCATTCACTAACAGTTGGTATTATATTATGGTGATTGTGAATAATGATGCATTATGTGCAATACATAGAGCACTGTGCAATTTCATAGGTTTATAAAGAAAAAAAAATCATTTGTGCCAGGAATTGAGAATAAATACCAAGAACAGCCAAGAAATGTTTTAAATAATATCCTTTTAGATTGGGAGATTCATTTTAGCATTTATTCCCTCAGGGAGAAAGCTCTTCAATAAATATAGAAATCTGTGGAAAATTAGGAGTTTAATAAGAGGCTTTTATATTGAGTTTAGTGCTTTTACTTCTCTAGTGTTTGCTGTCTTGAAATGCAAAGTTAAAATTAAACAATTTAACAAAAACTGAAAAGAGCCCCAATGGTAAATGGTATGTAATCAGTAATGCATTTATTAGAGACCTTATAATGCCAAAGAAATATTTTTCAATTGATGAAAGTAGAGGTCCCATAATTTCATTTAAATATCAAGGATAAGACTGAAGAGCCTCTGGAAGGCCATCATATAGCCTCCTGTCTTGGGGTAAGCCTGTACCTAGACTGCCTTGGGCAGATACAAAATTCTGAGAATTTACAATCAGATTACATAACACAATGTAGGACTACATCTCCCTTACCACCAAACAGTTTCTTATATAACTATCCTATTTGGCTACATCAGATATAATGCGGGCAGTTTTGCTCCAGGACAGGGCTGAGAACATGCAAATAGAGAAGAGTTGCACCAAGAAGACTATGTAGCTAGTGATTCCTAGGTTGAGGGACAGAGCACAGGCAGTGGTTCTGTGCCGATTGGGGAGTTCTCTATTTGTTCTGCTTCTGTTTCTGTGGCCTTTCAGGTTCTTGATATCTAAAGTTCTTGAGCAAAATAAAACCATGAATATATTTCTTTCCTTTTACCTCCACAGAAATCTTTGAGTGAATAAGAAAGATATATAGATAGGAATTTTCAGTGAAAAGACAAACACTTTTTTTGACTGAGATATAATTAACATAGACTGAGATGTACAAATCTTAAGTGTACAGATAAAGTTTTGAAAAATATGTACAATTTAGTAAGCAACATGAAAATCAAGATACAGAATATTTTCATCACCCAAGAAAGTCCCTTTGTGCCCCTTTCTGGTCAATCTCTTACCAAGGGGCAATTGCTGTTCTAGTTTCTGTCATCATACATTAGTTTTGTCTTTTCTTAAACATGAATTGTAAGTCTTTGAGAAAAGTCAGTTTTCAAAAACATTTCAGAAATATATTTTAGTGCATTAAAATAATATTTAATATGAAAAACTTCCCAACGATTTAATTTTTAAGGTTAAAATTGGTTATATGTGCATGTACATGAATGTTGTTAGTTGAAATTTAAAAAAATATCACAGAATAGCCTATGGAAAAGGTATGTTTATGTTCTTTGATTGCTTGCATCCCAGAAGTGCTTACACCCAGACCACAACTATTACTGATCTTTTCTCTATTTTCAGAAGCTAGACTGCATACGGCCCTTACGTCCTTATGAGTCCTTCGACACCCTGAAACAGTTTCTTGAGTATGATAGGAAGGTTTTGCGTTTCTTCTGTCTGTGGGATGACTCAGCCTCATTGTTCGGGGACCGCAGAGAACTCATCTTGTTTTACTTTCTGTCTGATGATACTATTGAAATCAAAGAATTGCTACCACACAACAATGGCCGGGATGCTATGCCATTCTTCCTCCAGAGGAGAAAGCTGCCAAAGGTGAGCAGTAGACACAGAACCATTTTCTCAGTTTGCTTGTTGTCTGAAAGACTCTAGTCACTCACTAGAATGTCATGTGTTATGACTATGTGATGACAGTTACCATATATTATTCCAAGTGTTTAGAAAGTTTTCATGTTGTTCCTTGTATTAATATACATCTTTGAAAGTAATAAAGAAGGTATGACGAATTGAGGTTGGAATATTCTGGGTTTAAGGCAAGTAAAGGGAAAAAGGTAGATGCAAGAGAAAGTACCTATTTATTATTGAGTTCACAATCAGTCTTATGAACATAAATGAGTAACAAAAGAATTGGATGGAGCACTGGCCTCTGGCCTCTGCAGCCTACTGAGGAGATCCCATGGCGTTGTTCTGGGTTGTGAATGTACACACACAAACATGTATATGCACAGTAGTGACTCTTGTGAGAGTAGCCACCGGTCACCAACTAGCCACCTTTTCATTTCATTTACTATTAAAAAATAGTTGTCAGACTGATTTCTATGCATATTTATGGCCAACTGAGAGCTAACTTAACTTGAGTACAACCAGAAACATCACAGAAACAGAATACCTGCGTTAGAATTGTGGTTCTGCACTTAATAGTTGTGTCATCTTTGGCAAGTCACTTAACCTGAGTGTGTTTCCTTATCTCTAAAATGCAGTTAAGGAGGCCTCCATCCTGAGGTAACTGTAAAGATCAAATGAGATAACACAGCACAAAACATTATCTAAGGACCTATAAACACCTATAAGGACACACAAAAACATAAAGGCTTTTTCACAGTTCTCTGTAATGTTTTATTTCTTATTTAGATAAAGTATTTTTTAACTTAATTCTTAGTGCTGTGGAAGAGGTTTCTGTAACACTCATTTCTAATGCAAACAACTGCTGGTTATGTGGTCTACACAGGAGGCTTTCCCAGATTCTCTGAGCCCATTGCCGGAAGCCCTGCTGTATTGCTGGGAGGGGTACCGGTGGGGGAGGTAGGCAGGATTTGTCCCAGAGGGAGCTCTAGGGTATGCATAGCAGGTGGCCAGTAGGTACTAGGGAAGCCTGTTTTTAGAATGGCTTTGAAAAATAGGCTGAATATAAAATAATAATGATACATCTGACATTCGCAATGTGCCTTGCCATCAGTTGCTTCATTTATTCATTCATTCAACATGTATTTATTAAATGTCGACTGTATGTCAGCTCTGGGGTTACAGTGGAAAAGAAAATGGATTAAGTCCTGCTTCATGGAGTTTAGATCCTCATGGGGGAGAGAAACAGTAATTGTGGGTATTTCTATGACACTCTCAACATCCTTTGAGGAAGCAAGGAATAAGTACTGTTGTTACTATTGATGACAAAACTGAAGTTCTGGAAAAATACTTGGCCCCAAGGCCTATAGCTAGTAAGTAGTGAAGAGAGAGTTTGTGTCCAAATGTCCTGTTTTTCTATGTTACATGGCTTACTTATACCTCACACATCATAAATTCACATGTTTGAATTCAGATTTCTCATCTGTATGCGATAAACTGATCACTGTCAATCATAAGTTAGTTAAGGTATTTCTTGCAGCTCACACAACTGCTTGGACCACCTCCAGTGCATGTGGAACTGAGGAGCACCCTGACTTTCTCCAGGCCATAGTTTCTGTTAGAGGCCGACCACACTCTGTTGTTCTTGCCACCTCACCACGCTGCTTTTCTCAGCCAGCAAGTGCCTCCTAAGCTCAAGGTTAGGCAGGGTGCTAAGCGGAGTAAAGAAAAGAAGGCAAGGCATAGTTTCTTCCTCAGGGTAGTTTGTAGTTGAGTGGAGAGAAAAGATGACTGCTGATGAAGCAATTAGAGAACCACAAAAAGTAGTTTAATCCTCTGGTAGGTGCTATGGAGCTTTGGATCAGGGACAGGTGAGTAGGATAGGAGAGGTTATAGGGAAAGATGGAGCTGTATCAGGGCCTTAACAAATGGATGGAGTATAGACCAGCCTGCAAGAGGTAAGGAAGCATGGGGAGAGGTGAATAGAGAGTAAGTTGTCTTGTTTTCCTGTGGATGGCAGAGAAGAACTATATAATGCACATTTCCCACTTGAGCCCCTCAAGAGGACCATCTTTTTATTTAGAGGCCATCCACCATATCTTGTTTTGCTTTTGTCTTCCAGTATGGCCCACCTGGAATCTATCAACCAGGTGCGATAACAGATCGAGTAGTTCTCAATTTATATAGTGGCTTGGCAGAGAACCGAGTGTATGGCTACCTGCTGGATAAATGCAAGGTGAGGAACCTCATATTTTATTGATTTTGCCAATGTGGCATCCCTAGAATCTGAAATGTAGGGTGAGTTACATATTCTTCTCTCGTGAGATTGATTGTGAATGAAATTGATGAATATATAAGTGTATGCATTGTATTGCTGTTTATTAATAATAAACATGCTTAAGTGCATGTGTAGTGCTATTATGTAGCACTACATTGCTAAAAATGTTTTAAAATATTAATTTTGACTGGTTGTCTTCTGATTTGATTTTTAAAATTTGGTTATAAATGATACAATTGTTTTTAAAAAATTTCTTTCCTTTGGGAAGGGTTAGATCTTTGGAGGGTCTGTGGTGCCAACGTTGTGTTCCTTTGTTTTTATTAGCTAGGAAAATTAGAACAAGAGTTTTATAAAGATAGTGACCTGTCTATAGGAACCACCATCAATGTGTGGGGAAGGAAAGTGCTCCTTTGTGACTGTGATGAATTTACGAAGACTTATTATAAGACTAAATATGGAATTGGTAAGTGATACATCTGTCAATTAGAAAATATTGAAAACTTCGAATCTTTGTTCCATAGTTAAGATTTTACTTTTGAATTTCAAATGCTAAGCTCATAATAGCTACCATTTATTAAGTATTTGCTATCTGCCAGGCATTTTGTCATCTTATTTCCTCCTAACATCAATTCTAGAAGGATAGGCTTTATCCCCATTTTAGAGGTGAAGAAACTGAGGCTTAAAGTGGGCAAACTTGTTAAAGGTCATGCAGCAAGTAAAGGGAGAAGCAAGATTTAAACTTGTTTCCTTGATGCCAGAGGCTTCTGTTTTCCTTTATAGCCCTCGGCCTCACTATAATATGGGTAAATGTTTTGGTCAAGCAATTGAAATGGGAATCTAGGTGCTTTTCTTTTCACTGAATTCTTGCCTACACAATGGATATACTTATTTGTGTTCTCTGGAGAATTCTCTTGTGCTCATTTGCTCTACCTTTCCCGGGTTTCCAGCTTCTATCTTCTTTAATGTATCAATTTCATTCAGGTTAGTTCAGTTCAGAATGAAAACCAGTGATTTATTAAACACCTACTAAGTGCATGTCATTGCAGTAGTCTTTGATGCTACAGAGTTGAGTAAAGAGTTTTTAGGCTGGAAGGGGAGCACGGACCTACAACATATTATATGGTATTCTGAGAGTCATAGAAACAGGTGGAGGACTTGGTGTGAAGCCAAAAAAACGAACCCCTCATTTGTTAAACCTCCTAGCCAGCTCTGCTCCCTTCCTGGGCCCTCTACCCCAGGTTCCAGATACATGCCGGTGCTAGGCTAAGTAGGGGTGGTAGGAGTTGTTAACCTCCCAGATTGGGGTGTAGAGCTGGAGTTGTGGAATGCTTACTCTTCTACTCCTCTCTCAACCTTGGAATAGTCATGTGAGCACAGTTCCCTGAGGGATGAAATGGAAGCCACAGAAGCAACCACAGCTTTCTAAAAGACAAGATGCTTGTCTCTAGAATGAAATGAGGCCCACCTATGTGCCTTGGTGTCCCCATTGTGTAGTATTCCTGGCCTCCTGGGAATTTTTACATTGTGAGAGAAGGCACACTGAGTGCACCAAGGGATTGGCATAAAAAAAGGCTTTTAATTTCACTCTTTGGTTCATTAAAAGAATTTGTTCCACTGCATCTGCCTGCCAAAATAGTCAAGAGGTGTGGGCATTATAGGGTCATACTGGTGGCCTCTTCTTATTTTATTTTCTAACATTGGTTCTCCTTAGTGGACACAATTGGGTATATTTGTTTTGGGGACTGTGCTCAAGAGGCAGCCAGGAATGTGCAGGTGGTGGCTGTTGTCGAGAAGCTGCTAGTGACCCTTAGATCACTGGGAGAAGAATTTGGTCTTTAATAAATGTAAATGCCTAATTATAATCAATAGGTCTTCAGTGCAGACTTGAAAATTTGAAAAAAAATATAAAATATGAATCACGAAAACATTTACTTGTGTCCTACTGACAGATAACCTTAATATAGAGGATGTGGTGAAGGTTCCAAAATATCATATGATCCTTTAAACATAAAGTCTCACATTTGATTGAGGCCTGTCTGTCAGCTTGATTTTGAGACTATAAAGGTTGCACTTGAGAAAACGAATGTAGTGCTGGAGAGACATGGTTCATTGTTCATTGTTCATTTCTTAATGGGTTTGCAGGGATCTTTGAGAGGCAGGGTAAATTCACTGGTATACTCCAAATTTAGCTGTCTTTGGCAAATATATCAGCTTCAAATGCCCTATGGTTCTTTTCAGTTGAGCCCTAGTGCTTAATTTCTTTCTGCTCACTTCTTTTGTTCACTCTATAGACTTACTGTATTATGTACTTTGCACCTTCAAAGCTAATATAACATTAGCATTATGCATTTAAACAGAAAATTATGCAAATTCAAAATTATGATGCATTTTATAGTCACGCTGACTTTTTATATTCCCATAATATATGTTAAAATATCCCATTTAGCAAATACTATTATTACACAACATTTCTTGAATAACAACAGTGTACTTGATGTAACTAATGACTAGAAATTATATCCACTGTGCAGAGTAGACGGGGAGTGAATAAATATTCTCTCATAATCTTTACATTTGCTTTTCCTGACTTTTTGGTAAGGTTAAATTAATATACTTAATGTTACTTAGATAATTATTTCTGACATTTTAATTTTGTTTATAATTTGTATTGTTCTAAAATTCATAAGACTGACCAAATTATATGCATTATATTTTGGTATCCCTGATGCCCAAACCAGGACAAAATCCCATCAATAATTGTGGTCACATTTCTTCCCTTGTCAATAATGTAGTCAGTAGAATACCTGGCGTCTCTACTCTGCAGCACCACAGGAGCTGACAAGTGGAAATAACATAGCTAGGGAACTCTCTAAGAGGAAGCTAGGGGAACATTTCTAATGCAGTATATAGCCTTGGTGCTTTAGTACCTTCTCTTAAGTAGTGATACCCCAACATTTTGGGGGAAGAAAAAAGTGGCAGACAGCCTAAGAGAAGGAGCTGGCTATAGTCCCAAGAAAGGCACATGAGTAAGCTTTCTATTTATGTAGAAGCAGAGGACCTGATAGAATTCCAAGAGATATCTGTACCCCCATTTAAAACCAATTTGACTCCTAAAAAAGAGGAGATTCTTTCATGTATTTAAGGTTTCTAAGAAGAAGGTGGTTCCATAGAATTCTTCCACAAAACAGCCCAATATGACTTTCCCATTAGGCAGCTTTGCCATCCTGCTGGTGCGGGCTCGTCTGCCGTGCTGTAGCATGTTATTTCCTCATTATTTCATGTGGATGAACACAGACTGGCAAATGGAGGCCTGTTGGACTTTCCTGTAGCATGAAGGTTGGAAAAAGCTCCAAGGTCTCCAGTAGGTGTTTCTTTTACTGAAGGGTCACAGATTTGAATGTAAACTGTTCGTACTTAGAATTCTTGCCATGGGTTATTATTTCTTTGTCTATAAGAGACTTTCTTATTGTTGATTTTCAGTGGCTGGGCCAATCAAACTAGTAACAAGACCATTCATTCCCATTGCCCTTGAATACTTATTAGGCTGTACTGATATCAAGGATGAACAAAAAACTTAAAACATCTTTAATTTTGTGGAGTAATTTTTAACCATTTCTGCATACTTGGTACTAGAAGCAGCAGGACATCCAAGATGAAAGGTTTATTAACCATCATTTGAGCAAATTAGCCATCCCAAGGTATAGCGTTAGGGATGGAATTCACTTCTAGTCTCACCATATGGCCTAACGAATCTGACAATTTTGTCTCTTTTTTCCTCCCTTATGAAGAGGGTTGAGAATTAGTAGATGATTTCTAAGGATTTTCTAGCTAGAGCTAGAAAATGATGTGATTCACTAATTATTTGACCCAAAAATGAGCATCCCACCAAAATCATTCAACTTGGGTATTGAGTACAAGCAGAGATGGATTTACCTTGAAGCTAATAAAGATAATGAAAATTAAGCTTTAGAGTTCTTCCTTTGCAAGGGCCCCAGTCCAAAGCCCTGGGCCTAATTTCTTCTTAATAATTTGGCATTCTTTATTTTGAAGAACTTCTCTCAGATTATATAAGCTTCAGGCCTCCCAAAATCTGGGTCCATATCTGGGTTACTAGAACATACAAGATGAACTTTGGTGGTAATCGAAGGCTTTTCCCAGAATTGTTTCCAAATGAGATGACGAATAGTAAATCACTGTGAAGGAACATTAAAAACTTTAAGAAATAATTTCAGCTCCATAAATTTGTTGGAACCCAGTTAATTGTGGATAGACATTCAATATATATGTTTTTACAAGTCACTTGGAATTAGAGGAATCAGACTATTTGAAAGACAGATGTCTCAGGATCCAGCAGAATGTCAGTATAAGAAGATATTTAGGAAGATGCTTTGTATAAATATGTATACTTTTTCATTTATTCACCAAATATTTTTTAACACTTGAAACACGCAGGATACTGGGATGATAGAAACCAAAGACAGGAAACTTACTCAGGTGCAAGTCCAAAGCTTTGTTAATGCAAGCAGTTACCAGAGAAATGATATCTTCAGTTAGAGTATCCAGAAAGATGTAGGGGGGTTATAACAGTCAGGCGTGATGGAATGGAAAACTTCTTGGCTTTTATACACTAGATGGCACTGTGGGTGCAGAAGAACACTAAATTGGTTCTTTTGTTACTTAAATCTTGCAAAAATGATATTAGTTGAGAAAATACTGTTATGAAATCTATAATTTTGGGGAGAAGTATAGAATGCATTTTTAATTATTTTGCAATTCAATGTGTCTTGTTTTAGTTAGACTGCTCAGATTAGTGTGTAGAATTATGTGTGTGTGTGTATATGTTCTGTTAGAAGAAACTGATTATTCCCCAGTTTTCTAATAATCACATAGAGTCCTTTCTCTGAAATGAAAGTACTAATTGGTGATGTATTTCATGTAACAGCAATGATAGGGTCTACTGCAATTTTGCCTAATTCTAAGATTTGAACTTTCTTCTTTATTACCAAAGCTTCTCTTTAATTGCTACAAATATAGCAATAGGAGAGGCTCATGAGTCACTTCTCTACCTGTGTTCTGGCCACCCTTTTACATTGAGCCAGAGAGAATTTTATGATGACGTTCTCTTTGCCAGTAGGTCTTCTGTGAACAGTTTTTGTTAGGATGAAACAATACTCTTTGGGGATTCTGCTTGAGGGTATTTCCCACACAGGCTCTTAGGAATTCTAAAGGAATGTGAACGTTGAAAATGTTTTCAAATTAGAATTAGAAATAACATCAAACCCTAAACCTTTTGATGAATCAGTGAAAAAAAAAAAAGAGTTCCTCAATTTTAAGAATTAGGTTGCCTTGGAATACAAATTGATGCACATTTTATATTTACTTTTTTAATTTTTCAATTACAGTTGACATTCAATATTATTTTATATTAGTTTCAGGTGAACAGCATAGTGGTGAGACATTTATATGATTTATGAAATGACCCCTTGATCAGTCTAGTACCCACCTGGCACTATATATAGTTATTACAATATTATTGACTATATTCCCTATGCTGTACTTCACATCCCTGTGACTACTTTGTAATTACCAATTTTTACTTCTTAAGCCTTTTACCTTTTTCAGTTATAGAGGTGTGTACTAAATCTGTACTCTTCCTGATATTAGAATTTTGACAATGGAAAAGGAAATCTTTGCTTATGCGAAATTCCTTTCAGTCACCAATGGCAACACCTGTGGATACTCAAGTTTGGGGAAGAAGTAGAAATTAGATTCCATGGGTTGTATTGTTCTGGTTCTGTTTTGTTTCAGGAAAGATTCTGGCATCTGTTTTGCCATTTTCGTGGGACAAACAAGAGATTTGGATCTATTGGGTCAGTGTGTTCTTTGCTGTGGAGAGCACACTTGCTTTCCAGAGATTGTACAGCCTTACAAATGAGTACTTAATTATGAATATGTCCTCAACTCTTTCTCCATCTCTCCTTTTTTACAGATGATAAGTAAATGAAGAAAACCGATAGTATTTGCCACTTAACACTCCTTTTGAGTAAGCCGTGGCTGTTCTAAAAGTTTTGTTGTTTGCTTGGTTTGGGTTTTATTCATTCATTCATTCATTCATTCATTTATTTATTTTATTTTTATTTTTTTGCTTCATCACATTTTAGTACAAGTGTATTCTTTGGGGGGCGGCAGTAAGAAGAGCAACCTGGAGCAGGGGTTGGTGACATAAAGTTTTGTTTTTGTTTTTTAACTAGAAAGTGAAGTGCCATGGCCTGGAGTTGAGTTAGAGGAAAGGGAGAGGGCTGAAAAAGTGGGCACAGGAGGAGGAGACAGTGAATAGGGAAGGTTAAGGCAAAATAGTCAGGAGTCAGTATTGTTTGGAAAGGAATTGGATTAGTGAGTGTTGACTAAAGAGAAGAAAGGGCTAAATTACAGGTTCAAACATAGAATCCGTGGCATGAAGTTCTAAGTTTGAATTTTCATATCATTGGAAAAATCAGGGATGAACAAAAAATATTCAGAAATGGGATGTGATGACAAAAGATAAATGTTTACTTATTTGACATAGACAGTTTCTTTTTTTTCCCTTTCTTTTGAACCAGCGACGATTAATGAGAGAGTTCTGTGGTTTTTGTAAACATGATTGAAACCTACCCTCACAGGATTTTGCTGTGTTTTGTTTGAAAGAGTTTAAAATAGTCTACAAAGATCTCTATGTTCATCCTGAAAACATAACAAACCTTTCAAAACAGCCATAATCAGGACAAAAAAAAATATTGATGTTTCATTTGCTTTTGTTTTTGCTCTAGAGAACTTTACCTCGATTCCATGGAAGGCTCCATCTCCTCCAAAAATAGAAAGGAAATTTCCACCTTATACCGGCTTTGGTTCTGAAGAGGATTCTCTCCGCTCTTGTATAGGCCTCGTGCCCATGCCTCGTCCTAATCTGGGGAACTTCAGGAAGTTCATGGAAAAAGACAGGTGCTTGAAGGAACCATGAATTTGGTTTGATATTTCCCAAATGTGTTTGAGACTTATAATATAGTCCTCATGACGAAACATCAAGGTTAGAGGTCCCCAAGCCCCAGGCCATGGACTGGTACTGGTCCGTGGTCTGTTAGGAACCAGGCCACATGGCAGGAGGTAAACGTTGAGTGAGCGAGTGAGCTCAGCTTCATCTGTATTTGCAGCAGTTCCCCAGTCTCAGTTTCATCTCAGATCATTAGGCATTAGATTCTCATAGGAGCACTGGTCCCTGCTGCCAAAAAGGTTGGGGACTGCTGCTCTAGATGACCTTCAGCTTATCTAATTTCAAGACCAGGAACATATTGTTATAGCTTTTTCATGAAATTGATTACCATGCAAGTATTAATAGGTTCTTACTCAAGTGATTATTTTATTTTATGTTTTATGAGTTTACTGAGATAGAATTGACATTGTATAAATTTAAGATGTACAACATGATGATTTGATACATATATATATATAGAAAAATGATTACCGCAATAAGATTAGTTAATGTCCAGCACCTCGCATAATTATGATTTTTTCCCTTGTGATGAAAACTTTTAAGATTTACTCTCTTAGCAACTTTTAAATGTGAAATATAGTATTGTGAACTATAGCCATAATGTTGTACATTGCATCTCCGAACTTATTTATCTTATAACTGAAAATTTGTACCTTTTGATCACCTTCATCTAATTCCTCCATCTCCCACTTCCTGCCTCTAGCAACCACCAATCTGATCTCTATTTCTATAAGTTTGTTTTTTTTAGATTCCACATATAAGTGGAATCATACAGTATTTGTTTCTCTGTCTGACTTATTCCACTTAGCATGATACCCTATAGGTCCATCCATGTTGTCATGAATGTCAGGATTTCTTTATCTTTTATGGCTTAATAGTATTCCATTGTTTATATAGGCATCATATTTTCTTCATCCATTCATCCGTCAGTGGACATTTAGGTTGTTTCCATGTCTTGGCTATTGTGAATAATGCTGCAGTTAACATGGGGTGCAGATATCTCTTTGGGACAGTGGCTTCGGTTCCTTCAGAAATACTTAGAAGTGGGATTGCTGGATCATATGGTAGTTTCATTTTTAATTTTTTCGAGGAACCTCCAAACTGTTTTCCATAGTGGCTGTAGCAATTTACATTCCCACCAACAGTGCCCAAGGGTTTCCTTTTCTACACATCTTTGCCATTGAGTGGTTATTGTAATAAGTGTCATCTGGATGCACCTGAAGTCCTATAGTCAGTGGGATGGCCACGCTGCTTTTATTATGTATCTTTCTCTCTCTTCAAGGTGGTCCCTAGGAAATGGTGTAGAGTAAGTGTCAGCAAACTTTTTCTTAAAGGGTCAGATAGTAAATATTTTTGGCTTTGCATGCTGTATGGCTTCTGTCACAACTGCTCAACTCTGCCATTATAGTGTGAAGCAACCACAGATAGTCCATAAAACAAATGTGTGGCTGTGTTCCAATAAAATGTTGTTTATGGACACTGACATTTGAATTTCATATAATTTTACCTATCACAAAATATTATGCTTTTGATTTTTTTCCAATGATTTAAAAATGTAAAAGCCATTCCTAGCTCACAGGCCATACAAAAACAGACGGCTGGCTGTATTTGGCCCACAGTCTATAGTTTGACTACCCTTGGCATAGAGGCTTCAGGGATTTGTGTTTTTCAGAATGTTACTTGGCAATTAATATGGTTTGTTTTTTCCATTACAGTTGACATACAGTATTAGTTTCAGGTGTACAACATAGTGATTAGATATTTATACAACTTATGATCACCCAGATAAGTCTAGTACTCACATGACACTATTCCTAGTTACTACAATATTATTGACTATATTCTTTGTTCTGTACTTTACATTCCTGTGACTGTTTTTAATAACTTCCAATTTGTACAGCTTAATCCCTTCACCTTTTTCAGTCATCCCGTCAACCACCTTCCCAGCTGGCAACTATCAAAATGTTCTCTGTGTCTATGAGTTTGTTTCTGTTGCAATTAATGTGGTTTTAATTTGAGAGGTTTGATTGAGTTCAGTAACCATAAATTGCTCATATGGCTGAATATAATTTCAAAAGATGGACTTTCAAAAGTATTCCTGATATATATCAGGAAAAATCTGCCACTGAGTCATATGTATAGAATGTAGGTACTGGCCATGGCTACTTTTTGCTTTTGCAGGGAAAGCAGTCCCTGGAAAAAGAAGTCAGTGGAAAAAGTGGTGGGAAAATGTTGCATATGCTTAACTAGGATTCAGGCTAAACATCGAAGTCCTGTGTGAGTGAAATAAAGGGTCAGGAGAACTCATGGAGAAAAACGATGAAGGGAACATGTAGTCAGACCAAGAGAAGGAGAAGAAAAAGACAGCATCTTAAATTTGATAAAATTAATTGAGTCAGATGCTGTTGTAGAACATTTTGAAGTAGAGAGAACAATAGTTTTGCTATAATTGTAAATATGGTGAAAATATATTATTATGAGTTGTATAGAATGTTTAAAAGGCTGCCTTTGCTATGACATGATGTCCTTTGTCTTTCAAGAAATAATCCTTTATTTTTAAGGATTTTAGATTGTTTTTTCAGTTTTAGAATCAATGCTATTCAAAATGTGGCATCCACACTTATTAGAAATGCTAATTCTTGTGCCACACCCCAGACCTACTGAGCAGAAACTCTGGGGATGGGGCTGGTCCTGTGTTTAACCAGACTTCCAGGATTTCTGATGTGCACCAGGCTTTGAGAAACACTGATTTTAATCACATAATAGGGATACCAACTCATACTCCATCATCCTCTTATAGATAGCAGTGTTTACAGTGAGGTTCCAGGGCAGGATTTTTGATGGATACTTTTCACTAACTGCTGTTTTTAAGGGCAGCCACCCAAAGGAGGTGGGCAGAAAGAATGTTCCTGTTGTAAAAGGAGAGGGATTTTTCTTACAAGTAAACAAAATGGAACATGATCCAGGGTGTTGCTTCTGGAATCCGGGGAAAACAGTTTCTTGTGGGTAGTTGTCTTATTAGTCTCTCCTTCTGTCTACACTGCGTCAACTTGCCCACAGAGCACTGACTGTAGACAGCATTCCACGTTCTTGTCATGCTGTTGTGGGTAGAGAGAGGATGGTGATACAGGAAGAGACGTCTTTAATTGTTTCTTTCTGTCCACTACTCATTTTGTGTCAGGAATACACTTCCCTTAAGCTCCTTCCACAGAGTGACCTTTTTTCCATAGTACCTGGCACATTCAGCTGGAGACTTATACATGAATTTGAATAACCCAAAGTTTTAAAATTGTGAGAACCTAAAGAGGATGATCTCACAAAGCATACAAAACAGTTTCTTAATGCAAATAAATAAACTGTGAATTGAGATGTGCAATTATATATGACATATGTTGGTAATATGTATTGCTATTAAAATTTTACTTGGTGCTAATTGTTGTATGAGGTTAATGGTGATCCACTATGAGTTGTTGGAAGAAATAGTTTCAAATTAAAGCATATAAGGTTTTTTATGGAATGAAGACCCTTATTGTCTGGGTAAAAATTCACTGTGGTGGCCTGATGGGCAGATTGTCCAGTCTGATTTGGGAGAACCAGAATAATGTTTTTCTTGCTGCACCAGAGTGAATTAGTTATTTTGTGCTCTGTGTGCCCACCATGCTCTAATAATCATGCCTATAATGATAATATTACTACTAATAAAAATCAATTTGTGGTTATGACATGCTAACTACTTTATAGTACTCGATCTCTTTTAATCCTAAAAACAATCTCATAAAGTAGATAATATTATTGTGCCCATCCTTCACACAAGGAAACTGAGGCTCAGAGAGTCTATACAATTTGCCAATGCTCACACAGCTAATTTTTAGTTGAACTAGAATTTGCATCCAGGGAAGTCTGACTTCTGGAGTTCACCTTTCTTGCCACAGAACCTGTATTTACCACAGTGTGTGGCAATTACTTGTGTAGGTAATTGTGGTCTCCCTCCTTGAGGTCAAGGACTGGCTTTGTTGCTTCCCTCAGAGTTAGAGTAGTGTTGGTTACATACTTGGGGCTGAATAAATATTTGTCCCATAAGGGAAGAAATGAGTGAATAAATGAGTAAATAGAATAAACATTCATCCTTCCAGTTGTTAATGCTGGGTAGAAGAGACAGATGGACTTTCCACCAGAAAGGCTATTATCCCAGACTTTTGCTATTCATAACCACATAGCTTCCAAAAATTCATGGTTTAATCTTAATCTGTGACTTGTTTCAGATATTGTCTATCTGCTGTCTCTATCAGTCATTTTTTTCCTCTTTAAAATTTTTTCCCTCAGTAAAAATAAGCCTTTAGGTCTCTCCCAACCACAGACGTATATAACGCTAGCTGTTTTTGAGGTTTTCAGTAGGTATGTAGCCCTAGGTGAGCAATTCATTTTTTTAGTCAACAGATATTTACTGAGTATTGGCTATATGCCAAACACTGATCTAGGGGCTTGGGACACATCAGTGAACAAAACAGAACAAAAAGCCCTACCCTTATAGAACTTACATTCTAGCATAGGGAGGTAGAAAATAAACAATAAAGATAATATGTAAGTCTATTCTGTAGTATATGGGAAATATTAAGTACCATGGAAAAAATAAAGAATGTAATAAGTTGCTATGAAAAGAATAAAGGGGAACTGAGAGTATGGTGTTGAGGGGCACCCATGGTTTCAATTTTAAATAGTGTGGTCTGGATGTACCTTACTGAGGAAATATGTTCTAAGTAGAAGGAACAGTCAGTGCAAAGATCCTGAGCAAGGAGCAGGCTTGGGACATCCAAGCAACAGCCAGGAGGCTGATACCAGTAGAGTAGATGATTAAAGGTCAGAGTAGACAAATAAAGGTAATGGTGGATCACATAACATAGGGCCTTGTAGACTGTTATAAGGATTCTTTTGACTTTGAGTGATAAAGGGAGCCTTTGGGAGATCTGAACAGTGGAGTGACTAGATCTGATTTACATATTAAAAGAATCTTTCCAAATGCCTTGTTGAGAGTAAAATGTAGAAGGGCAATGGTAGAAGTAAAGACCAGGCAAGAGGCTACTGCACTAGTCCCAAGAGAAAAGTTGCTATGGATCTGGGTAGGTGCCATAGAAGTGATGAGAAATAGCAGATTCTGGAAATATTTTGAAGGTCAAACCAATAGTATTTCCTGACTGGGTATGAAGTGTGAAAAAGAGAGAAGTTAAGGATGACTCCCAAGGTTTTGGCCTGGGCACCTAGAAAGATGGAATTGCTATCTATTGAGATGAAAAAGACTTTCAGTAGAGTAGGTTTGGGGCAAAAGCACAAGTTCAGTTTCGAAACAAGTTAAATTTGCAATATCTATTAGATATCAAGTGGAGATGCTGAATAACCAGTTGGATATATGACTTTGGAGTTTGGGAGAGAGGTCTGTGCTAGAGATAGAAATTTGGAAGTCATCAACGTGTGGATGATATTTAAAGCCTTGATACTAGAAGAAATCACCACGGGAGGGAACATACATAGAGAAGTAGATAACAAAGTTATTCCTTGTTATCCCCAGGACACCCCAAATTAAGAGTAAGAACCAGCAAAGGAGACTGAAAAATAGCAAACAAGGAGGTAGGAGCAAAACCAAGAGAATACAGGATCCTGGAATCCAAGTGAAGCAAGAGTGTCACAGAAGGAGCAATCATTTGTACCAATTGCTGCTGATTGGTCAAGTTGGACACAAAAATGAACCATTGATATTGGGGAGATCTTTGTGGACCTTGACAAGAGCGGTTTAGGTAGAACAAACCTGATGGAAATGTATTTAAGAGAAAATGAGAGAAGAAGTCAAGGCAGTGATGATAGATAACTCCAGGCTGTGTGTAGAAAAAGTTAAGACATAGCTACTGGACCTAGGAATTTATCAGTTGTTTTGGGACAATAGGAATAAATACATTTAAAAAAATCAGCCAAGATTACAAGTCTATACAGTGCTAAATTGGGTACCACAGATTATGATCTGTGTAGGAGGTGTGAGTAGATGGTCAGCTGGGAGGGCAGCCATGGTCAAGGAGAGCTCTACTGATTGGGCCCAAATGGATGGACAGTACTCTGGGCAGGCATAAGAAAGAATGAGGGTGTGCTCTGGGATGACACCAAGCGAAGACCTGGAAGCAGAAACGAGCACAGAATGGAGCAGTAAATGAAATGGCTTATGTGACTTGAATAGAAGAATATGTTATAGGTGGTCACAACAAATAGCTGTTACGTGTGTGTTTTTGAACTTTGAGGCTCAATGTCCCAGAAAGCCAGATTGAGCAGAATAGGTGGTGATACACTAGGAAGCAGTGGAAATACTAAAGTTTTTAGAGTGCTGGGAGTATTGTGATAGTGTTTAGAGAAGTTTGATAAATTAGCTTAATAGTCAAGAAAATATCTGAGGATACTTGCAAGTGTTTTTCAAAGTGTACTCTGGGACCACTTCATTAGAATTCCTTGGGGAGCTTATTAAAAATACAGGTTTCTTGAGATGAAGCTAACTAGTGAGTCCATATCTCTGAGGGTGGGACTTTGGATTCTGTATATTTAGCAAGCTCTCCAGGTGACTTATACACAGTAAAGTTTGTGAACTGCTGGTCTAAACATTTTGTTTGAGTAGATTATATTCTTGATTGATGAGCTCTCTAGAACACTAGAATTAGGTGAAAAATTGACACATTAAAAATGAAAAATCCACACTTACCATATATACTTATAAATTTATGTAAGTGCTAAGAAGCTATATTTACAATAGCATTCATTTGACCTGACATTTGACCTCATTCAGTTGTTTCAATGATATTTCAGGCATCCGTAAAAGTTATGGGTATTTTATTAGAGAGGGTTACCAAATCTGTTTGTTACTTATAAATCTAATTATGTACTAGAGAAGAAGATTGACAAGGTATAGCTTCCCCCATGTACCATGTGAGGTCTGTCTAAAGTCCGGGAAACTAGGAACTAAGAAAACAGCTATGGAGATCTAGCTGTTTTGCCCAGTCTGCCCTGGGGCTACCCTTCCAAATTGCTGGTTTTCATCTCATATGAGGCCTCAAACTGGGAATTGTGGCACCATGTTTTTTCAGTCCTGCACCCTTGGACAATCTGAGAAAGGGGCAGAGGAAAGCACTTTTTGTTTCTGCAAATCGGAAATGTTTTTGTTTTTGCTTTTCTATTTTTTTTTTAAACAGAAAAATTCAAACAGGAAAATTCGAAAGTGACGACTTCACTGCTTAGAGTTATGACAGAGAAGTGACAGAGTACATGGTTTATTTTACTCTCTGCCTCCTTGGAGTAATGATTTTGATTATCAAAGACCTCCGAGAGGGTTTAGGATTTGTTAAGTAGTCTACATTTCACTAACTGATATTTATAGATATGCTTCTGCTGAAAGACCATAAATTAATTTCTTCAATGACAAGGCAATCAGCTTTGGGAACTTTTGATTCTAGACTTCAATCTCGTTTTCAGCCTACTAGACTCTTCTATTCATGCATAGAATTGTAAGTGCAAATTCCAATTTATATGATCTTATAACAACTTTCTACAAACATTAATTGAGTACTTACAATGTAAAAAGTGTTATATTAGACAACAGTTAGTAAGATGCAGTCCTAGCCCCCAGAAAACAGACTTGTAATGGCTACTTACAATATAAGTGATAAGTGAAATAATATTTAATATAACAGTTGACAGGGAAAATGTGATTTTTCCATTGAAGTGAGTTTGGGGATACTTGGGAACTGAGGGATTGGCTCAAGGAAGGAGAAGATGTGGGGCTAGAAGAAAGAATAGAAATGGGCATGAGAAAGTAGGAGGTGAAATAGAGAAGTGGCCCCAGGCACCTGTGAAGCACACCTGCTGGCATGCTCATGCTCAGGAAATGAAGGCCAGGTGCTGTTCTTCTTGCTGACACGATTGTTGTGAGTAGGGAACAAGCTTTGTGAGTAGGCAACTACCGTTTAATGCAGCTGGTTTGCATAGTATGTTTATGACATGTTTTGGGTACATTTTCCCAGCGTACCCTGGACATCTAAAGAACAAGTGATGCTTTAATACATTGAGAAAATTCCTCTGCATATAGATTTATAGCCTTAGTAAGAATATGGTTGAACATTTTCAACTTCAGAGAGTTTATCCTATTCTCTTAAAACTATAACACACTTGGGGGATAGGGGATGGGTGATATGGGCAAAGGTGGTCAAAAGTACAAACTTCCACTTATAAAATAAGTCATGGGAATATAATGTGTAGCATGGTGACTATAGTTAATACTACTATATTATATATTTGAAAGTTGCTAAGAGAGTAGATCTTAAAAGTTCTCATAACTAGAAAAAAATTAAGTCTAAGTATGGGAGGTGAACATACAGTGTAAATATATATATGCCTTACTGTTAAAATGTACAGCTGAAACTTATCGGATTTCGTTAACCAATGTCACCATAAAAATAAATTAATTAAAAAAATCTTGCAACTATGTATGGTGACAGATGTTAACTAGACTTATTGTGATGATCACTGCACAATATATACAGATATTGAATCATGTACACCTGAAACTAATATAATGTTATATGTCATTTATAACTCAATTTAAAAAATCCATGGCGCACGTTTTGCAGGTTTTATTTTACATACATAATGTATGGAAGATTACTTGTATAATGCTGTAACCCTCATTTCTGTTTCATTTAGCTATGGCAACATAAGCAACATACTCCGTTTTTTTGCGAAACTAATCACACACAAATGTGCAGATGTGGACAGGCTGTTTATTATTTCATATTTTCTCAGTGATGACACAATTTCAGTGTTTGAACCCATAGAGAGGAATTCAGGTAAGAGACATCCTTTCATAGCAATTTCCTTAGAACAATTAACTGTCTCTTCATTTTGAAAATTAGGGAGTATAATCTAATTTTATAGCCTAGGCAATCTAAGATTGCGGCTTTCATTTTTTTTAACCATTAAAGTTTATTTTATAAAGATCTCTAAATGGGAACCCAGACATATAAAATGAAAAAAAAAAAAAGCAACAGTTTTGGTTGGATCAGGACTGGAGAACTTGGTATGCCTCCTTTTGGACATTATCCTCCCTTCCTCTGCGGCTTCTGAGGCACCTCTGTGGAATCCAAGGGCTTCAAAATCATGAGCTGGCTACCGCCCATTCCACTCACATCCAGCAAGAGGGAATCTGTATTCTTCATAGTACCACTTACAAGACTTGCTTAACTATAAGACAAGAATCCCAGATTAACAAATTTAATCTTCAGAGTCCATCTTCCTTTGGTTTTTCTGTCTGTTGAGGCTGTTGCCAAGGTTCTGGCACCCAGGCCCATGGAATGCCTCTCCACAGTGTACTGATATTATGGCCCTTGCCGAGGCAAGCCATTGATTTTGACTTACCCAATTATGGAATTTCAGAGCTCTGTTCTTGTCCCAACATGTTTAAAACTTTTACCTGTGCTGAAGACACATGTTTGGGAAGAATAATCAGTGGCATGCTGGTTAACAGGCCCTATGAAAAATTTTAAAGGCCCTAAAATTTGTACCATTTGCCCATTTCTGTGGTGTAAATACCCTAGCGATGGCCATTTTCAGTTTCAAGCAACTAAAGTTTAACCACTGCCTAGCAAAATCTCTGAAAATTGAACAGTCAGCCATGATGAACTGGTATGAGCCACTCAACACACCAGTGAATAATGAATCATTTGTATAATTAAGTCAGGCTCCACAGTGATTTGAATAATGGCTCAAATCTTAAAATATGAAACAAATAGAGATGAATATAAAGTCATGCTCTTAGAGATCAAAAACTCAACTCTATACATCTAGAATGGGGAAGATATGGCCAAGCCAATTACAGCATATTAAAACTGAAAGGGTGCTGGTAGTCAACTACATGCTTACCAGTAATAATAGCAGCCATGATTGAGTAATTACTATTGTCCTTACAAGAAATTTATAAGAGGAAAACCCTAAGATGAGGATTTAAAGTACAAGAGATTTATTAGGGGAAATGCTGGTGAAGGAAATTGTGGAAGGAGCTACAAGACAACCAGAATAGCCATCAGACTGCATTGCATGTCTGATTCCTGCGAAGGACAGAGGGAAGAATGAAAGGAGGAGGTTTTAGACTGCAGTGAAATTCTGAGAAAGTTTCAGTAAGGCCAACGGGGAGTCCTAGAGCCAAAGCCACTAGTTGGAGGAACCCCTATCTTGCGGAAATGGACCTGCCTTCATATCTTTACGTTATTTAGTCATTTACTGGCAGCAACCTATGGGAAACATGCCTTCAGCACAAACTCTGAGGATAGATTTAAGAACATTGCATCTGGAACCTTACGTCTCCTATGTTCCCCATCAGTAGCCAACCTGAGAAATACATTTTCATAGCACCCACAAATTTTCCTATTTTATAAGCGAGAATTCAGAGAGGTTCAGAGAGATTAAATAACTCCTAAAGATCATTGAGTAAGCAAGTGACAGAGCCAAGATGGACTCCAGCTGTATTTGGCTCCAAAGCCTAGTCTTTTCATCACCTGTGGTTTCTGAATATGGTAGGAGGAGTGTGATGAAGCTGACTCTACAAGCTCATCTAGTCTCAGGTCGTAGTCATAGGTCTGAAGATTTCAGTTCACTATCAATTAGAAGATACCATTGTCCCCATGTTCAACTCTGCTTGCTGATTTCCAAAAGGTCAAAAACCAGATAATGCCCAGAAGAGAGGAAATGAAATGGTGAGAATTCTGGAAAGCAAGAAATATGAGGCATTACTAAAAGAAGCAAAGATATTTTGCCTATAGAAAAAAATAATTAAGGGGACTCCCATTGTTATCCTTAAACAATGAAGTAAGCTCCTTTCCAGAAGCGGAGCATTTTACACTTAATCTGCATGTCAGAGTAAGTGTAAGATATCATCTTGGACAAATGGGTGGAAATAAATTCAAGTACCTAGTCGTGTTCAAAAATATTCACAGATGATTACCTTCCTGATGTCCCAGTTCCCAGTATGCTGCTGGGCATATAGCAGGAAATTGCGAAGTGTTTATTGAAGTGTTTGGACTGGGAATGGAGTAGAGAGAGGAAAGAAAAGGTTGGAATGCCATATCACTTTTCTCTTTACACATTCACCTAGGAAATCTAATTTCTTAACCCGCTGTCTCATTCTTCCCTTCAGTCTGAGAATAATAGGCAATATGAGTTCACAGTTAAGTTGTATGGTTTGTGTTTGAGTTGAAGTAACTCTAAAGGCAAGTTGTATGGTTCTGTTAAGAATAAAGGCTACTTACCAACTTTTCTCTTTTTCTATAGGGAATGCTGGTGGGCAATTCTTAAAAAGAATGCGTGTTAAGAAACCTGGACAAGAAGTCTTTAAAAGTGAACTATCAGAATATATGAAGGTTGAGGAGCTGTATATTGGAGCCACAGTGAATGTGAATGGCTACCTGTTTCTTTTGCTCAATGCTGATGAGTACACTTTAAAATTCATGGAGAAGAATTCAGAGAAGGTGAGCTTACTTTGTATAATCTTTCACTTGCCTCTCAGCACTTTGCAATCCGTGTTTTTCTTTCTCTAGGCCTTTTCTTCTTCATCTTGCTACCCATTTTACATTGTTCATTCACACATGTGGGCATGAATAATGGATCCGTGTGACTTGGCTAAAGGTCCTGTCACAGAGGCCAGGTCCCGGTCTACTCTGTTTACACTCTGGGTCCTTTGCTGCCTAGCACCACAGATGCCAGGCACAGGAAGCAGGCCCAGAGTTGAATCAAGTTTCCTGGGTTTTCTGCTGACGCAAACAATGTTTTCAGAAAGAAATTCATCAACTATAGGAAAGGAAGAAAATCTGGTGCCACACACTGTGCTGTCCCAGTTAATTGGCACAGGCTTACAAGGAAGGCTAAGACCTGACAAACAGAAACCCCAAGGGAATGCAAAAGTTGCTGGGGTTGCAACTTTCCATAACAGGAGCCACCTGAGGCCTAAATAAGATTTCAAGGACAAATGGGCAACAGTAAGCTCAGAATTTTCTTTTATTTGAAATAAGATGGCAGATGGGTACGGTTACTAAAAGTATTATGGCAGTGCTGTTTAGTAAAAATAACGTGTTGATAAAATCTTGATTTTAAGTGTGGAATAACTTGGTATATAAACAACGTATATTTGAGAGTCATTGCCTAATATCGAAAAATCTATCTAGAAAAATTTAAAAAACTGCCCGTAAGAAATAATATTTATGAGCTAATTATATATACACACACACACGGTATTAATTATATATAAAATGCTCAGGGGTAAGTTGCTAAGATCAGTCTTTCTGTGTATGTCACATCATCCATGTCAATTTGGTCTTCTGCGAAGCATATGCCAAGACAAAATTAGATATGTAAGAGATGTATTGGAAGAAATGCGTATGAAAGATAAAGGCAGAGAGAGCAGGAGTAGGTAAGGAGGCAGATGTGAAGGTCTGAGCCCTAAGGAGGAGAGGGAAGGAAGGAGGACAGGGTAGGAAGAGCCTCAAATGTGGCACAGTTCTGACAAAGTTTTGGCCAGGCCAGCGGGGAGCCCAGAGTAAAGACTGCCATCAGAGAAGTTCTGTGTCAGATAGAATGGCCCACCTCTGGTGCCCTCACCATGTTGTCATTGGGGGGAACAGCCCAGGGAGAGTGTGGCCTTGGTAAGAACACTGCACAGATCCTGAAGTTATAGCACCTGGGGTATGTCAGCTAACAATGCTCTTCTCTGCACAGTCTCTCTGATGGTAGGCCTGCAGGGCTGCCACATTATCTCTCCATTTGAAGTATTAGAAATTTGGGTTATTGTAAAATCATGAACCAGTATCTCTTGAAAAGCGCTGAATTCAGGTGAGAAGCTCAATAATAAGGTAGTTAGATTTCTGGAGACCAGCAGGCTTAACAGGGAAACCTGACTCCACACTTAGAAGTTGAGAAAACTTAGACATGTAATTTCCCGGAGCTTCACTTTCCTCATCTTTGAAATGGGGGTAACAACAATGCCTCTTTCATAAACTTGCTATGAATATTAGATGGGATAATGTGTGTGAAGTGCTTTAGCTCTGTGTGGCTCATAACAAGCTCAGTCAGTGCGCAATTTACAATAGCTAATACAGGGCAGATCTATACCTTAATGTAAAATACAGTTGACCCTTGAACAACATGATGGTTAGGGCTGCCAACCCCCCACACAATAAAAAATCTGAATATAACTCTTGACTCCCCAAAAACTTAACTACAAACAGCTTGCTGCTAACTGGAAACCTTACTGATCCATAACATAAATAAACAGATATTTTGTATGTTATATTTATTATATACTATAGTCTTACAATATAGTAAGCTAGAGAAAAGAAAATATTAAGTAAATTATAAGGAAGAAAAAATACATTTGCAGTATTTATTGAAAAAAATTCACATATAAGTAGAGCCATGCAGTTCAAACCCATGTTGTTCAAGGGTCAACTGTATATAGCACATGGATGTATATACATTTTATTTTGTTTTATTTTTCAATTACAGTTGACATACAATAATGAATATGTATTTTTTTAAGATATAAAGGACTTTTCTAGTTTTAGAAGATAAAAAGCTAGGGCATTACCTGGTCTCAACATTCCAAGTGAAAAATTGCATAATTTTAAAACTGCCCTTAACAATGAGATTCTAAGCAGAGAAAGATTATTATACTCTGAGGAATCTTTTCAAAAGAACTAATAGATCCTATCATGGAAATAGATGAAAGGAAATATGAAAAAGGAAAGGAATGGGGGTTTACATTAGGTGCCAAATCTCCTGGTGGAAGAGAGAGAGCTTTATGCTAAATTGCCATCAGAGTTCTAATTTTCTTATTTAGTCTTCTCATTTTTTAGCTTCTCGCTGTAATTATTTACAACCTTATGCTTTACTGGATTGTATAAAGAGTATTCTTATAGAGTCAAAAACCAAAGCACAGAGTAGGAAACAGGAACTGGGGACTGTCTGGAGAGTAGATGTAAGGGGATTGCAGTGTGTGTGAAGCTTTGACACCCAGCCTTGCTCTGCTCAGTGTATTGCCTGGTGGCCAACAGTTCTGGGAGCCCACTCTAAAGATCTGGAGAAAATGGGGGTCCGCTCATCCAATTTTGAATACCCATTCTCTCCATTAGGGTCTCCCAACATACTGGACCAATGTCTAAGAGTTAAAGGGAAGAAGCTGCTAAAGGGGAAGCAGGCATTGTTTTCTGATTCCTGTGGCCTGCTGTCCCTTAAGTTCATTTCTCTTAGATCTGGGCCTATGCTAATGTTACTCGTCCTGAAGCCTTAACTGAAAACAAATTTAGTCCTGTCTTCTCTGTGTTGATTTCTATGGAAAG
Source organism: Pteropus vampyrus (assembly GCF_000151845.1). Taxonomy (NCBI): domain Eukaryota; kingdom Metazoa; phylum Chordata; class Mammalia; order Chiroptera; family Pteropodidae; genus Pteropus; species Pteropus vampyrus. The sequence continues at coordinate 1,080,599 of NW_011889168.1, read as the reverse complement.
ACATGGCCAGCTAACTTTAGGTTCCTAATGTGAAATCTTTTTCCTAGCCATCAGAAAAATTGGACACCCTATATCTCAGGCATGTTTAAATATCTTTACTATCTCTCCCCTCTTCTAGTTTCCTTTCAGCAACCTTGAACTTGCTCTACAAAAGCTGAAAGATGAAAAATCAAAATCCAGAGAGATCAAACAGGTATTTAGGGATGCTGATCCTGCGTTCACTAAGATGGTGGATTATAATACATTCAGGTAAGCCATATTCTGCTAGCAATAGTCTGTTTTCCCCTCAAGATTGTTCAAAGACCAAAAAGAACAATTTCTTCCCTAATGCTTTCTAAATATTATGTATTTTTTATTAGAAATTGGCATTTCTTTCCATTTCCATATTACTTCGTAGTCAAATTTTGTCTTTCTAATAAATCTCATGTATTTGCATATTAAAAAAGTTTATAGGTGAGAACAGAGGGGCAAAAGCCTAGAAAGTCAGTCAGTCACATTGTCTTGTAAATCGTGGCATTGAAGGATCTGGGGCATGCGGGGAGGGGTGCATCTGAGTGAGAAAGGCAGAAAAAAATGTAGCTAAGAACCACCCTCCCAGATCTGGTCAACAAAGGAAGAATATCTCCCTAGGAATGTGATCCAATTGGAAAAGATAATGGAAACTTTACTGAGGATCAGAGAAAAGATGATAATATATGAGTCTGTGTGTATGTATGCTTACACATGTATGTGTATTTTGAAAGAGATAAGAATATAGAAATCGAGGGAAAATATGACAGTAGTTAGAAATATTATAAGAAATTATGGACAATAAAGATTTTCTCTAAGGTAAAGCCGAATTCTAGGATGGTCCAGTGGCTAACCTAGGCAAATTTCCAAACAGCAGATACACAGGGAAATTCAAATTCAGGGTCTTAGTACAATTGTGAGACTTCTCTTAGCCTGAGAACAAAGTGAATGGAGCGTTCAGGAGAATATAAATTAAATCATAGATGGAGGACAAAGGGGACTTTCTCTTTAGGCTGAGAATTCTGGCTTCTGAAGACAATAGTGACTGAAAGCTATATAGGAAACTCGGCTTGATGCAGTCAAGATGTGGGCTAAGAAATGAGGAAGTCAGCCCAGGAGAGGGTAGAAGGGAGATCTTTCCAACTTTGTGCCTGAAGTTGCCTATTGCACTAATATCTAGTGACCTGAGTCCACCATGAGGCACAAAGTGTCCCAAAAGCTCATTTGTTGTTTTAACAAAGCTCTTTTGTTTTTCCAAAATGTTCTTTTGAGAGAAGCAGTCAGAGGACATATTTTTATTGTTTAGAATTCCCAACCTTCTGGGATCAGTAAGAATTTATAGTTCTTTGTGATTGTTCATAGTAGTACACATGGCCGTGGCCTTTTGCAAAATAAGTGGAGACAGAGTAAAGAACAAAGACAATAGCTCAGGGCATGGACTAATGGCAAGCAGTGGAGGAGAAAACAAATTTCCATCAGAAATGAGGGAGTGGTTTTATTTTATTATTTTGTGTCCTTTTACTAAAGCACCCATTCTCTCAACACTCTAGCAAAGTCTATTGGAAACACTTTACAGAATTTATGGGGCTTTAGGGGAAGAACCTCAGTCAAGCAGGAGATCCAAGCAGGAAAAGTTGTTCTGTAGATGGAGGTCTGACCCCTAACCCTAATTGCAGGTGGAATAAAGCAGTGGTCCCCAACCTTTTTGGCACCAGGGACCCCAGTGCTCCTATGAGAATCAACTGGCAGTATTAGTCCATGGCCTGAGTATGGGGACTCCTGGAATAAAGGACCATTGCATTGTGCGATTGGAAGATGGCCTCAGGCATTGCATGCTCAGAAATAACAAGCTCCTGATCTTTAGGCCCTCTCCTGATCAAAAATTCCTTAAGATGAAAATCAGATCAGGTCATGTCTGGCTTGAGAAACCCTTTAGTGGCTTACCATTGTCCTTACAATAGGAGCCAAACATTTTACTGCAGCTGTCAGGGCCTTGAGTGATGTGACTCTCTGTTTACATTTCCAGTGTCATCACTTCTTTTTCTCCAGCCCTGTCCTCTGGACTTGCTGGCTGTCACTCAGTTTCTTAAACACATCAAGCTTTTTCCTGCCTCTAAGCCTTTGCACTGCTCTCTGCTTGGAATGTCTACACCATCATCCTTTTCACGGCAAACTAGGACTCATCATCACTTTCTCAGATGTACTTACTTTCTTACTCCTAACTAAAATAGTTCACTCACTTATCCTTAACCCCTTGTTAATATTTTTCATAATACAACTAACAATTACTTTACTTAGATATCTGTACTTGGTGTATGTGTGCTTGTGTGCGCCCTATCCTATTAGAATATGAGCTTTCTAAAGGACAGGGACCTCGATGACCCTGTTCACTGCCCTTCCCCTGGCACTTAGTGCTGGACTCCGTACATACCATAGTTCCTGAATGGAATAATCAACTACTAGAATTATTCTTAGGGCTTCTAGTTTGGAGGTGGTGGCATTGTCTCCAGATGAGAGTGTAGGCCAGGAGTCAAGATGTCTTGCAGGGTCCATATGACATGGTCAGTATTGGGCACTGTGCCTTCTGTGGTTGGCCCACAGCTGTAGGTCCTTAGTTTATGGTCTTCATCCCTCTCTTTTGCTCCTCATGCTCATTCCTGAGCAAAGGAACTACATAGTTAGTCGCTATCACACCACACCCTATAATTCTGTGCCTGGCACTTTTACAAGCTAATATTTTTCTTTTATTTATATGTATATGTATGTGTATATTTTTTGGCTCTCATCACCAGAACATAACCTTATCGAAGGCAGTGACCTCTTTCTTGTCTTCTGCCTTAGCCTTATCAATTTTCACAATGCCTGGATGATAGGGTGTTAATAAATATTTGTTAAGTGGCTGCATTTTATCCAGCCCTCAGTGCTCTGGCTGTCAGCCAAAGGCTGAGTTCTCCACATTAGCTCTTCAAGCTCAGACCATTCTCCTGAACTATAAACCTGGAAATATGAATGCCTCTGGGACATCTCTCTCTTAGGTGTCCCTTAGGCATCCCAAAATAACTTACCCTAAATTGACCTCATTTTCTTCTCCAATGAAGTTGCATCTGGAGACCCTATCTTGGTAAAGGCCACCATACTTGTCTCCAGGGCCTGGGCCAAGGTGCCTTGTCTCTCCCCTCTCTCCTACCTTGACTTCTCCCAATCTCTTGTAATTGCACTTCTTAAACTACCCCTCTTCATCCCCAGCTTCATTGTTGCAATTCAGCTTTTCATCACTGTTCACTTGAGAGTTACGTAACTAATCTTTGCTTAACTCTCATATTCTAGTTTTGCCAGAGTGACCTTCCTAAATTCTGATCATGTCATTCCTCTGCTCTAAACCCTACAACAGTTCTTCATTGCCTTCAGGGTAAATCCCACCCTTTCAGTGTTTCATGTGTTTGGTCATGATCTGACCCTTGCCTATACCTCTCGTTGTTTCCATCTCACTAGATTACTTTTGTAGACGTCACCATTTATTGAACATTTATGTTGGGCCAGACATCATGCTAAATGCTTTTCATCTGCTATCCATTGGTAGCCCCCGTTATTTGTTTACTTTCTTGCCTCTGCAGTTGGCTCTTGCCAAGTACAATAGATGTTTGTTGAATAATTTAATGAATGGTCTGATTTCTCAAGAAACGTTCAGTCTACAGTTTGCAGCAAACAAGTAAATAATTGATTACCTTGCACTGGGGAAGGGCAATCTGTCTCTGACTATAGGGGAGTCATGGAGAGCTAGGCCTCACTCACACAAGCCAAGTGACTTGGACAACTCACTTCACCTACCTGTACCTCACTCTTTGTCTATCTAATGGTCTCCAAGGCATGTTCCAGGTGCTAACATTCTGAAACTCTTAAAATGTAGGTTTATAAACACACTTGTAAAATATTCCCCTTTCGAATTCGTGCGTTGAAGTAATAGAGTAGGCAGGCAGAGACAGGATTGTTGTGTAGGCCTCTGGACTCCATTTCTGTAGCCCTGACTCTCTCCCTTGCTTATATATCTCACACTCTCAGTATACATGTGGGGACTTAGCCCAGACCTGCTGGTCTGGGCAGTGGTCCAAGCCCTGGGCATTTTTCTTCTCAGGGATTAGCCCCACTTCTCAGGGATACGCCCCACTTTTCAGGGATACCTTGAGGGCAGTTGCTAATAAACTACCTCTGCATAAGGTGCCAGGGTCGATAATGGATTAATAGGTTAACATGTAGGCCTTCCTGAGATATTTGCCTCAAAATGGACCAGAAATAATGCAGGGACGGGAGAGAAAAGGAGGCACTTTGGGGAGGGAATGTTTCTCTTGCCTTGGGGTTACTAGTTCTGTCTTTAGGCTGGACCTAGTTCTCTGGGACCTTTTTTTCATGGTCTGTCAGATTGGCCTATGAGAGTTGCTGATCATGAGCAAAGAGCATGCAGAGAGCCTTTCTCAGAGTCTCAATATCTGACGGCAAATTTCATCAGGGAGTGGAGCAGGGACTAGGCCTGGCAGGGTTAGTGTTTCCAGCAATTGGGAACATGGGCAGGGCGAGGCTTCCCAATGTGGGCCATAGACTCTTAACCACAGGTGGCAGCAGCAACAGCGAGGACCCCATGCCAGGGAAGATGTGGCCAGTCCCCGCCTCTGGCCACCTCCCAGAGCCTTGATCTACGCATCAGAGATGACACTCATTCCATGTAGCCTGTGTGTATTTTGGGTTTCTTTGTGCTTCCCTCTTCTCCCTACTTGGGCGGAACTCTTCGAGGGCAGGGCCCATGCCCATTTCACCCTTGTGTCTTTCCCAGATACCTCCAGTACTGTTTCTCAGGCCTCAGTGAATGTACTGAATTATTACACAGTTCCTCCACAGACCCCCATTATCAACTACAGGGTCAGGAGATTTCCTGTGAACATCCACCTAATAAATTCCTAAGATTTAGAGCCTCAAGAAAATTTTCTTTCTTGTAAAACTAAAATTCTTCCTGAGGGAGGTAGTATAACAAATAGATCTGATTTTGGACTTGTAGACCTGAATCCAAATCTCAGCTCTGCCATTTGTCAGTGTAGTAGTCTTGAATAAGTTGTTCAACAATGTTTTCACCTGTAAAATGAGGATAATAATACCTACTACATACATCCTTTGTGATGAATAACTTTGATAATGTGTATAAAGTTCGTATTTTAGCACACTGTAGTGCATAGTGGACGCTAGAAAACTAAGCCCTTTTATCAATAGTTACAACTTGGTGTCACTGAAAATAGAAATAGGAATCTATGTTCTGTTTTTGGTATTTCAATGAGTTAATGTATTTACCCATGATGAGGTCATTGAAAACATTCTTTAATAAATGAGGTTGAGAGAAACTCTTTAAAAACTTGTAGGCCACAAAGGTGGAAAATAAACATCATCTTTGGTGGACCAAGGTTGGAAAACATTAATTTAATCTACCCTATTACAGTCCTTTGCTTCAAGGAAGAAGATTGTAAATTTAGTGCTTAGAACATTATAATGATCTCATCTTGATTTATCTAGGACAATTAATCTCTTCTTTTATGTGGTTTTGCTTTATATTTATTTGAACAATTCTGTATACATTATTATTGGTGTTTTTATTGTAAGCTATCTAACATATTTTAAGGAAGCCACTGTCATGAATCTTTATGAAAAAAAATAAAAAAGACAAATTCCAAAAGCAATCATATTCTCTCATCAAGAACCAAATAGACACTGTCAGTGTTCACAGCATATCTTTGAGATGGGAGCTTCAGCATACATTTTTGAAAACAGCATTTTGAACCTTCCTAAAAGCATTAAATATAAATAATGTGATGTCATAAAAAGAATACTGGCTTGGGAATCTAAAAGACCAAGATCTTTGATTTGATTTTGTCACTGCCTGATGGTATTTGTATTGGTGAGGGCTTAGTTTTAAAAAGCAGAATCCTCTCTGGCTAGTTAAGCAGAAAAGGAACTTATTAAAAGGATCCTGGGAGGTTCACAGTATCTTTGGAGAAATAAACTTGAGGCTAAATTCTAGGAACAGTGTCCAGAAATGGGCTGTAGAACTTGTCCGATGAGAAAATGGCCTCTGTTACCACTGCACCACCCACAACTTATTGCTACATTTGCTCTGCTGCCAAGAACTTGATTTTACTGCGGCCATCACTACCACCACTTTTGGCAACCTTGCATCTGTTGCCACCCCAGAAAGCCGAACTCTTCTGACACTAAGTGTGGCCCATACCTAGCTGGTTTTGTCTGTTAATCTCTTTCAAGTCAAAGTCTTATGTAAACTTCCATGGGCCACCTGGGCTCCTTATGTAAGGAGCCTGGATCACCTGCTTGTTTCCAACTGCAAGGAAGGCCGGGAAATTGAGCTCTGACTCCCATGTTGGGGTGACAGAGAACATAATGTGGGGATTTCTCCAAATATAGAAGGGTGGTTTAAAAGGTACTCTTTTCATTTGCTGTGATAGCAAATCCAAGCCAAGATGAGGCAAACAGGGAACATAAAATGTCAACATTAGGGACTAAATTCCTTGTTTATAACCAAACCAAGCAAAACACTTGCCTAATTTTAGAATTTTGCAAATACTGTTCTGACCCACCAAGCACCTAAACAAAGTACAAAGCCCTCCCTTCCCCTCTGCTGCTTTGGCAATCTCTAACACACCTTTCTAAGTTTAAATTGCCTTAAATGAAGTTATTGGATTAGATTCAAATTCCTAGATTGAAAGCTGGCAATTGTATTCATTTGGCTTTTGTTTAATATTTTTAAAATTAAGAGTTTAAACGTAAAAATCTATATATCTGGTACCTCTTGAAAAATAAAAATGTAAAAATCTATATATCTGGTACCTCTTGAAAAATAAAAACTTTCCCCATGATAACAACCAGTTGGGAGTGAGTGGCAGCTGCTCAACTGTATTTCTTCCTAGTCTCTTCAATTCCTTATTGTCTTGTACCTTCTCCCAGTTATTTTACCTGTATACTCTAGGTACGTACTTGACTAGATAACCCTTGGTTTAGATCATCATAAGGTCCCTTCCAGCCATAAAATCCTATTATTTTCTTACCTTAGGTATAGTGGAAATAGGCATTTAGGAATAACTGATTAAAGAGCCCAAAATGGAACTGAAGACCGATTTTTAAATTAGAACCCAAATATGATTGTGTATCTAAAAATCCAAGACTCCATTTAAAAATGGTTAGAACTATTCAGAGTATTCAGGAAAGTAACTAAATACAGGAAAACTGCATAAAAAGCAGTAGTTTTACTTTATACCAGTAATAACCACTTAGGAAATGTTATGTAATGGGGGATACTGTTCACTATAGCAACAAAAATCATGAAATACCTGGGAATAAATTGGATAAGAAATGTATAAGACTAAAATAAACACAATTTCAAAACTTTATTATATCTCTGAATGGGAATGCACTATTTTAAAAATTCTAATCTGTCCAAATTAATCTAGATTTGAAACAATTCCAATCAGAATTACAATGTGGATTTTTGTTGTTGCTGTTGTTAGATTTGGTTTTGTTTTGTGGGTTTAGGGGAAGAAAAATTGGCTCATTGATTATGAGGTTCCTCAAGAAAAATAAGGGATTGAGAAATATTGAAAAAGAAGAATATTAAAGTCTAGATACTAGAATTTATATAGTTTGTAGATATTTGAAAACATCAAAATGTACAATGAGAGGAATAAACCAACATATCAGTGAACCAGAGTATAAAGTCCATAAAAAGACCCATTTTTATGGACTCTATTGTTAGGTATATAGAACATTTCAAATCGGTAGAGAAAGAATGGATTATCAATAAAGGTTTTAGTGACAATTAATTGGGAAACATTTAATACATTTTTAGTTTGCAGTAGGGCGATTTCCAAAAACCATAAAGGAAAAGTTGACTGTACTGACTATGGAAAATTTTTATATTTCTCTATGGCAAAAGATACCATAAACAATCTTAAAGACAAGAGATAAATTAAGAGAAATATTTAGAACCAATATAAGAACCAGGGGATTAACATTAAGGATTTATTAAAAACTCCTTTAAAATCAACAGACAAAAATGGTTTAAGGACAAGGATAGACAATTCTCAGAAGAAATACAAATAGCCTTTAAATCTATGAAAAGAAGCCCAATAATGGTGCAAGCTGAGACAACAATAAACTATAATTTTCATGGAATATTATGTTGGCAGCATCTTAAAAGAATAATATAACTGACTGTAGGTGAGCATGTAGGATAACAGGTACTCTTATTTTCTCTTAATAGAAATTTAAATTGGTTCAGCATTTTGGAGGGCAATTGGTAGTATCACGTATAATGTTTAGACTCTTTTACTTAGTAATTGCACTTTTAAAAACTTTGTATTCAGAAAATTTTTGACAAGTAGATTGTAATAGTTGTGCGTATGTGTGCACGCACACAATATTTATTGCAACAAACTTTGTAATAGAAAACATTTGGAAAAATCAGTTACCCAACAGTAGGAGAATAGTTAGATATATTCTATTGAATTAGTTTAAGACAATACTGTTTAGCCATGAGAAAGAATGAGATGGACCAAATATGCATACCTGAAGAAATATTCAATGTATTAGCCAGAGTTACAAGTAACCCCAACATCTCAGGGCACTTAATTTATTGACGAATACTAGTCTTATGGGGCCATGTGAAGAAAGAGGGAAACCAGATGTTGGTGAATAGCACTAATGGCTACTATATATATGTCATGCTATTTTATAGATAAAGCAAAATTCAGAAGTCTGTATAATGTGATCCTATTAATGCCAAAAATCTAAAGGTTATGTGTGCATGTATATTTATTTAATATTTCAAGGATTGTATATCCTTTAAAGAAATCATAGCAGACTACACATCAAGCTGTTAGTAGAGAGAGTATGCCTCAATCTTTAACTTTTTCTTTTTTTTTTTAACAATGAAGCAATTGTTAAAAAAAATAAAAAGTTAAAAACAAATAAAACCCAAACAAATAAAACCAAAAAGCCTGGGCAAAGAGCACTAAACATTTTTTATTTCTTGCTTCAGTTTCCAGAATGATCTAATGGAAAATGCTGGCAGAATGTTCTGAGCAAAAGTCGAGTCTCAGAATAATAGAGCATGGTATAAGTTGTTTCACTTGAAGGTCTACTCTGATTATTGGTTAGAGTCAAATAATTTCAGTGTGCTCATTAAAATTCTTATGTTATTGGCCAGAATATTTTATCTTAATGTGACAAAATTCTAGAGCTTTAAAATTAAATTTTGGGGTCAAATTGTTTTTATAATTTTCAAATTCTTAGCAAATTATCAGCAAAGTCTTGCCCATTCATTTTCCTCCAATATCTTATGAAAAATTTAAAACATTCAAAAAATCTGAAAGGATTGAACAGCGAACACCCATATACCTACCAGTTAGATGTTATCATTAACATTTTACTATATAGGCATACCTTGGAGATATTGCAGGTTAGTTCCAGACTACAGAAATAAAGCGAATATCACAATAAAGGGAGTCACATGAAATTTTTGGTTTCCCAACATTAAAAGCTATGTTTAAACTATACTGTAATCTATGCAGTAGCATTATGTGTAAAAAAGCAACATACTGTATATACCTTAATTAAAAAATACTTTATTGCTAAAATATGGTAACCATCACCTGAGACTTGATTGATTGATTGATTTTTAGGCGAGGCAACTCTTGGTTGATCTCACAGATTGCAAGGACCTTATCAGCTTACAATCCCCACTATCTGAGACTTTAGAGAGTCATGATCTTTTTGCTGGTGAAGGGAGGTTATTTCCTTGATGTTGATGGCTGCTGACTGATCAGGCTGGTGATTGCTGAAGTTCGGGGTTGCTGTGGCAATTTCTTAAAATGAGACCACAGTGAAGTTTGCCACATTGGTTGACTTTTCCTTTCATGAATGATTTCTCTTTAGCACATGATGTTCTTTGATAGCATTTTATTCGTGGTAGAACTTCTTTCAAAATTGGAGTCAATTTCCTCAAACTCTGCTGCTGCTTGATCAACTAAGTTTATGTAATATTCTAAATCCTTTGCTGCTTAACCTTGAACTGTTATGTTATGGAGATGGCTTCTTCCCTAAACCTCATGAACCAGCTTCTGCCAGCTTCAAACTTTTCTTCTAATCTTCCTCACCTCTCTCAGCCTTAATAGAATTGAAGAGTTAGGGCCTTGCTCTAGATTAGGCTTTGGTTTAGGGGACTGTTGTAGCTGGTTTGATTTTCTGTCCAAACCACTAAAACTTTTCCATATCAACAATAAGGCTGTTAAGCTTTCTTATCGTTTGTGTGTTCATTGGAGCAGCACATTGTATTTCCTTCAAGAACTTTTCCTTTGCATTCACAACTTGGCTGTTTGTTGTAAGAGGCCTAGCATTTGGCCTTCCTCACTAAGCTTAATTGTTTCTAGCTTTTGAGTTAAAGTAAGTGAGTGTGACCCTTCCTTTCACTTGAACACTTAGAGGCCATTGTAGGGTTATTAATTGGCTTAATTTTAATATTGTTGTGCCTCAGGGAATAGGGAGACTGAAGGAGAGAGAGAGAGATGAGGGAATGGCTGGTCGGTAGAGCAGTCAGAGCACACACATTATTTAAGTTCACCATCTTATGTATGGGCGTGGTTTATGGTGTCTCAAACAGTTACAATAGTAGCATCAAATACCACTGATCACAGATCACCATAACAAATATAATAATAATGAAAAAGTTTGAAATATTGTGAGTATTACCAAAATGTGACAGAGACATGAAGTGAGCAAATGCTGTTGGAAAAATGGCGCCATTAGACTTGCTCAATGCAGGGTTGCCACAAACCTTCAATTTGGAAAAAATGCAATGTATGCAAAGCACAATAAATCAAAGCACAATAAAATGAGGTATGCTTGTATTTGCTTTATTAGGAATTTCTCCATTTATATATCCTTCTGCCAATCCATTAATCTATATTAACTTTGGTCCATTTCAAAGAAAAATCACAGCCATCAGTTATTTCCTTCTAAATATTTCAGCATGCTTACCATTTACTTAGATCTTTAATTTGCTATAAAATTTATGTTCAATAAAATGCACAAACCTTAAGTATATATTTGCTGTTTTGACAAATACATTTACTTGTACAACCCAAATCGCTATTAAGACATAGAACATTGCCATCACCCCAGAAAGTTCCCTCACACCTCATCCCAGTCAGTCTTGGCACACATCCTCCATTAAATAAGCTACCACTATTATTTTTTTCACTGTAGATGGTGTTTTCCTGTGCTAGAATTTCATATAAATGGAATTATACATAATGTATCCTTATTTTTTCTTTATTTCTTTTTCTTTTTATTTATTTTTTCTGGAACAGATAGATTTGTTTGTTTGTTTGTTTATTAATTGTTTATTTATAACATTTTACTTATTTTTTCCCCCTCTCCCCTCCCCTCTGGCAACCACTAGTCCATTGTGCATGATCATGAGTCTCTGTTTGTCCTGTTCATTTGTTGCTTTTTGGTTTATATCCCACATATAAGTGATATCATATGATTTTCAAACTTTTCTGTCTGGCTTATTTCACTTAGCATGATTATCTCGAGGTCCATCCATGTTGTCGCAAATGACAGTATTGCATCTCTTCTTAAGGCTGAGAAATATTCCATTGTATGTATGTACCACAGCTTCTTTATCCAATCATCTATCGTAGGACACTTAGGTTGCTTCCATGTCCTGGCCACTGTGAATAATGCTGCTATGAACATCAGTGTGCAAATATCTTTTTGGATATGGGTTTTCAAGTCTTTGGGGTAAATACCCAGTAGAGGGATTGCTGGATCATATGGTAGATCCATTCTTAGTTTTTTGAGGATTCTTCATACTGTTTTCCATAGTGGCTGTACCAATTTGCAGTCCCGCCAACATTTTATGAGGGTTCCTTTTTCTCTGCATCCTCTCCAACATTTGTTATTACTTGTCCTGTTGATTATAGCTATTCTAACAGGTGTGAGATGATATCTCATTGTGGTTTTGAATTGCATTTCCCTAATAGCTCGTGATGTTTAGCATCTTTTCATATATTTGTTGGCCATTTGTATGTCATCTAGGGAGAAGTGTCTGTTCAGATCCTCTGCCCATTTTTTTGATAGGACCATTTGTTTTTTTGTTGTTATTGAGTTGTATGAGTTCTTTGTATATTTTGGATATTAGGCTGTTATTGGAGGTGTTGCTTGCAAATATATTTTCCCATTCAGATGGTGGTCTCCTTACCTTGTTGATGAGCAGAAGCTCTTAAGTTTGATGTAGTCCCATTCATTTATTTTTGCTTTTACTCTCCTTGCTTTTAAGGTCGAATTCACAAAACCCCCTTTCAGTCCAAGGTCCTTGAATTTAGTTCCTATGTTTTCTTCTATACATTGTATTCTTTCAGGTCTTATCTTCAGGTCCTTAATCCATTTTGAGTTAAATTTGGTTTGTGGTGATAGACAACAGTCTAGTTTCATTCTTTTGCAGGTGGCTTTCCAGTTTTACCAGCACCATTTATTGAAGAGGCTTTCTTTTCCCCACTGTATGTTTTGGCTTTTTTGTTCAAAATTATTTGCCCATATAAATATGGGTTGACTTCTGGACTCTCAATTCTGTTCTGCTGGTCCATGTGTCTGTTTTGCTGCCAAAACTATACTGTTTTGATTAATGTCGCTTTGTATTTAACTTGAAGATGGGCAGAGTGATGCCTTCAGCCTCGTTCTTTTTTCTCAGGATGGCTTCAGCAATTCAGGGTCTTTTGTGCTTCCATACAAATCTGATGATTTTTTGTTCTATTTTTTTAAAAAATGCCAATGGGATTTTGATGGAGATTGCATTAAATCTGTATAATGCTTTAGGTAATATGGTCATTTTAACTATATTGATTCTTCCAACCCAAGAACACGGAATACCTTTCCATTTCTTTGTATCTTCTTCAATTTCTTTTAATAGGTTCTTATAGTTTTCATTATATAGATCCTTCACATGTTTTGTTAAATTTATTCCTAGGTATTTTATTCTTTTTGTTGCAATTGTAAAAGGAGTTATTTTTTCTACTTCTTTTTCTGACATTTTGTTATTAGAGTATAGGAACGCTATGGATTTTTGAACATTGATTTTGTATCCAGAAACTTTACTGTATTTGCTTATTGTTTCTAGTAATGTTCTTGTAGAGTCCTTAGGATTTTCTATATAGAGAATCATGTCATCCACAAATAGTGACAGTTTGACTTCTTCATCTCCTATTTGGATGCCTTTTATGTCCTTCTCTTGTCTGATTGCACTCACTAGGACCTCTAGTGTTATATTGAATAACAGTGGCGATAGTGGACAGCCTTGCCTTGTTCCTGATCTTGGAAAGTTTTTAGTTTTCACCATTAAGTATAATGTTGGCTGAGGCTTTGTTATGGCGTTTATTATGTTGATACTTTCCTTCTATACCGATTTTGTTAGGTGTTTTGATCATTAATGGATGCTGTATCTTGTTGAAGGCTTTTTCTGTATTTATTGATATAATCATATGATTCTTATTTTTTAATTTGTTTATCTGGTGTATCACATTATTCGATTTGCATATGTTGAACCATCCAAGTGCCTCTGGGATGAAGCCCACTAGATTGTTGTATTTTAATATGTTGCTGTATTCGATTCGCTAGTATCTTATTTAGTGTTTTTGCATCTGTGTTAATGAGAGATATTGGTCTGTAGTTTTCTTTTTTTGTGTGTGTTATATCAGAGTAATATTAGCCTCATAAAATGAGTTGGGAAGTATTGCCTCCTCTTCGTTTTTTTTTTTTTGGAAGAGTTTGAGGAGAATAGGTATTAAATTTTCTTTGAATTTTTGGTAGAATTCACTGGTGAAGCCATCTGGTCCTGGACTTTTACTTTTTGGTAGGTTTTTGATGATTGTTTCAATTTCCATTCTGCTGATCGGTCTTTTTAGATTTTCCAGTTCTTGATTCAGTCCAGGAAGGCTGTATCTAAGTACTGGTCCATTCCTTCTAGGTTGTTAAATTTGTTGTTATATACTTTTTCATACTATAGTTGTATGATGCTTTGTATTTATGTGATGTCAGTCATAATTTCCCCCCTTTAATCCCTGATTTTGTTTATTTGTGTCCTTTCTCTTTTTTCTTCAGTGAGTCTAGCCAGTGGTTTCTCAATTTTATTGACCTTCTCAAAGAACCAGCTCTTTGTTGCATTTATTTTTTCTATGTTTTTGATTTCAATTTCATTTATTTCTGCTCTCATTTTGATTATTTCTTTCCTTCTGCTGACTTTAGGCTTCATTTATTCTTCCTTTTCTAATTTTTTAAGATGAAGCATTAGCTTGTTTATTTGGGCTTGTTCTTGTTTTTGGAGATAGGCCTGTAATGATATGAACTTTCCTCTTATGACTGCTTCTGCTGTGTTCCAAAAGTTTTGATATGTTGTACTATCATTATCATTCGTTTCTATGTGTCTCTTGATCTCTGTTTTTATTTCTTCTCTGATCCAGTTATTCTTCAGTAGCATGTTTAATCTAAATGTATTTTTGGTTCTTCCTGCTTTCTTTTTGCAGTTGATCTCTAGTTTCAAAGCATTATGATCAGAGAATATGGTTAGTGTGATTTCAACCCTCTTGTATTTGTTGAGGTTATCTCTGTGTCCCAGTATGTGGTCGATTCTAGAGAATTGTCCATGTGCACTAGAGAAGAATGTATAAGCAGCTGTTTTGGGATGGAAGTGTCTGTAAAGTCAATTATGTCCAGTTGGTCTAATGTGTCATTTAAGGATATTATTTCCTTATTGATTTTCTGTTTGGATGATCTGTCCATATCTGACAGTGGGGTATCTAGGTCCCCTACTACAATAGTGTTTTGGTCTGTTTCCCCTTTTAGTTCTGTTAGTAATTGCTTTACATATTTCAGGGCTCCCTGATTGGGAGCATAGATATTACTAAGTGTTAAGTCTTCTCAGTGCATGATTCCCCTTATCATTATGAAGTGTCCCTCAGTATCTTTCTTTACCTTTTTCTTTTTGAAGTCTATCATTTCCAATATTAATACAACTACTCCTGCTTTTCTTTGAATGCCATTTGCTTGAAATATCATTTTCCACCCTTTCACTTTGAGTCTATATTTGTCTTTGGAGCTGAGATGTGTCTCCTGGAGACAGCATATGGTTGGGTTTTGTTTATTGATCCAGTCTGGAACTCTGTGTCTTTATTGATGAGTTCAGTCCATTTACATTTAGGGTGATTATTGAAATATGAGATTTTCTTATAGCCATTTTATCTTTTGCTTTATACTAGTTCTATGTTTCAGTTGCTTCCTTTTCCTTGTGTTTCTGTTTTCTTTATTTTGGTTGGCTTTTTTAGGTTTTGCCTCTGGTCTTCTTGTTTTATGTTGTATACTTCAGCTCTGAATCTTTGGTGTGTGGTTACCATTACAAATATGTAAAAGATAGTTATATATATATATATATATATATATATATATATATATATATATATACACACATACATACATACATACATACATACAGTCATCCATTTTCTTCTATGTGTGCCTTATCTCCATTCCCCATTGTGAATTTGGATCTTTCAATCCTCTCCTTTTCAGTTATTGTTATCTCAATTTGTCCCTATGTATGTTGATCATTCAGTACTCTCTTGCTATAGCAATTCTCTTCTTATTATTTAAGTTCATAATGCCCTGTTCTTAGTGAGGGTTACACTCTGCTTCTATTTGCCCGATAGTCACTTTACTCCTAATTATGTATTTTTTTTTGTCATTTTGTTTTGAGTGAGCTGACCCCTTTCAGTATTTCCTGTAGTGCAGGCCTCGTAGTGGAAAATTCCCTCAATTTTTGTATGTCTGGAAAGGTCTTAATTTCTCCTTCATATCTAAAGAAGAACTTAGCCGGATACATAATTCTAGGTTGGTAGTTCTTTTTCACTTAATAGTTTAAATATTTGATTCCATTCCTTTCTGGCTTGTAAGGTTTGTGCTGGTCAGTCTGAGGATAATTTAATGGGTTTTCCTTTTAAGTTATCGTCTTCTTCTCTCTGACTACCCTGAGAATTCTGTCTTTGTCATTGATTTTTGATAATTTTAATACAATGTGTCTTGATGAAGGCCTTTTGGGGTTGAGATAATTGGGTGTTCTGTTGACTTCCTTAATTTCATGCTCCAGCTCATTCCTTAGATTTGAGACATTCTCGTCAACTATTTGTCTGAAAATGCTTTCTAGTTCCTGCTCTTTTTCCTTGCCTATATGGATGCCCATTATTTTTATGTTTCCTCTCCTGATGATATCAGCTATTTCTTGACTTACTCTTTCATTCTTTTTCATTCTTCAGTTTCTCACTTCTTCTTTCTGATTTATTTCTAGATTTCTGTCTTCGATATCACTGATCCTTTCCTCCATTTGGTCAACTCTATTTCCCAAGCTTGCTATTTCGTTTTTCAACTCTAGCAGTGTATCTTTCACCTCCAGAAGATCTATTCTGTTCCTTTTGAAGGTTTCAGTCTTCTTGCTCTGCTCATCTAGTTGTTTTTTAAATTCTTGAAGTTGTTGCTATGACTCGTTTCGGGACTCAGTGAGTTTTTTCAGAAGTACCATCCTGAATTCTCTGTCATTTAAGTTGCATATTTCTATGTCTGTAAGCTTATTTTCTGGAGATTTTTCTCTTTCTTTCTGAGATGCTTTGTCACCTTGGTTGTCCATGGTGTTTAATGGACTATTTCTCTGCCTGGGCATTAATGGAAATGTATTCTGAATTTTTTCCAGAAAGATTTATTATATAAAGTTCTCTCTTTAACCTGCTGCAAAGGAGGCACTTTTCTTCTGGTTTTCATTAGGTGCCGTTAAGCCTCTTGGATCTCTGCTTTATATAAAGCTTTAAAAGTGCCCTTTTATTTTCTGACAGATATTTAATCACACTTGGTACCCTCAGTTTCAGTCCCTGTCAGTGTTAGCAACAGTTTCGATAGCATTTGCTCAGATTTCCCTGGTGCTCCGCGATTATAGTTGTTGGAGGGTATGTTGCTGGGGCCCTCTAGGTTGGGGGTTGGAGGCTGCGGCTTAGCCATGGTTTTGTAACCGTGGCCGGTAAAAATCAACTGTTGTTTCTCTGTCGTCCCACTTCTCTACTTTCTGTCCTGATGACTTGGCCCTGTTGCTGGTTGCGTGGAACTCACAACTCTCCCAGACATGGCTGTTCAGGGAACTTGCCACATCTTCTCTTCTCCCCTCCCCCTACAGGGAGCTCCGTTGACTGCAAGAGGCAGCTTCTTTGTTCCTCTCAGTCCACCGCCCGACGCCCGGGGTTCTGACCTGTGGTAGCTCTTATGTGCAGATCCCACGCTCAGACATGCTGGTGTGCAGTTTGGCATTTTTTGTTGAGTTTTAGATGTTCAGCTTATTGCTGTTTCAAGGGGAGAGATCTGCGGACGTCTCTCACTCTGCCATGTTTCTCTAAACCTCGAAAATTTATATTTTCTGGAAACTTGCACTTCATCTAATTTTAAAAATTCATCAGCATTTTTAGCTCTATGACTTTGATTTGTACCTTTTCTCCTTTTAAAATTTAATTTTACTAGACTTGTTTATTTGATTTGTTTTAAAAAGAACCAGGTTTCCATGTGCTAACTCCCTTTTTTTACTTTGTTTTCCATTTCATTAATTTTTACTCTTGCTTTTATTCTTTTCTTTCTTTTTTTCTGTGTTTATTTTCTAATTTCTTGAGTTGGGCATATATTTCACTAATTATATTTATTTTCTAAGAAATACATTTAAGGCTGTAATTTGCTTTCTAAGTACTACTTTGGCTTTAGCGTGTTTAGTGTTCATTTTCTTTTTATGTAAATATTTCCTAACATTATTATAATTTCTCTTTGGCTAGTTAATTATTTGCTTGTTTTAAAATTTCCAAATGTGTATAGGCTAGCTTTCTTTTAATTCTTGATTTCTGTTTTTAATTATAGAATATGGTTTGCACGTTACTGATTCTTGGATATTTATTGAGACTTGCTTCGTGACTCTAGGAATAAACTCTTATTTTCTGAAATATATTTCAACGTTTAACTGGGTAGGTAAATAATTCTAGAGTCATAGTTACTTTCTCTTGACCTCTTGAAGATATCCTATTGTTTTCTACCCTCCATTGTGGTTGTTGGTAAGTGTTTGTTAATATACTTTTTCCTCTGTATTTGTATGTCTTTTTTCCTCTGCCTTTCTCTTTGTTTTGAGGATTCTTCAGTTTCATTACGGTGTATCTTGGGGCTATATGTAATTCTTTAATTTGCGAATTATTCTGTGCCATTGTCTCTTCAAATATCTTCTCTTGTCCATTCTGTTTTCCTTCTCAAACTCTCAGTCTGTTCTCTCTTTTAACTTATTGTCAGACTTCTCTCTCTTCTCCACATCTTCTAACCTTCCATTCATTCTTTTCATTTATTTTTTCATTCTGTGCTGCATTCTTGGAATTTTCCTTAAGTCCATCAGTTTATTAATTCAATGACTGTGCTTTTCAATTCTTTACGTGCTATTTAGTTTTTTTTTTAATATTTCTGTTCTTTTCCATGGCATCTTGTTCTTATGCTTTCTCTATATTTTACCTCCTTAATAATTTTAGACAATAATTTCTTATTTCATCACTGATTTTTGTTCTATTGTTCCAAATTCGTGGCATATGAATCCATCTGTTATATCTGATAACTCTCACTCATAGTGAATTATTTCTTTTTATGTTTTCTTAGCTCATCTTAACCTGAAATTTCTTTCTCACTGCAATATTTCACTGCTTCTTGGGTTGGCCCTTCTGACTAGTTTTTTGTTGTTGTTTTTGTTTTGTTTAAATCCTTTTAATTTGAATTAACTGTAGACTTACAAAAAAATTTCCAACATAGTATAGAGAGTTTCTATATACTTCTCACCCAGCTTCTCTTAATGTTAGCATCTTACTATAGTGAAATTATCAAAAACAAGAAGTTAACATTGGGCAATATTATTAACAGAACACCTTATTTGAATTTCATCAATTTTTCCACTAATGTCCTTTTTTTGTCCCAGGATCCTATCCAGGATGGCACATTTAGTTGTTGGTTCTTCTTAGTCTTCTCTAATCTGTAACAGTTCCTCAGTCTTCCCTTGTCTCTTTCTTATGACCTTGACACTTTTAAAGAGTATTGATCAGTTATTTTGTAGAATGTCTCACAATTTGGATTTGTATGATGTTTTCTCCTTGGTTGGACTTAGATTATACATGATTAGCAAGAATAATACAGAAATGATGTGTCCTTCTTAGCGCATAATATCAAAGAGTTTATGATGTCAATATGTCTTACAACTGGTGATACTGACCTTGATCATTTGATTAAGGTAGTGTCTGCCTGATTTCTTCATTGTAAAGTTACTTTTATAGTGAGTAAATACCTTGGTAGAGATACTTTGAGACTGTACAAATCCTGCTTTTCTTCAAACTTTTGCCCACTAATTTTGATATTCAGCAGTAGAACTTTCAAAGTAATTTTGATTTTGCCTCTCTAAGCAGGCTTACAAACTGGATCTAGTTTATTTTAATTTTGATGTTAGTTTATTTCCTTGGAGTTTTCCACAGTAAATGGACAAAATAAAGTCGTACTCCAAATTCTTTTTAGGCAGAATATTGGCTCTGAGTTCTATCAGATAACATTATTTTTTTTATTGTTGTTGTTGTTTTAGGCAGAATATTGGCTCTGAGTTCTATCAGATAACATTATTTTTTTTATTGTTGTTGTTGTCGTAGGCAGAATATTGGCTCTGAGTTCTATCAGATAACATTATTGTTGTTGTAGTAGTAGTTGTTGTTGTTGTTGTTGTTGTTGTTGTTGTTATTATTATTATTATTATTATTATTATTATTATTATCAGAGACTCAGCAGAGAAAAGGTCCATTGTCATCTCTCTTGGCCAAAGGATAGAATTTATTAATCATTTTACTTTAATTGCAGCCTTTTACAGTTCTAGCTTTGTGCATAGGATTCATATGTTGGAGTTCCAAATTGCTACCCTTCTTGGCCAGAGGCCTTGTCTCTTTTGCCTGAGTGAGCATTAAAGTCCAAGCTCTTACCTGTTAATAGTGTTTGATTTCCACCTCCCCCAAGTGCGATCCTATTAGCTTTACACACTTACCTCTCTGGCTGTCAGCTACCTCTTTGTCTTGGTACTTGGAACATTTTCTTTGCTTTTTTACAAGCCCATCCAGGAGTTTGAGTGTTAATTGCTGCCTTGTCTACCATTTTGTCATACACAATCTTTCTCCTATGCCATATGGAATCTCTAAAATTACACTGGAGAAAATACTGACTAGACACATTATTATTAGGGAATGTCACATTGTTATTAAAACCTATGCCGAAGTGGATTTGGCTTTGCTCATATAGGCCTAGTTAAAATCAGTTCCACTATTTAAAAATCTTAATAACTCTCAGACTTTTCTCTTCTATTTTTGAAGCATATCCATTCTTATGGCCTTGAGTTTTATGGGATGCTAGAAAAAAATTCTTGGCATTTTAGAATAAATAAATCATATAATGTCATGCCAAAACAGATAGACTATTTCTTTACATTTCTAAAGAGTGGAAAAAGGACCAACTCTTTTTCTGAGGTTTTATATATACATATATATTTAAACCGTGTTTCTTTTATTTCTTTTTCCATGATTACATTCTTGTGGGAATAGGTAAATCATTAACAATGAAACTACTATTTCACACAAAATACAATGTTCTAATGGTCCCTTTTCTAAATGAAGTTTTATGCATAAAATCAAGGCAACTATGTGGCCATCTAGTTAGTAACAGATGACCAGGTTAATGCCACCCATGTTTTCTTCTTTAATTAGAATCCAAATTTTGTTTTAAAAAAATGAGAACAGTAACTAAATGCTAATTTTCAGTTTCTCAGAAGGAGAATTATGATGTAAAATGAATACTACACAGTAGAAGGGGAATGACAGGCCACCAAAGGGCAAGCCCTTCTTGGCTATTCACTCAAGTAAATTTTGCAACCCAAAAGTACTGGGTGCAGAAGGCATACCTAATAGTGTAGTGTTTAACCATGTATGTTTATCATTAATTCACTAAATAAACATATATTAGGAACTTACTCTGTGGCAGGTCCAATGATGGGTGATGGAGGTTCAGATGAATGAGCTGCCTTAGAGAATGCCAGCCTTATCTCTGAACTTCCATCACCCACCATGGGACCCAACAGTGCTGATTCTGGACTGCTTAATCTGGATCATTCTCTTCACATGCAGTTTTGGAGGGTGCTCTCTCCTTTGCAGTCCAGCTTTCTCCTACTCCCGAAGACATGGTCCACATTACATTTCTTTTCTTCAGATGTTCCTGATTGCCAAACTCACAGAGATTTCTTCCTCTTTAATCTCATTGCATTTATGACTGGTGCCACTCAGCAGATATTTTTATTCTTTCATACATATTAGTTGAAGAATAAGTAAATAAATGAACAAATGAACAAAGGCAGTGCCCTTTGTTTGGATTCAGTTTTCACTCACTTAGTAGTAAGGATTCTATTGAAAGGGATTCCTAGACTGATTTCAGCCTTTCTCGAAGGACATTTTATTCTACCACATACTATGATAACAGTAATAGCTAACACTTTTATGCCGCTTACCATGTGACAGATGCTGTACTCAATCCTTTCTATATATTAACTCATTTAATCCTCACAGCAATCCTGAAAAGTGGGTGCTATTATTTTTCAGATGAGGAAGCCAAGACACAGAGAGGTTAAGGAAGCTACTCAAGCACATATTAAGTTGCAGAACTGGGATTTGTACCAGGCACTTTAGCAGTTTCATAATGAGTTAAGATTTAAAGTAAAAGTAGCTAAGTTTGACTCCTCATTCTGCCTCTCTAATGCCTTACGTTCTTCATCTGTGAAATGAGAATAATTCAGGACACTACTGGAGAGGTTAAGTGAGTTCATATATGTTGAACACCCAGCCAGTAAATGCCCAGTGACATTAGTTCCATTTATTTCTCCTCACCACTAGCCATGTAGAACTTATACATTCTGAGTTTAGAAAGTATGTATGTGCCCCTGGCTGCTCCAGCAGCTCTCTCTATCAACCTTGAGATCTTTGCTCACATTGAAATCTTCTTACTTGACTCTACCACTTCTGGAAGGCTCTCTTCTGGAATGGGGTAAGTTGGAGTAGGATTCTTATATGTGGTTTTTAACTTATTTATATTTTTGTCTTATTTCAGAAATGGATTTAAGGTGAGTTACTAAGATGCAAACAATTCTATAACACAACATGGATACACAAATAATAAAAGCAAGAGGAAAAAATAAAAGTAGGAAAGAACCATAGATCCAGGATGAAGCTGACACATAGACAGTATTTACAGACTCTGATGTCATGGGCATTTACTAGAGGCTCTGAACTTCCTATAGGTCAACACAAAATAGGAGACCACGAACATGAAGCAACAATAAGCCAGTTGCTTAGGAGAAGGAATCCTAATACAAAGCCTAAGAAAGATATTCTCCACTGTCCACTCACAGAGAGGACCCTCTGGTGGCTGTGTGGTGTTCTCAAAAGCATACTCCTAGGACAGCCAGGGGCAGGAGCTCCAGGTGGTTATTTCTGATAGCATTCCTCAAAATTAAACAATAGCATTCCACCAGACTACTGTTCAGTCAAAACAGTTTTGTAAGGGCATCCATCATATGCCCAACTTCCTGAGGTTGAGCTTAACCTGGAGTGTGAAGATACCTTTTGGCAACCTCTAGATGGAGGAGAGGAGGGGAGAATGCAAGAAGATGGGACCTGGGAGAGGGATCAATTATCTATTGCCACAATTTCGCTGCATAATAAATCACCTCAAAATCTCAGTGTCATGCAAAAAAGGCATTTATTTAGCTCATACATCTGTGGGTTGTTGGGGGCTCAGTTGATCTGAGCTAGTCCCTGCTGGGGCAGTTCTGTTCTCCTTCTCTCATTTTTCTCCAGGACTAACCTGGGCATGTCATTCTCATGGAGGTGGCAGAAATGCAGTCAGGGAATGAGAAACATGGAAGACCTCTTGAGGCCTAGACTCAGAACTGACACACCTTGACTTTGACATCATTTGTATTGGCCAAAGCAAGTCCTGTGGCTGACCCCATTGTCAAGGAGCAGGAAAGCAATTGTGCCCTTTTAGAAGGTAGAACAACAAAGTCACATGGGAAGGGGTTTGGATACAAGGAGAAGTGAAGAATTGAGGGCAGTGATACAACATCCCACAGAGGGAATGGGAAATGACTGTGGGAAAAGCTCACTGCTCGCTGATCCCATAGAGCCCCTCTCAACCCTCCCCAACTCTGGTTGTACCTGTTGCCACCATGCATTTTAATTCTGCCTGCAGGAAGCTTGGGCATGAAGTGCTTGTGGCTGTGGCTAGTTGCTCTTGCTGCACAGCAGCACTGGGCAAACTGGACCCTGCGAATGACCATTGCGTGGCTTGGGAAGGTATGTGCTCCAGCACCTGCCAGAGCAGTTCTCTCCCACCCGGAGTGGGGAACATGACCCCTGAAGTGTCAGGAAAGTTAGGTTTGTGGCTGACAACCAGCTTCCCTATTTTGTTTTATCTTACTTGATTTTTGCTTATTTTCCCTTTATTTTTTGTAAGTAGGAATGTTAAACTCTTACTAAATGAGCATATTTACTTTATTTTTTGATTTAGAGCCACTAATACTTTATAAATGAGGATATCAGTATATGGATTTCATGTATTGCTTTTGAAATTGCAATATTTAGGCCTGATGTTCTATAGTTACACACTAGAATTCATTATATAATATAAGTACAGGGTGTTTAAAATGAGCAAGGAATAAGTTCTCAGACTGAAAATGATTTTTCTCTGGCATCGCGACATTTAAAAATTCTAGCCACTGTCAAAATTCAGTTGCCTAGGTTGTATCTATCACCTCTGATGCAGATAAGTGATTTAATCTTCATCCCAGTGCTGCCCTCTCCCAAGCTCAATTCTTCATAGAAGACCAAAACAAATCTAAAAATAGACCACGATAATAAAATGTAAGAAATTTTCCTGCTTCATATTCTGATAAGAAAGTGAATCATTGTATTCATTGAAGGGCTTAGATTTCTTCCTTTTCTGATTTATTTCCTGGCATAGGAGACCAGTGTCAGTCTTTCAATTGAGCATAAGCCAAACGGCTTACCCTGTGGCCTCTCTGTGATTAAGTGGTCCTAGGGAAAGGCCACTGTAAGTGTTGTGCAAATTGTGAACTGCACAACTCGGGACAGCATGCACGAAGAGCCTCTTTTGGAGTCCCTCTGTTGGTGATTGGGGTATTGGGACAAAGCTCCCAGCTTTTACTCTGCCACTTATCCTCTACTTTCCCTATCAGACCCCCACCCCAAATTTGACTTCTTAGTGTCCAAATCAAAAGCTTGTCTTCTTCTCTCCCTCCTTCCTTCCCTCTGTCTTTTCATATTGACTTGGCTCATGTATTGAGGATAGATATAGTTGGATTCCTTCTTAGCTGCCCTCCCCAACGCATGTATACACATATCCATCTGTGACAGAGCTTGTGGTATTTGGTGAAGCACAGCCACATGCCAGTGCCCAGACTGTTCTAGAAACCTCTTTATAAGGTTGTACAGAGAAAAACTAAACTGTGCAGTGTAGTAGAATCCATGCAGATTCCAGAAGTGATTTTAGTGTATGAAAAATTGTTTTTTGTTTATTTTTTTAAGGAACTAGTTATGTTATGATCGCAACCAGAAGTATGATGGTCTCAGCAAGGGCAGGCCATTTTGAGAAGCAAACAGACCAAAATAGGGAAAGAGTTGTATTAAAATGTATAAAACACATATTTTGTGAATTAAAAATTAAACAGGAGGCACTCATAGGAGACTGGACACTGCAGACAACTTGGTAGTAAAGCAGAGAACTATCTTTAGAAACATTCTCAGAGAAAAACAAGAAAGGGATTAAAACAATGAGAAGACAGCAGAAATAGAGGTAGAGAGGGAACTGGACAAATGGAACCAAAGTAATTATCAAAGATAATTGTTTCAGAAAAATCCTTTTGAAGCTAAAGAAAATGTGTCTGGAAATTGAGAGGATTCCTTCTGTTCCAAGCAAAATATGTGAAAAGAGATCACTTGGTAAAAATTTAAAGGTCATAGTTAAGGAAACAGTGTTATAAGCATCAAAGCAAAACATACACAAAACAAAGCTTAGAAACAATGCCACCAACAGCAGAACCAATGACCTAAAAATCAAAAAGCTATAGCCTCAGATTATGCAAAGAGATAATGGATTAAATCTTCAGTGCTTTGAGGGGAAATAAATTGAGACAAGTTTTTTTTTTTTTGTATATGAGGATAATATAAATGTTTTAAATCTTCAAGAAAAAATGTAATACGATTTTAATAAATTCCTCAAAGTAATACATTATTTTATTAAATTACTCCAGAAAATGAAGAGAAAAATCAAAAATTAAAAATTCAAGGGATGATCCCATCTGATCTCAGAAGCTAAGCAGGGTCGGGCCTGGTTAGTACTTGGATGGGAGACCACCTCGAAAGACCAGGTGCTGTAGATGTGAAAAATAAAAACTAAGGGATTGTAAGCTGACAAGGTCCTTGCAATCTGTGAGGTCAACCAAGGGTTGCCATGCCTAAAAAAAATAAATAAATAAAATAATAAAAATTCAAGGGAGATATTATTTATATAAAAGTTTGAGAAAAGCCTATGAAATATCCAATAGCAGAAGTATGGTTTAGCATTTTGGTTTCAGAAGAATATGTGATAGCACAAAATATATTACTTAAATGGAAAAAGCAAACTATAAAATATGTTTACAACTATTAAGAAAGAAAACACAATTAAATACCCATACATTAAAAAAAAAGACTGCAAAAAAGTGCACCAGAATGTTTACTTGATTGTATTTGGGTGGCGGGAGTGTGTATGGCTTTTCTTTTTTATTTTCCCTTGCTTTTTATATATTATCTCAATTCTCTATCATTAGAAATGTGTTCCTTTTATAATGGAGTAAAGCGAATACATTTTATATTTTAAAGCGTGTGTTCAGAAAAAAATTAAGAATCTGGTTATATTTTTTGATATATTTTGATATAAGTAAGTCCTGAATTAATAAGTTGATTGTAAGCTCTTAGAGGGCACAGCCCTAATCTTGTGTTCAGCTCATTGTGTGATCAGCAAATACCTGTAGGCTTATATGGAGTTGCCCTCCATGCAAGGCACACTCCCATCCTCTCTTGTCACAAGGCTCAGCACGGCCTCTTAAACATCTGGCAACCAGTGAGAACGTTAAAAACAGAAAGGCTTAGTGAGGTTTGCTTGGAGACAAATAATCCCTGAACACCGGATAGGTGTAAATGAAAAGAAAGGTGATAGAAAGTGAATAACTTTGCTTGTAAATGAAATGAATATTCATTCCTTTCTGCCCACATTACAAGTTAAGCACCATCATCCAGACTTCCACTTGCTGTTACCAAAAAATCTTGATATGATTAAAAAAAAAAAAAACACTGTTGTCTTAGCTTGTTTAAATGCACATTGTACCAAACTGTAGAAGAATTATAGATGAGTGTTTTAAAGGGTTTCTAAAATTGTACCTCTATGAAGAATATTGTTAATAACATGCAGCAATTGCTCTTAACTACCTGAAAATATTTCATTTTGTTTGGCTACACTTAAATAGCTCCAAAGTCAAGTACACTAAAAGACATACTGAATTTCAAACTAAATAAATCAAAATTATCATGTACATTCCACTACATGTCAAAACAGGAAAAACCATAGTATTTGATGTGAAATGAAGATTAGAGCAGTAACAGAGAGAAATCTAGATGTTGCTTACATTTATTTGGAATAAGAAAACCGGGTCAATGATTTTCAATGCAGATGTACTTCTCTTTGAGAAAATATATCAAAAAATCAATTTATAAAGCAAATGACTTTGGCAGTAATTATTTATACTGTCAAGATTCTTTAGTTTCCAAAGGACTTATTTCAGGATTCAGTGTGCTTGCTTGTCATTAAGAACTTGACAGAAATTAGAGGAATTTAAATCTAAGGTGTTAGGTGCCATTGCCAAATAAAAATGACCAAAATTAAGGTAGGGTATCTTTATATGTAATAGAGAGTGAAAGGGGGCATCTCGTTTGATTTCTAAGAATTAAGCATTTGTGCAGCTTCTCAAATATATCCATTATATAAAGAAAGGCACACCTGGTGTTTATTATTTTATCACTTCAGAGTTAATCCTGGATATTACTATTTAAAACAAGTGTACTATTTTCCTTTTACTTTCTGCAGATAAATTCCACGATTTCATTCATCAAAAACATTTCACATTTTTTCAAAATTAACTTGCTTAAGAGAAGTAACTTCCAGTTTAATACAACTTGAAACTATCTCTGCTATGGAATGATGAAAATAATGAAAATTGCTATTGTTTATTGAGTGTTCATAGTTCCAGGCAGTATGCTATATGTTTTTCATACCTTGCTAAGTTAACCTTCATTTTCCTCTTATTCAGCAAACTATTTATTATAG
This sequence comes from Pteropus vampyrus, assembly GCF_000151845.1. NCBI lineage: Eukaryota > Metazoa > Chordata > Mammalia > Chiroptera > Pteropodidae > Pteropus > Pteropus vampyrus. Next base: position 1,052,930 of record NW_011889168.1, on the reverse strand, counting down.
AGTGTTTACTGTGTGCCAAAGGCTATTTAAGGTGTTGGGGATTCAGCAGTGAACAAAATAGACCAATAGCCCTGACCTTTGTTGAACTTCTCTTCCAGTGCAGGGATAAAGACAATATACAGAGTAAGAATATAAATGATATACTAGGCTGGAGAATGATGAATGCCACTGAGGAAAAGAAAGCAGAGGAGGGATTAGGGAATGACAGACTTCCGAAGGATCACACTTTTCAAAAGGATGGTCAGAGAAGGCCTCACAGAGACTATGACACTTGAGCAAATGAGAAGATGCTATACAGGAGGTGAAGGATCAAGGGAAAGAGCATTCCAGATAGAGAGAACAGCAAGTGCAAATACCCTGAAGTTGGAACATGCCTGGCTTATTTGAGAAAGAGCAAGGTGTGTGGTATGGTGGGTGCAGAGGGAAAGAGAGGGGATGAGGTCTGAGGGATAGCAGAAGGGAAGACATATCATGTCAGGTCTGGTAGGCTATCATGAGGCTTTTCATGAGACTTCGAGAGAGATGGCAAGCCCTCAGAGGGTTTTGAATGGAGACATGACATCTGACTTACATTTTTGTAGTATCATCCTGGCTCCTTTGGTAAAATAAAATTCTCTGAGGCAAATGGTCTTGGCCAATTTCACAGAAGGGGAACACAGGCTCAGATATGTTAAGTAATTTACCAGAGTTCCCATTAGCGAATTAGTGGGATTGGAATTTTAATCTAGAACTGTGTAATTTGAAAGCTCACACTTTTCTTACTAAACCACACCACCTCCTAATTGCAAGCAGGTTTGTGACCCAGGCTGGAGTAGATGATTTTCTTAGAGTCTGCAATTACCTTTTTTCCCCTTTTTTCTAGAGTTTCTTGGCTTCTATGGAGAGGTTACCATGTTGCACAACCCCAGGGGACACCATTTATACCATAAATATAAAGTGTACTCCCTGGAGGTGGGCAATGCCCAACCAAAGTGGCCATATGTAACGGCCTTTTTCTCCAGTGAGGTTGAAGAGCTTTGTAAATGGTTTTGAACTATGATTAGGCTGGTAGCAAAATCTGTTTGGTCATACATTTCTATTGGCCCCACTTTGATGTATTTTTCCATTTCTCCTCCCTCTGACACATATTCCACCAGCCGCCTCTTTCTCACTGTCTGCTGTCTGGGACCACACTAGGCTGGGATGTAAGTGATGGTAAGGCAGGGTTTTCTTCTCTGTATGGGCAGCTTAGGCCAACAAGCATAAGAGTAAGCCTGAGAGGGAGTATATAGGATGTGAACAGGGGTGCCTGGCTACTGATTAGAGGAAGTGAAACACATTTTATTTGATGAATATAAAATTGAAAGAAATGATAAAGGGCACTATCTAATTGTCATGAAAATTATGACTTGGTTTAATTTAGGTTCAAGCAGATTTTCTTCTAAGCCTTAGATCCCAAGGCTTATACTCTTGAGCCCTTGTTTACATTGAAACTAAATTTTTTCAGTTTGTATGTAAGAAAGTTCCCTAAGATTCAGAACTTTAAAATGAAGTTTTGATTTACCATTGCTTCGGTGGGTGACTTTAATGGAATTATGTTTTGTAAAACTGTTTAGTGCATTTCATATTTTAGAATTCTGCAGTTACCTCAGTATCCTCAAGCAGTTGGCATTGTGTTTTGGAGTATTATGACTTTAATTACAAAAAACAGGGAAATCATGGTAGTGTCTCTTATAAGATTAGCTAAATAATATCATATAATCTATATAAAACTTTAGTGCCAGGAACATAGTGCAATGTTGGGTAAAGGCAAATGTGACTTGCCATTTGAATCTTTGAGATTAACAACAGTAATCACAGAACACCAGATACAAATGCATTTTTAAAAGCTGCTGTAATTTTATTTATTTCCCTTGAATGATTCATCAGGAAGTACTGAGATCAGACTTTGCTCTTAGACCTTATTTCAGATTCACTTTGAAGGTTTAGGTGAGGAAGGGCTATGTTTGATTGAAGTTGGCTTTATTTCTGTGGCTGCTGCTAAGCAAAAATGGAATATGTAGAAAACAAGTTGGTGAGTTAAACATAGAATTAAACATAGAATTACTATATGGCTCAGCAATTCCATTCCTGGGTATATATACCCAAAGAATTAAAAATAGGTGTTCAAACAAAAACTTGTACTTGAATGTTCATAGCAGCACTATTCACAATAGCCAAAATGAGGAAACAACCCAAATGTCTATTGATGTGTGAATAGATAAGCAAAATGTGGTATATTCATACCGTGGAATATTATTCAGCTATAAAAAGGAATCAGGTACTGATACATGTTACAACATGGATGATCATGAAAATACTATGCTAAGCAAGAGAAGCCAGACACAAAAGACCATACTGTATGATTCCATTTATATGAAATATCTAGAATTGGCAAATCTTCAGAGATAGAAAATAGATTACTGGTTGCCAGGTAGGGAGCGGGCTGGGGGAAGGAGTAAGATGAAGTGGCTACTTCTTTGGAGTGCTGAAATGTTGTGGAATTAGATAGAGGTAGTGATTGCACAACATTGTGTATGTACTAAATGTCACTAATGGTAAATTTCATGTGTATTTTGCCACAATAAAATAATGGAGTGTGCTCCTTTTGAAAGGATTCCTAATTCATGGTGAAGTCCATTAAAAGTTAACAGGGTAGAGTGAGTCCTAAAGAAGGAGCACATGGCAAACAAGGGGGAAAGTAGTGGCAGCCACTTGAATATTAACAATAATAGGCTTACATTTCCTCTTGTGATCCCCAGTGCCAGGACCTGCCTTGCTTGGGCGCAGAGGCCACACCGGCAGCTGCTCTGGGGCCCCTGATGTCCTGCATGACTGAGGACAGTTTAAAGTCTGAGGCAGCTTGTTTGAAACTCTCGCATAAAGCCATAGAATACTGAGCTATTTAAAACGGAAGCATACAGAAACCCAGCAGATATAAATTTTAATTGCAATGAGGCCAGGATAATTTCATTTTATCCAATGAAAAGGAAAACAAACTTTTATGACCTGGTAGTGCTAAAAGAAGTTTAAAGGTGCATGGAAAGTTTCTAGTTATTGCCACACACATTCTTTTCCCTGTTCCTTGGGCTCATGCCATTTGTTCTTCTTCACACCATTTTCTACCCTCAAAAGGAAAAAGCTTTTAAGTGTTTTTTTTCCTTTGATGATGAAAGTAATGTTTGACTATTACATTTTTTTTTGAAGTAGATATTTTATATACATATAGAAATCTCAACAATCAGGGATAAAGCTATAGATATTTTGGCATGTATCCTTCCAGTCTTTTTTTCTATGAATATACATATAGTGGTATCTTTAGTTTTTCTGGAATCATACTGCATTCATCAACATAGCACGGACATCTTTTGCACTAATAAATACAGATCAACTGAACACTTTTCATGGTTGTATAGTGTTCCCTTTTATGCATGTGTCATGATCGATTATTCCATGACCAGTGTTCTAAATGAGCTGGGAGCTCTCCTTGGAGTCGTTTCTCTGTGGTCACTTAGTCTTCTGTCAGAGATGGTTGGCGACTCAGGGTTTCTGAATTTATTCTCTCTTATTTACACTGGTTAGTCATAGCCCACAAAACAGAGGTCATGGACAGTAAAGGGAATTAGAGGTCTGTATAAAATCAGCTCCGAACCTACTAACTTTAGGAAATTTTCCCTGACTGAGCCCCACTCCATCCAGTCACTCTCTTCTGTGTTCCAACAGAAGAGGGACACTATAGAATGCAGGAGCATAAGCTTTCATGACATTGGTCATATGCCTTAACATTTCTGGGCCTCAGTATTCTCAACTGTAAAATGGGGACAATATTCAAAATATACAAAGAACTCATACAACTCAATAACAACAAAAAAACAAATGGTCCAATCAAAAAATGGGCAGAGGACCTGAACAGAAACTTCTCCCTAGAGGACATACAAATGGCCAACAAATATTTGAAAAGATGCTCAATATCGCTAGCTATTAGGGAAATGCAAATCAAAACCACAATGAGATACCATCTCACACCTGTTAGAATAGCTATAATCAACAGAACAAGTAATAACAAATGCCAGAGAGGATGTGGAGAAAAAAGAACCCTCATGCTTGTGGGACTGCGAATTGGTACAGCCACTATGGAAAACATTATGGAGGTTCCTCAAAAAACTAAGAATTAATCTACCATATGATCCAGCAATCCCTCTACTGGGTATTTACCCCAAAGACTTGAAAACTCATATCCATAAAGATATTTGCACACCAATGTTCATAGCAGCATTATTCACGGTGGCCAGGACATGGAAGCAACCTAAGTGTCCTACGATAGATGATTGGATAAAGAATCAGTGGTACATACATACAATGGAATATTACTCAGCCATAAGAAGAGATGAAATACTGCCATTTGTGACAACATGGATGGACCTTGAGATAATCATGCTAAGTGAAATAAGCCAGACAAAAAGCTGAAAACCACATGATATCACTTTTATGTGGGATATAAACCTAAAAGCAACAAACGAACGGGACAAACAAACAGAAACTCATGGACATGGACAATAGACTAGTGGTTACCAGAGAGGAGGGAGAAGGGGGGAGGGGAGAGGTAGATGGGGTAAAGGGGACAAATATGTGGTGACAGAAAGAAATCTAACTATGGGAGGTGAACACAGTATAAACATATATATGCCTTACTGTTAAAGTTTACGGCTAAAACTTATTGGATTTTGTTAACCAATGCCACCATAATAAATAAATAGATAGATAGATAGATAGACAGACAGATAGATAGATAGATAGATAGATAGATAGATAGATAGATAGATAGAAACATGAACCAATAAAATAAATAAATAAATAAAATGGAGATAATAGTACCTACCTTCTAGGCTAAATAAGATGATCCATGCCAAAAGTACCTGGCAGCAGAGGACTGGCACATAGGTAGTACTCAACGAATGGCGTGGTTTCTTATTATTACTCAGTTTACTCAAGTGGCCCTCCCAGTTTGTGGTTTTGAGAACTCATATGTATGCTTGGACAGCTCAAATAGATTGTAGACTGAAAAGTTCACATGCCAAAGTGACTTTAGAGTGTTTTCCACACCATGAGCCTCCAGCCAATATGACTAATTGGTTATCTGACCTAAACTGCCTTGCTGCAGTTGTGGGATCTTCCTGGTTGAATTTGACCTTCATTTCCCATTTAAAAAGGCAAAGCAAAGCAAAACACAACGAAAACTCCAGAAACCCCGAGAAGTGGATGTAGGTGAAATGCAGTTCCTTCAGATAGGTCAACATCATAGTTGTGAGCTTTCCTACACTCTTAAGGAAATTCTTGACTAGGAGAACTTAGAATTATTAAATGATAGTGGTAATGACAAGAAATATATAAAAGAACTAAAAGCCATTATTCTGAAAGACCAGTCTATAGCAGAAGAGAAAATAAAGACTTGTATTCCCTCTTTTATTCATGATTTTCAGGAACTGAATTATTTCCAGTAAATAAATTTTCTAGATGGTGGAAGCTTATTCATTTAACTGCTCTAACAGTTTGTATTTTAACTATTTTGATATAATGATTTCTAATGCATGCTGCATGGTTTATAACTTTCATATAGAGAAAAAAACAATTCAGGCAATTTGTTAGGCTTTGAATTCTTATCATTAATATGTTATTGTTGTTATTTTTTTTATGTCTGCCAAATAATCTCAATGTCATTTGCCTTCTAAAGACTCAGACAACTGTACCCTTACACAGCTCTTTTCACTTTTCACTTTTTCATTTTTTTTTCTCATTGGCAGGGTGTGTCAGTTTTTACTACAGAAATGTGCATGATTGCTTTTCCCATCTCCAAAATATCTTTCTAATTTACTGAGTTATAAATTTTATACCCTGGGAAACCAGAACCCTAAGTCTGTTACTATTTTGTGTAAAATAAGATTAATAGGCATTGAATGAAATCATATATTTAGTGATAGGTTTTTTGACCATTCAAGGACTTAAAAAAATTTACTTCCTGATTGCAGGCTGTTATCTGGTAGAAGTTTGACTCTGGGCAAAATGCCATTTTATTTATAAGCTATATTACTTATGGTTTTCCACTCTAGCACTGGTGTCTTCCTGTTGCTCATAAGTAGAGAAATTAAAAATTACACATCTTCTATGCTAATGGAATTTTGGATTTTTTTTATAAAATGGGATTTTGGGTATTTTTAGTAGAAAGAGAAGTAAAATATTCTTAGATATAATTTCATGAGAGTTTTTCCCTTTTCTTTACAGAGACATAGTGATGACTATAACTGTTGGGAAACTGATAGAACAAGAACTCGTAACCATTGCACGTCACTATGGGGTGCCTGAGGACCCATGTCCAGATACTAATATCCTAATTGCAATGGCCCACGAACAGCTTAAGAAAAATTTTTTTGAGAATTTTGAAAGACTCATTTATAGCTGTGTGTATCAAGATCGAGAAAAGTACGCTTTCATTTTATTGATTCTAATAAATCATTTAAGTTTCTGTGAACCTGAGTAATGAAAGAATTTATATTTAATCAAAAAAGGCAAAAATAAAATTGACATTGTCTCATCATACTACACTGTTTAGCAAAGCCACCTTAAATCATTTTTGGAGAGTATCTGGGTAAAAATATTTCATAGTAATGGTAAGCTTTGTTTGTTGATGGAATAAGGGAAAGCCCTGTATCTTCAGAAGAATAGGATACCCCTTGGCATTTTCTTTTAATTGGTTTCTAGAAGATTTCAACTTAAACATAGTGAATTAAGATGTTAGAAGGTTTAATTATGAGATGTCTTCTTAAATTATTTTAGTGATGATTGGGATTTATAAATGTGACTTTTATAATATACAGTACAGGGAATTAGCAAGTAAACTTTCCATAGAATTTCTTTAAAATTATTTCTTGAAAGTAATGAAGCTTAGCATAATCTATTTCTAGTACATTTATCATGTTCGTACTGAGCTTTATTAAGTCACCATTATAAACAGCTGGAGCCCATCTTAATGTTTTGGTGTTCATTTTACTCACAGACCTGATAGTGAGGATGGGTGGGGAGTACTCATCTGGAGTTAGATAATCTTAGTTCTAACTCTAGCTTCTAATTTTGTTACTACACAACACTGCTATCTCTCTTCTGCATGACCCTTTCCCTTATCCCCAAACTTGAAGTCTGTACCCAAGTGGCCAGCTTCATACCCTAAATATCTTTGAAGGTCTTATAGTTTATCTTAATAGTGAACATGATTTTTTTCCTAATCCATATATATCCTCATGAGTTTTTATAAAGATGGTATTTTCTCTTGAATCTTTAAGCTTACCTGAGCCTCCCGGAGGATGTGTAACCTAAGCTTTGCTTGATCCTGGCCCTTCCTTCTACCCTGGTGGTAACCCTTCTCCAGGGTGAAAAGTGCAGCCCTCCTTCACTAAAGGAATACCTCTTGGGAATAATGGGGCTGCCTGCTCAGACAGCTCTGAGGTTCTTCTAGATCTTATAAGCTTTAATTCTAGACATAAATATTCTCCCATCATTTTATAACTTCATTGCAAAGAAAGAAGCCCACTTTCTTTCCTGTTGGTTCTAATTTTGCCTGTTGCCTGAAAGAACATTGGCTGAGTTAGAACATTGAGCAAGCATTTCTGTGTCCCCAGCAGGCTGGGAAAAATTGCTATTGGGCTGCTCTGAAGAAACCATCTGACAAAAGTGAGGTGAATGTTAAAGCCCCAGTTGGGACTTCTAGGTTGTAAGGTTCGGGTCCAAGGAAAAGACTAGAAAAATACTCGCAAGTCATATAATACTTGTGTCGGAGGCTCTAGATGCCTGTCAAAATAAGAGATGTTTTCAAATATCAGAACCATTTTTGACTAAGTGGTCAAGAATGCAGATCGATTGCTTAGAGCGACACTCATGGCTGCAGCCTTAATAGGCCATACTATCACCAACCAAGAATCTGAATCTTGATGGAAAAGCCTTTGTAAGAACAGAATCTGGTGACTTCTGAAATGCAAAAGTTGATGAAATACAATGTGACTTTTTCTTTACTGTGAATTCCAATACCAATTTTCATGCTTATTTCCATGTACGCATTTTTGAACACTATGTATTTTCTTTCCTATTTTGCAATTTTTACTTGAGAGACCTCAAATATATAAAAGCTCATTTATTTTGTTTTAATCCAGAAAAAAAGTATTACCCAGCAAAGACATCAAAAGGCTGTGCAAGTCCTCCAGGTTACCTTTGACTGATGATCTTCTAGGATCCTTACTGTCCAAGTAAGTGAAATCTGTACCTTTCATGGGAATTGTCCTGCATATTTTTGTTTGCGGGACTTCCTGGTTTTACATTTACCTTAAATTACCTTTGATTTACCCTTGACTGTTTTCATTATATTATTGATGACACACCTTTATTTAACTGTTACAAAAGAAAAAGTTATGATTTTGGATTTTATGAATTTTTTAGCTTTACAAAAAGTGCTTACTTGAAAGCTTTAAAAATAGGATTCGGTTTAGAGAATTTTTTGCACATAAATTCTCTAATTTGGGAACTGCATAAACCAACCCATGTTATATAACATTCTTAAAGGAACATTTTTCAATCAATCATTACAAAAGAATATAGAGGATATATATATCCCTTAAAATGAAAACCCTTTCTTTTATGACTCTATAACATTTTATCTTTTTAACATTAAGACACAATTGCATAGATACAGATTCCTGGAATAAAATGAAAATATACAACTTCACTGGCTATGAGGACATTAGATGTAAAATTAAGGACAGATTTTCTGAAGCAGTAGTTCCTGATGGCTAAAGGCATGCCGTAGTAGGACCTAGTGTTATTAGTACAGGACTCTATCTTGCTAGAGCACCAGATGTAAAACATAGAGATTATGATGTCGCAAAAGGAAAGCATGGTTTCCTGCTTTCTAAAACATAGCACTTCTCCTGTTGAACCTGACTTTTGACTTCCCGGCACCACCCTCCTAACCACCCAGGCTCTGGTCATGTTTTATGCTTCCTACGGCATTACTCCAGCCCCTCCCCTCACGTACTTATCTTGATAATTATGACATTTTGGGCTGTGTGCTAGCCATTGTTATCTTTACTTTGAATACATTATCTCAGTTACTTTGTGAGAACAACTTGGTAAGGTGAGAACTATTATCTTCCTATTTTGCATAAGGACGCTGAAATTTAGAGAGATGAGGTATTTTGCTGCAAGTCATATAGTCTAGCAGAAGAAGAGCTGCGACTTAACCCCTAATCCTCTCAAATGCACACCCCACCATTTTGAATTATTGTCCAAATAGACAGTAGATTGGAATATCTTGATAGTTCTACGTCCTTTCTATTGCTTGCATCCCCACTCTCTCTTCTCCATTTCCACTATTTTCACTCTTATTCTGACCCACATTTCTTCTTGATTATTTCAGGGCCTCCATGTTCTTTCTTTCACTAGTCTCTAAATTTTAAAATCCATCTTTATATACAAAATTTAAATACCTCTTAAGAGCACAAATGTCGTAGTGTCACTGTTCTATTCACAAACCTTCTGTCCCATCTCCGTGCTCGCTAAAGAAAGACAAAAACTCCTTAGCTTTGAATTACTTCTCTCCCTTCTCCATCGTGGAGCTTAGGGTTGTCAGTTGGAGCAGTATTCTCAATCAGGGGCTAGAATAGGGAGTCTTCACGTGAGACAAAAGGAGAAAGCAAAGGGACATATAAAACTAAATCACATGTGGGAGAACTTAGGATCAAGGTGTCAGGAGGTGAATCAAGAAGAGGGCCAATTCAGTTGCATGTATATGTGCATTGGATTGATGTGAGGGTTACTTTCTAGACTGTGAGCTCTATTTGCTTTTATTTGCAGCATTGTGAGGGATACCTAGGTTATCCTGGTGTAAAGGACCTGAGATAAAGTATGCAGACCTAGGAGTCAGGGTTCTTCAAAGTTACCACATTCCCAAAGCTCTCCTCATTCACAATAGTCTAGCCAAATGGGCCAGTTTACATTTCACATGGATACCTCCTGCATTTCCACTTTTTTTACCTTTTCTCTTACTATTTTTTCAATAGAAAATAGCTTCCAATTTTCTTTATTTGCTGAAAGCTTGCTTTTCCTTTAATACTCATTTCAAGTAGCACCACATTTCAAGAAGCTTTCTTGGATATGCTTGGCTGACAGTGATTATCTCCTCCTAAGGATTCTTACAACACTATGTTTCTCTTTTTGTCCCTCACCTTGTAATCAAGATTTGTGACTTGATGTTTGATCTATTCAGATGCAGAGACCTACTTCTAACCTGTTTTATTTACTGCCTATAAACAAAGAGTATGTTGTTACATCTTGACAATTTTACCCCTACCTTGTCTCTTATATTCTTTGAATCTACTTTTACTAGCTGTTTGATTGTGTACAAGATTTTTTACCTGCCTGAAGCCCAGATTCCTTACCTCTAGAATGAGATAACAATACATGCTTCCTAGTGGTTCTGAGGATGAATTGAGATAACATAAAGTGCCCAGCACAGCAGCTGGTACTAAGGACTGGTTGGGGACTAGGAAAGAAGTTTAAGTCAAGACACACACTCTGACTAAGAAATGAACTGGAAGAAACCTGTGTCCTTCTAAATAGAGGAAGTCTTATTTGTAACAGTTGGACCTGAATGCCTTTCATATATTAAGCTGTCTTTTAGTCAGGAAGCTGAGGATGTTTATTCGATTATCTCTTGATGGCTTTGAGGATGAGTTATCCTAGAAGGTCCAGAATGTGGGAGCCTGGGCTCTGGAGGATCTAGATGTTTCTTATCCAATATTGGGGCCACCAAGTCATCACCCTCTCATTCTCTCAGCAGAGTGTTTTGTCTTTACCTTTACAATTTGAAATTAAAGGCAGAAAGACTATTCCACAACATGCTTCAAAATTGTCCCAGTCTCAGAACACATCTGCCACTTAGACCAGCTTAGCTTCGAAGAAGTCATCCCTCTGAGTCACTAAGTAGACCATGTTCAGTCTAACTTTGCCTCTAATTGTGCAATGACCCTTCTCTACACTCAGGGGAAACTTCAGACTAATCAGATTAGAAAATGTCTCATTCCCATTCTTCTCTCCCTCCAATGTGCCCTGACATGATTTGGGTCACATGCTTGGTGTTTTGCATCATCTTCGCAGATTCCTTTCACAGACTGCCCTAATTCCTAATGGGCCCATCAGCCTGCAGCTTGCATTTATATTCTGCATTCTTATTGTTCCCCACAGACTCCACAGGGCTTTCCAGAGCCTTGACCAGACTCGCTTTCTGCACAGCCCTCCTATGGCACACTAAACCAGAGCCCCTCTGGCGTCTACAGTCTCCCGTGGGAGGCAGGCATGGAGTTTGTTGAGGAGTTTGTTGATTTGGTTTAATGCACACTCTGCCCAGGGGCAGTTTTACCTGCCTTGGGATAGAGCTGGACAGCTGTTGAACAGCCATATAGCCCTGAATTTATATCAGGAGATGAAAAACAATATGGCTAAAGGTTTGAATGCTTCTTTTCACCCAGGGATTGTTACCCATGTGTTTCTCCTGACCCCGTGTTTTCGTACTAAGATTTCTCCTCTACTCCATTTCCATTTCTTGTGATTTAGTAGGCATTTTCCTTATTAGCACAACTCAAGCTGGAATCAGGGTTTCAAAATTTTTCTACATCCTGATACCCCAGACCCCATTACTTTATTCTGTGGTAGCTGGTAGGAGGTCACCTTACTTAGAAATGAAGTCATTTCACTAATGCACAGAGCATCAGATTTAAATGTGCTATGTCGCGATACTATTACGCATTAATAATAGGAGTAACACTCTGTATTGACATAGTGCCAAGGGCCCTAGAATATTTTATAAATCCTTGAGCATATTAAAAGGAACATTTTAGTTAGTGGTAGATATGATTCCTCATTTCATAAATGCAAACATTAAGGTATAAGAAGGCTCTCTTAGTGAAAGAGTGTGCTTTAGGTCAAGATGAGTCTCTAATGGAATTAGAATGACAACTCCCTAAGATACCCTAAATCTTTGTTCCTATCTGAGCTCCTAAGGGTAGGGACTATGTCTCATTCATCTTTGCAGCCTCAGAGACTTGTTTTATGCTAGTATGCTGGGCAGGGGGAGAAAAACATGGGTTTGATTTCCACCAGGCCTGCATCTGAAGTCTGACTGTACTGGTGCCTGCCCATATGATCCTTGTAAATTGATTCAACCCCTCTGAGCTTTCCTTTGGATATTAGTATTTCCACAGTACTAATAAGAGATTCTGGTTCTCAAATCATAAGAGTGTAGAGGGTATTCTGAGGTCATTCCATTCTGTGTTCCTTGTGGGACTGGGGAGTAGAGGCATCCTCCTACCCTAATTGCAGCCTTCTGAATCGAGACTTAGAATAGCTGGAAATTCAAGTGCAACTCATTCCCCAGCAGCTCTGCCCCAAGCTAGTTTTTTATGGCTGGCTTTGGGCTCCATGGAATGCCTTAGAATTGGCCTCCCAAGAGAGCTGGTACCTCATCCAGAAATATCAGTTAAAATGAAAAACGTTTACAGGGCTTTAAAATCATCTCATTATACTCTACCCAGTCTTGCCCTCTGCCCCTCTCCCAGAGGCATGGCTTGGGCTCAAGTGATTTCACCCAACAATACCTGGCAGTGAATCTGAGGGTCAAGGGTTGAGCCATGTGGCAGCTATTGTTGCAGTGCTTGGTGTACTGGGAAGTTTTTAGAGAGAACCCCTCCCCCACACACACACATGCACACACTTTCTGTCTTTTCAAATATAAGGTGATTTGTAGTTTAAGAAATTTTTAAAAATCCAAAATCATGTAGACCAATAGAGAATTGACCTTGTGTATAGTCCATACTCAGCAGCTATAATCCGCCTCACTGAGGCAATTTGTGCTAGGATCACAATTGGAATGTAGAGGTCTGGCTACTTGAGATAACCAGTTACTCACTGGCTACTTGAGATAACCAGTTACTCAATGACATCTTCCCAAGTTCTATGTTTTTATGTCACTATAGTGTAGTGGCCCAGAGCTCCACTTTTTTCCTCAAGTGTCTGGTTTTTAAGAATCTCACCAGGTGTTTCAATTTTACCTCTAGGATGGCTGGGTAATGAACTGAAACCAAATACAACTGAGTCAAAAATATGTCTTCATCGCCCTCCCCACCTTCCAGCCATGGTGATGTAGCTAGCCCATTCCTCAAAGTTAGGAGATGGCCTTTGCAGCAGAGGGAAATGCATGTTGGTCTTCAGCAAAATACAGCTGCTGTTGGGCCTTTTCCCTCCACAGATGGTGGAAATAAAAAATTTCAGTATTATTCTCCATGGCAAGGAGATGGATAGCTTCTGCAGTTTTCAAGCCATTCATCATTTTTGGGAGAGGGAGCAAGAACACCCGTCAAGTGACACATTAGACTCGCTTCTAAGAACTCTCACCAATAAGGCATTGGGAAACATGTTTGGGGGTCATTAGTATCTAGAGAAGAACCAGAGAAATTGCCTTCCCTCTCTCTTCTTCCACAAACACGTCCCTTAGTTTGTGTAGGGAAGGAAGTGGTGGCTTGCCCAAGTATCAGAGGGAAAGAAGAATTTATGGAGGTTTTAGGAAAACACTTTAACACTGTAAGCTGGGACTTTAAAGTACAAAGGCTGACTTCTTTAACAAGCATAGAAACACTTAAAAGCCAGAATTAGTGTTGCTCTTTAGAGTGGTCACCCTGGAAGGCTGTGCACTGATTCTAACAATGTTGTCGCAGAAAATTCTTCAGAATTGCCTTCACAGCCTTTTCAAAAGAATTTTATCCAGAGTGGCAAATCATTGTCTTTTGACCATGGATCAGAGTCTTAGAAAGAGCCAAATGTTGTTTGGAGAGGAGCAAAGTAGAGAATTCAAGTGGAGAATCATGATGCCACAATTTGTGATTAGAAGCACAGCGTGGAGTAAGGTGATAAATTTTCCCTCCAATTCATAATTTGAAAGGATGGATAGGATTTGGTTCAGGGAGGACTCCATGACAGGTGAATGGGGAGATAATACTCAGAGTGTAAGTATAGGCACTGACCTACTTGTTCTCACTCCCCTAACAGTCAAGCCTTTTTCCATCTCTGAACTGCTTCCCTTTGTCTCCCTCTCCTCCAACCTGGGCTATTTTTAGAACTGGTGCTCTCCCTTGTTTCCTAGTCTTCTCCCTCTCACATCCTCATCTAACAGTGGTGTATATTGGATACAGTATATATTATAATAGCAAATGAGGGCATGAAAAATCTCATTATGTCAGTGGTCCAGGGGAGGAAGCTGTGGCAGAATTTTCGAGCAGGGAGGAAGACTGGGAGACTAATTTCTCATCAACACGCTCCCAACTCGTAGCTCTCCTTCCTCTTTCCAAGTCTGACTTGTATGAGTTTACTACCTTGAAAAGCATGTTTCAAGATCTCAAATCTACTTTTTATACTTAAAAATTTTTTATATTAAACTGATAGATGTTCATAGTAAAAAAAAAAATCAAATCATTCTAAAAAGCTTATTCCAACAAAAGTAATTTTCAGCCCACATCCCTCCCCACCTCCCAGACCCATTCATAAGAAGCAGCCACTTTCAGCCCTTCTAGCTGTTTCTTCAAACATTTAAATAGCATGCATCTACCATATTTCTGTATTTCTCGTTTTTAGACACTGCTACTAACTTCCTGCTAGGATGCTTGAGAATTTAGCATAATGTTGATTCCCATTATTGTTCTTTTTGGATGCTCTTAGGATATTCTTTTTATTCCCACTGTTCTGGAAGTTCAGGATGGGGCCTTATGTTGTGCGTGTGCGTGTGCGTGTGTGTGTGTGTGTGTGTGTGTGTGTGTGTATGTCTGTCTATCTGTCTATACGGATTCAATGTGCATAACACTTTATGGACTTTTCCGATCTGTAGGCCTTGTTCTTTGGTTCTGAGAAATTGTCTATTAATTTTTAATAATTTCCTCCCTTCCATTTTCATTTTTCTTTTATGACAACTCCTGTCATTAAGATTTTAGATCTCCTGAATTTGGATCTTTTCTCTCCCCAATTTTCTTTGTCATTATGATATAGTTACTAAGGTATTTCCTTAACTTTATATTCCACACTTTGTACTGTATCTATTGACTACTATCATATTTTTGATTCCAAGGACACAGTTTTAGTCTGAATGTTCCTTTTTTGTAGTCTTCTGTTCTTTTTTCATGAATGTAATATATCCTCTTACCTTACACCTTTCTTTTTTCTACCTGAATTGTCTTTGTTTCTCTGATCCCTTTTTTTTTTCCTGTTGCCATTTTAGCTTCTGGCCTTAATGCTGGAAGCTTTGGGGGATGGATCTTGTTGATTGGTGGGTTTCACTGCATGAGTCACCTACTAGCCCTCGTTTTCATTAGGTAATCCCTAGAAACTAGAATCTGGAGATCTTTCTGGGACCATTCAGAGTATTGAGAGAAGAATCCTATCTTTTCCTGCTGGAGCAAGAGATAAGATGGGATGGGGGAAAAGGAGGAGAATTTAAGCATGGCTACTGGTGTTCTGCAAATAGGAAAGGGGAAGGAAGGGAGCTGAGAGGTCCAAGTTCAATGCCCTCCATTGTGCTTTATCTCCCCAAGACTGAAACTTCTTTAGTTGAATTTCTCTGGAGAACAAGC
The DNA here is from genome assembly GCF_000151845.1 of Pteropus vampyrus. Lineage (NCBI taxonomy): Eukaryota > Metazoa > Chordata > Mammalia > Chiroptera > Pteropodidae > Pteropus > Pteropus vampyrus. Next base: position 1,037,202 of record NW_011889168.1, on the reverse strand, counting down.
CTCGCACACCTACAGAGAACAATACAGTGTAGAGGAAGGTACTTGAGCTCCGGCTGCTCTTTTATTCAGGCTTTCAAACAGTCCTTGTTTTCAGTCCCACACCTATCCCTGCCTTGGAGTCTGCAAGGGCACCTGGAGTCTGCAGTAGCTGAGCCTCTCAAGAGTTTTGCGGGCCACACTGGTTAGTCTCTAAGTGCCTCCTGCCTCTACCATAGACATTTAGAATTCAGCTTCCCTTCCTCAGCTCTGCCCTTGGCCTGTTTTCCACCTTGCAAAAGATTTTGATATCTCTTGTCTATTCTTGTCTTATTTCCATTTATCTTTGTCATTGTGGATTATTACCATTTTTATTTATTGTCATTTTGGTGAGATTTTGGTGAAAAAGGGAGATAAATATTTGTGATCAATCTATCATGATTTCCTGTAACTCTATCGACTTCCCAAGAGCAAATAATTCTTCCAAGAAGCATTAGCTAGTTTTATCCCTTTTAATTGAAAGATTTTTTGTTCTTACTTCCTTGCTCCTTTTGGGGTGATTTCCATACCTATGGAGATCCTCTAAGACAGAAATGAAAAGAAAAACTTGGAATATTATACTTCATTAGGTCAACTCTTCCCTGAGCCTGGCTCTGAGACTTTAGAAAGATTAAATCTTTCAAACATTTTTCCTCAGAAAGATTTTATACATCAGTTCTAAGCTGTGTACTCCTTGATTTACAACTTTTAATCTTTCCTGAACATCATTTTATTTGGGAACATCCTTCCCAAATATCCTTTGAAATAGATACATTGAGTCTGACATATCATAAGTTAGGCAAGGAAGAAGGCTGGGGGCCCAGGAGTAACAGGCAAGCATGAATAAATATTGGACTTATTGGTAATATGGTCTGATAATAGGACCTCAAATGGTGACTTCCAGAAATTTTTCTGTAAGTTCCAATGCCATCATCCAGAGAAAATGAAGATTCGGGAATGGGGACTCAGATCAGAGGAACTTTAGGGAAGCCTTTCTGAGGAAGCAACATTTGAGTTGAGACTTTTCAGACAAAGAGACCAGAAGGTGCAAATGCCTTTCATTTCTGGGAACAATCTTGGTATTCTCAGATAACAAGAAGGCTAGTGTACCTGGAACATTGTGAACAGGGAGTTTTCAGATGAGATCAGAGAGGTCAGCAGTGACCAGAATGCATAGGGTCTTATAAGCCTTAATAAGGAGTTCAGCTTGTGTTCTAAGTGGATCAGGAAGCCATTGGAGAGTTGCAAGCAAGGAATTCATTGATGTGATATGTGTTTTAGAAGGATCATTTTGGTGGAGGATTGTCTGCAACAAGATAAGAATAAAAGCAACCAAAATCAAGATACAAAGCTATCACTGTAATGCAAGAGAGATAGTGGCTTTAAATTAGTGAATAGTAGAGGAGTTGGAGAAAAAGAGATTTGTGATAGGCTATGGGGTAGAACCCACAGGACTGATCAGTGAATTGTATGTGAAGGGTGAGATCTGATGTGATCCTGGATCTGTTTGATAGTCTTTTGTCTAGTTCCCAAATTACTGGAATATTATACTTCTGAAACCTCTAGGGTTAAATAAGTGCTTCCTGTAATTGATGTAATAGGGATTTACTGATGATTAATTCATACTGTAGGAACAGATAGAGAAACTTACTTCATTGGTGATCTCGTCCAATCTCCCAGTCTGGTGCTTTAAATACCATCTATATGCCAATGACTCCTGCATTTCTATTTTCAACTTGAACCTTTTCTCTGAACTTCAGGCTCATATACCCAACTGCTCATTGTCCGTCAGAATGTAACATATCCAAAACCAAACTCCAGATCTTTTCTCCCAGTCTGTAGCCCTTGCAGTATTTCCTATCTCAGTTAGGGCAGCTCTGTTTTTCCAGTTGCCCAAGCAAAATTTTTGGAGTTGTCTAGAATTCATTCATTCATTCATTCATTCATTCTCTCTTTTCCCCTCCTTCCCCGCTTCCCTCTCTCTCCAATCTTTCAAGAATCCTACATTCAAAATATATTCAGAATTAACCAGTTTTCACTGCCCTCCATTGCCACCAATATCATCTAAGCTGTCATTATCTTTCATCTGGATTACTGCAAAGGACTGCTAATTGCCTTGCCATTTTGGCCTTGCTCCTACATTCTTTTCTCAGTATATCAGCCGGAGTGATCTTTAGAAAATATAACTTAGATCCTATTACGGCTCTGTACAATGTGCTCATTGGCTCTTAGTTTTCCTCAGTCTGAAAGTCAAAGGCCCTTCATGATCTCATTTTCTGACCTCAGCTCCTACTAAAGAGTATTAGGGAATACTTTTCTTCAAAGACTCCATGCTAAATGAAAGTTTCTTACAAAACGTCTTTAATTGATTGAGTTTTAGTTCTTCTCCCAAAACACACACAAAATAAAGGACATAATGGTCCTGCATTTTGGCTACAAATATTTCCATAAACAAAGCATGTTCTTTCAAGGAGTTCAAATGACAAGTGAGCCAAAATTCAGAGGATAGACAGTGGTAGTGGGAGCATATTGGAGTTGTATCCCAGTATCCTTGGCCAAAGAAAATGTACACAAAAGAATTACTGAATTCCCTTTCCCCTCTTCCAATCACTGTTTACTCTACTTTGTTTAGATTGATGGGTCTATGTCACTTTATCTTGTAACATTTAATTTATTGCTCCTAATTTTTATTAGTTTATAAATATGAGTTATTATTTTCTTAATATTTTGAGAAAAATGAGAAAAGTCTTTTGACCGATTATGAGTATGTTGTTTTTCTACTTTTATCATCTCTGAGTTTTCTTATAATTATCCTCCATTCATCCTCGCAATAGTAACTTGTGTACCTAACTTACTAGTTGGAGGAGTGTGTTGATTTGGAGGTTTCGAGAGAAAGGCAGGAGCCTAAGGCAGGGTGGAACAGTGCCTTAGTGACCACTTTTGTGTCACATGACCAGTATATATTTAACCTTAAAAATAGGCAGAATGTGGTGAAATTCGGAATAAGTGGTATTGAGGTATTACACAAAGTATTTTGTTTGTGTGTAGGTCATTATAGCAATTGTGTTGATATTACTGGGTCTTAACAGCCAAAACTCTATTACGGTTAAGGATGAATTTATGTCAATGTACATAATTAGGAAATAGTAGTCAAATAGATTTATTATTTTTTTTTAATTTAATATATTTATTTAAATCACCTCACTTTTTACATGGGATGCTTCATAGTATTACCAAATGGAAAAATCTGAATCACTTGCTGTTAATGGAAGGTAACTATAAAAATAAATATAATGAACCCAAACTAATGTTATTAAAGTCTACCTAGATTCTGTAACCTGAGACATGTTTTATAGATTTATTATTTTTGACCTGTAGTTTAATGGTACAGGATAATCATTTGTTTATTTTTAATGAAAATAGGCTTAATTTTTTTTCTGATTATAAATTTAAAGACATTCGGATAATACAAGAAAGTCTAGGAAAAAGCAAAAATCTTTATCTCTCTTCACAGAGATAGGTATTGTTCAGTGTATTGTTACTAGATTTTTTTCTATGCCTTTTTATATAAGTATAAACCTAAAGTAAGATCATAACTCTACTTGCTATTTTATAACTTCCTTTCCACTCAACAGTATGTCATGAACATATATTTCTATAACAGCATGTATAGATCTAAAGAACCCCTTTTAATGTCTACATAATAAATGATAAAGATGTCTTTTATTTTTCCTAAAAATATATTAGACAAAGTGAATCTAAGCTTGCCTTAAAGATTTAAAAGGCATGCAATTTAAGAAATATAAGGACATTTTATTTTACTGACATATAGTGTCAACCATATTAGACTTAAAAGACCTTCACATATTGTTAACAAAATATAGCAGTGGTCTTAGTTACTGAATAAACTAATTTGTTTCTGTGGCAACTGCAACAAATATTTATTGAACACCTACTAAGGGCCAGCATTGATCTAGATGCTGGGATACTTTGGTTAATTAGATTTGTGAGATCTCTGCTTGCAAATAGTTTACATTCTGAAGGGTTGGAAACAGATACAAACTAAAAATAAATAAGAAAAATATCATTCATTGAAGTACCCCTAATAGTATGTTTTCATGGTAGCATTTAAACTGACATTTTGGTCCTGAAATTTGCAGATTGAGTCAAATCATATATGACAATTATATTTTCAGGTTTGAAGACAATGAAAAACAAATCAATTATGAGTCATTTTTCTGTGTCCTGAACTGGAGAAAACATCCAATGCCTGAACTGGTAGCAATATCGCCCTTGAAAGAGGTAAAATTAACACTTATTTTAAAAACCAGCTGTGGTACCTCCCTTGTACTTTTAATATCTTTTATCTTAAAGTTATTTTTCCACGTAAAATATTAACCAGTGCTTTTGGAAAGAGTGCTTATGTATTTCTGGGTATTCGTGTTAAAGGCTAATTCACTTTCCATGCTGAGTGAACATCTGTTCTATAAGAGCATGACTTTTCTTATGCAGCTGAATTTTTTTTTAGTCTTAGTCACATCCAATTATATGGAAGATAGGATAATAGGTTACAGTTATAAATAGATATAAACACTATTATCAAGGGATTCTGGTGACATTATCATGAGCCACAAGAGCAAATCTCAAATGGTGAATATGTCAAGACTCTCCAGTGTATCTGTGGCTATGCACACAGTACAGTATGGGGATGCATATTTCACAGTGGAGCCAAATTTGAAATAAAAATTTAGTAGAAAAATGATTGGTTAGGGAAAACAAAGTTCATATGATCAGATGGTGCTCTCAACGTTGTGGAATTGTCTGAATTCTCTAAAATCTCTTTGGACTAATTTCTGTTAAGTAGTGGGTGGGTGGGTGGTGGTGTTTATATTTTAACATGCTCCAGAAATTGATTTTCTTGAGAAAGTCCCTTGATAAAGCAAATGTCATGTGGTTGATACTCCCAGAAAGGAGGCATTTATTCCTCCCCATCACTGCTAACCAGATCATTTTGGCCTGAATTGGTCTAGTGTCTTTGGGGAGTTCCCTCAGGCATGCAGCTATTCTGAAGTGTCAGGCAGCTTTAGAACTTCCAGATGGTTGGGAGAAAGTGGTGGCATTTTGGAGTCAAACAGAGCTGGGGTTGAATTCTGGTTTGGTCACTTATTTAACTCATTTATTTATAAATTTTATTCTTAGACAAATCATGATTAAGTATCCACTCTCAGCATGTTCCATGCTCTGTGCAGGGGTTCAGAGAGAAAGGTCATTATTGCTTCCTTTGAGGGACCATTGCTGTTGAGAATTCAATACACTCATGATTTGGCACATGGCGAGATAGAGCCTACATGAGATGTTATGGAATGAAGAAACTGTTTATAAATTTGATTATGCAGGGGCAGGAAGTCTTCTCAGGGGAGGTGATGCTTGAAGTTTCAATGATGAATAGTAAGAGTGAAGAAGGTAGGAAAGTAGAATGATATGGAAAAGGCATTCCCAACAGAAGCTCTGGGACAGAGGACAGCATGGCACTTGTGCAGAAACAGAAAGAATTGTGAGGCTGGAATGAAAGCACAAAGCAGAGAAGAATGAGGCTGGAGATAACTGCAAGGGTGAGGTTTGAGTATTATGCTGCAGAGTCTGGAGACCATGGACAAATTCCAAGGAAGAAAGTGACATGATCAGGAATACACTTTAAAGGGAGCTTGCTCTGGCTGGATGGTGGGTAGATTGGAGAGGGGATATGGAGACAGCCGCCTCCATTAGGAGGTACCTGACGTCCCATCATCACCATAATAATAGTAAAGACTTAAAGCATTTACTATGTGCCAAGTACTGTCCTAAGATCTCAAAATTTATTAGTTCATTTAATCCTCATAGCAACTCTATGAAGTGAGTACTTTTATCATTCCCATTCTAAAGATGGGGAAGTTAGAGAAACAACAGGATCTGGTAGAATCAGAAGTTTAACTCGGATTTTTTTCATTGCAGAGAATAAAAAAGAAAAAAATATTTTAATGTAATTATTATTGAAATTATTAGGTTTAATTAAAATCCAAGATGCCATCACAAAAACAAAATGATACTGTCATTTAGTAACCTTTTAATTCTTATCCATGTAAATATCTAATTTTTACATGTAAATATCTAATTTTTACATATAAAAAATGATGGATGGAGTTTATATTCCATTTTTTCATTTATTGTTATAGTATACTGTGTTGGATATCATCCATTTGTCCCATTAAGATTTTTCTAAAGCCCCCTCTACCCTGCTCTGAGTCCCAGGCAATTGACCTTTGTGGGCTGCATCTGTGGGGCCCTGAGCCCTCTGTCCTCCAATTGGGTTGGCCAATGGGATGCAGTAGTAGGAGAGTGGAGAGTAGAGGGAGAAAAAAATCATCTTCTTCCCTACCTCCTCCTACCAGAGTCCACAGCGCCTGTTTGGAGGTTCTCTCCACAGAGCTACCCACTCCAGGTTCCAGTAACCACTCTCACATGCCCTTTCAGCCCTGGGTGATGATAATGGTTCCCTGATGCTACAATTCCTGAGGGACTGAATTCCTGTTGGTTTTCTTAAACATTTCCCACAATTTTGTAAATAGTCACTTTATTAAACTCTTCTTAACTTATACAGTTTGCTTATGTCCTCTATTTCCCATGGGATTCTCAAAGATACATGTACTTATTTTTGCTAGTTAGCAACTGCCTTTGTTGTTTCTTTCCCTTACTTCCTTCTTCTCTCCTTTTTCCTTCCACCCCATCCACCACCCAAATGTTTGATACCTTTATGTTGGGGGTTTCATCATTTATTGCACAGAAGTATAATTATGCCACATGCATTTATCTGCAGGGTGTTTTTCTTATTGAATATAAATCATGGAAAATTTCTCTAATTTAATATGTATAAACCTAAGCCATTCTTTATTAAGCATAGTATGGATATAGAATAATTTATTCATTTCTATCTGATAGGCATTCAAGTTGTGTTTACATTTTTGCCTCTGAAAACATGTGGTGTCTTACTACTTTAATTTTTATTTTCCTGATGACTATTGAATTTGAATGAAATTTAATTTCTTTTGATACTACAGCCCACAGTAAGAAAGACATTTTTTCATAGCAACCCAGCATGCATATAAACAATGGAACAAAAGTTTCATGAACCAGTACTATTTTAATTACATGTGGTACAGTATGATTTTTTGTGTTTTCCTTTCTCTCTTCCTTTCTTCCTTCTTTTTCTTTTCTCTCCTCTTCCCACTTCTTTCTTTCTTTCGAATGTAGTTTGTTTGTGATCCATTAAATTGATTTAAGAACTCACAAAACAGTCACCACCCATACTGGAAAAGGAATCAATGCATGGGAAGTTCAGAGATCCACTCTCCCTTTAACTTGACCTCCCCCATTTCATCTCTTACCTGCTCTGTCAACTAGGACAGTTAATGAGCTGTGGACTTCAGATGCTTTAGGGAGGCAGGTAGAGCAGAAAGTCTGGAACATGAACCTGAGTTTAAATCCTTAGCTCTGCAATTGACTAACTGGGTGACTTTGTGTAAATTACTCAACCTTTCAGGTTTCTCCATCTCAAAAATGGAGATAGAATAATACTTCCAGGGTTCCAGTCAAGATAGCAGACCAGGTAAATGCTGTGCTTGCCTCCTCTCACATCCACAACAAAATTACAACTAAACTACAGAATAGCCATCATTAGGAATTGCCTGAAGTCTAGCTGAGCAGAAGTCCTACAACTGGGGACATATAGAAGAGGCCACCTTGAGACTAGTAGGAGGAGCAGAGATGTGAGATTGGTAGGAGGAGCAGAGATGTGAAATTCTCAACCTGCATGTGGCGGTTGAGAATCAGGAGAAATATATCGGCTGTGGATTCCCTCCAGAAGAGTGAGGGGTCCAGGCTCCACACCAGGCTTCCCAGCCGAGGGTTCCCTGGGAAGAAAAGTCCCCACAACTTCTAGCTATGAAAACCAGCGGAGATTGTGGCTGAGTGAAATGGAGAACTGAGGGAGTCGCAGGCGTTTCTCTTAAGGGGCCTGCTCATGGACTTCTCAGTGACAGACTCCCTTGCTCTGAGCTCCAACACTGGGGAAGCTGCTGAAAAAGTGCCAGGGACATACAGGGAGGAACTGGGTTGTCTGGCTTCAGGGTGAGGGCTGGAGTGGCAACTTTCTCCTGACAGAAGTACTGGCAGAAGCTATTGATACTTTATTGAACTGTCCCGCACCTGGTGTACAGATGCAGGTGGGCATCATATCTGAGTCTCCATCAATGTAGCTAACACTAATCACCCTGCCCTGGTGATTCCCTGAGACCCCGCCCCTGCCAACTCGTGGGCCCACCCAAGCCACTTCCAGTAGATTTTCCATACAAACCGCGTATCTTGGCTCATGCTGCAGATTTTCCTAAAATCTCTCAGGGTTCACAAAATGTAAACAAGCAACATCTGGCCTTGGCATGCCCTGTACCTCTTGCTGAGCAGCCCCAAGCCTGGCACTAGCAGCAGCCAGCATTGGATTGTGGCTTGGGCTCTTGAGGCACATCCAAGCCCAGCATGGGTGGCAGCCATCTGCAGATTACTTGGTGGCTCATGCCAAGTGGCCCCAGACAGGGCACAGACTGCAGCTGAACATGGCCTGTGGCTGGGCCCTCCCAGGAGGTCCTGGCTGGCATGCTTGGTGGCCAGCTTCACTCTGAGCCAGAGCACCACCCAGGATCACATCTCAGGATTACATACCTAAAAGGCTTACAGGGCAGATACCAGAGCCCTGTTAAAGTGAATTTTGCTCTGTAGGGTCAGCCCCTGCACAACAGCTCCTCCACTGGTCATGGCCAGTCATCACAACCAATCAGCCTGAGGGTCAATCCCTCCCACTGACAAGCAAACAGCAATCAAGGCTCAACTACTACAGGAGGGCACCCACAGCCCATACAAGGAGACATAGTTGGAGCACCTGGCTTAGATGACCAGGGAAGACTGTGCCACTGGGACCTATAGCACACCTACTACATAAGGCTATTCTACTAAGATTAGGAAACATAGCAGCCCTACCTAATATATATAAACAAACACAGGGAGGCAGCCAAAATGGGGATACAAAGAAACATGTCCCACATGAAAGAACAAAACAAAGCTCCAGAAAAAGAACTCAACAAAATGGAGACAAGCAATCTACCAGATGCAGAGTTCAAAACACATATAAGGATGCTCAATGAATTTAGGGGAAGAGTAGATGAACTGAGTGAAACTTTTAACAAAGTGATAGAAAACATAAGAGTGGAGATAGAAAACATAAAAAAGAGCATCATAAATGAAGAATGTGATAACTGAAATGAAGAATACCTTAGGAAGAATTAACAATAATTAAATTAAGCGGAGGAGCGAATCACTGATTTAGAAGACAAAGTAGCAGAAAACACCCAATCAGAACAGCAACAAGAAAGAAGAATCCAAAAAAATGATAGTTTAAAGGGCCTCTGGGACAACATCAAGCATACCAATGTGTGCATCATAAGGGTACCAGAAAAAGAAGAGGGAAAACAAGGAATTGTTCAAGAAATAATGACTGAAAAATTCACTAACCTGGTGAAGGAAATAGACATACAAGCCCAGGAAGCTCAGAGAGTCCCAAACAAGATGAACCCACAGAAACCCACACCAGGACACATCGTCATTAAAATGCCAAATGTTAAAGACAAAGAGGGAATCTTAAAAGCAGCAATAAAAAAGCAGGCAGTTACCTACAAGGGAGTGCCCATGAAACTGTCAACTGATTTCTCAACAGAAACTTTGCATGCAGGTCAGAAGGGATTGGCAGGAAATACTCAAAGTGAGGAAAAACAAGGACTTACAACCAAGATTACTCTATACATTTAACCTATCATTTAGAAGGACAGATAAAGAGCTTCCCAGACAAGAAAAAGCTAAGAGTTCATCACCACCAAGCCAGTGTTACTGGAAGTGTTAGAGGGACTTCTTTAAGAAGAAGAAAAAAATGTGAATAATACAATGGCAATAACTACATATCTAGCAACAATTATTTTAAATGTAAATGGATTAAATGCTCCAATCAAAAGATAGGATGGCTGGATGAATAAGAAAACAAGACCTTTCCATATGCTACAAGAGACTCACTTTAGATCAAAAAGACACACACAGACTGAAAGTAAAGAGATGAAAAAAAAATGTTTCATAAAAATGGAAACAAAGAAAAGCTGGAGTAGCAATACTTATACTAGACAAAATAGACTTTAAAACAAAGGCTATAACAAGAGAAAGAGAAGGACTCAGTTATCCCACTTCTGGGTGTTTATCTGAAGAACCCCTAAACACTACTTTGAAGTGACATGTGAGTCCATATATTCATTGCAGCATTATTTACAATAGCCAAGATATGGAGGCTACTTGGGTGTCCATCAGTGGATGAATGGATAAAGAAGAGGTGATTATACATATATTTATATATACACACATACATGCACACACACAGATACATATACATACACACACACACACATACATATATATATATATATACACACACACACACACATACATACATACATACATACATACACACACAATGAAATATTACTCAGCCATAAGAAAGAATGAAATCTTGCCATCTGCAACAACATGGATGGACCTAGAGGGTATTGTGCTGAGTAAAGCAAGTCAGACAAAGATGAATGTCACATATGGAATCTGGAGAACATGATAAACAAACAATAGAAACAAGCTCGTAGATACAGAGAGCATGTTGATGGTTGTCAGATTGCAGGGTGGGGATTAGGTGAAGGGGAAAGGGGTTTAAGAGGTATAAATTGGTAGTTACGAAATCGTTATGGAGATGTAGAGTATAGCATGGGGAATATAGTAAGTAGTATTGTAATAACTATATATGGTGTCAGATGAGTACTTCATTTAGCGGGGTGATCACTTCATAAGTTATATAAATGTCTAATCAGTGTGTTGTGCACCTGAAACTAATATAATATTGTATGTTAACTGTAATAGAAAAAAAAAGAATACTACTTCCATCAGGGTAGTTGTGAAGATTTAGTTGATATACGTGAGACACTTATAATACCTATATTATATATGTAAATACCTGCATTATTTTTGTAATACCTGTATTATTTTTGTAATACTTGTATTATTGTTTGTAAAATGGAGATGTCTTCCTCAAGTCAGGGGGCTGGGCCTTGAACAGTTAACTTTTAAGGCGAAAATTAGTGATTCTATTCCTAAAGATAAGAGAACAGTTACAGGACAGAAATGTAGCATCAAAAAGGGCCTGTGCTTCAGCTGTAGGCTCTTCCAGTTGTTACTTATTTGTGGTGAGAAGAGCTTTACTCTTAGGGTCTCTTATCACTTCTGCTGACCAAGCCTAGAAGTGGATCAGGCTGTAGGAGACATTTAGAAGGGGCCATTTCTTTTCAGCCATTTAAAAATAAAAGAACATAGGTATAAAGTATTACCTGATTAATTTAACCAATAATGAGAGCTTAACTAGATTCCAGAGTCTGCAGCACTCTAGTACTCCTAAGCTTGTTATTGGTTCATAACTAGATATAAGATAGCTTGGAAATGTTACCAGTGAGTCTGTAAGCTCACGTGAAAATATTTAATATGAATAGGTTGAACATAATATTGCATAGTTTATACAGTAAAATCAGTAGTAAACAGTATAGTATTTCCTGAACCATGTAGGTATGTTTCAATTTTAATATCTAATATATCCTGAGATACTCTGGGTTGGAGCCTGGTCACAGATTGGGTCCTTAGGAAGCAGATGGAGTCTAATGTGTAAGTGTTTATTCAGGAGCATCCTTGGGATCAATACTCAAGGAAGGGAAGGGAGGGGAAGGACACAGGAGTGGTCAGACGGACAAGTTGAGATGTGATGCAAGGCCAAAGATAGCCTTGGCCAGCCCATAGAGCAGCAGTCCCCAAAGTTTTTGGCACCAGAGACCAGTGCGCCTATGAGAATCTAATACCTGATGATCTGAGGTGAAGCTGAGGTGGTGATGCTAGCACCAGGGAGTGGCTGCAAATTCAGATAAATCTTTGCTCACTGGCTCATCACTCACCTCCTGCTGTGCAGCCTGATTCTAAACAGGCCACGGACTGGTACCAGTCTGCAGCCCAGGGCTTGGAGACCCCTGCCATAGAGAGAACCCTGGAGCTAGAATGGCCTTTCAGAATTGTCCTGAGTTGGGCCAAAATGGCCTGGCCTTTATCCCTGTGGGTTGGTTTAGGAAGAGATATAATGTCGGGCAATGAGGCTCTTTGTAGCCAAGACAGCTCTGTAGCTGAGGCAGTCCTTGAAGGGGACTCTTAGCAACTGGGCCACCAAGACCTTCCTCAAGGGGATTCACAGGTTGGTATCTAACCATTCTTAAAGCCTTTGTTGATTTCTTGGTATCAGCTGGGGTCTTGGCAATGTGGCACAGCCTCCTTCCTACCCCTGCTCCTTGGTTATTGTCTGATCTTATACCCATGGCAGAATTGATTGGGGAGTAGTAATGTCAGAAGAGGCCATGAGAGAGTTGGACCAGTTGTATAGATTCATTGGGTCCAGTAAGGCAGAAAAAACCTCTCACTTAGAGCTTTAGTGATCGTCAACATTTGGGAAGTCTGCCATGCCAAAAAGTCACATGTGGGACCTCAGGACAAGATCCACCAGGTTGTGAAAGTCACCCAGCCCTGAATATGATGTGATGAGATTTAAGTTCTGTTGAGAACAAGGAATGAGCTCCTGTGTGGAGGCCAGGGGTTAGACAGCTGCACTCTTCTTCAGTGTATGGGCTAGACAGGTTGGCTGTAGTTGAAGTTCCAGAGATGACAGGAAAAGCTCTCTAGAAGTTACTGGCACCAGCCGCCATTCAGAACCTGGATGTCTTTAATCCTAAGGCTGAATGTTATTCTCAAGAGGATCTCTTCCTTGAACTGCAGATCTTACAGAGAAGTAGAAAGGGACTTCCTAGCTGATGAAAGCTGAACAGGCCTTAGTACTAGTTTCAACACCAATTCTGTTTGTATCAGTGTTAGTGGATGGGATAGATGGTAGGGGTGGAGATTTAGGACACCTTCCCAGTCTAGCCTGATTAACTGAAATGCATGGGATGAACAAAGAGGAGGCAAAAAAGAACAGGACCACGGGGATCGGCCAACAGAGGCTGAGTAGGGGGGTGGCCTGGTACACCAGACATGGGATTAGAAGGGCAGGGCTTCAGGATGTCTCTCCAAAACAGGGATCACAGTGCTGGGGAATCCTGAAGTTAGCATTCTTTAGCAGAAGGGGCCAGTCAGCGGCTTCAACCAAGCCTTCGGTCCTGCCCTGGACATAGATCAGGCAAAGTCCATATACCAGTGAGGTTCTAGCAGGAAACACACACAGCATACTCAAAGGAGTCAAGGTTATGGATTTAATGAAGGGACTTTTTTTCATTTCTTTTTTAAAATTATTTTTCAATTATACTTCACATTAAATTTTATTTTAGTCTACGGCCATGCCACTCTTAACAAGCCTGATCCCATCTGATCTTAGAAGCTAAGCAGGGTTGGGCCTGGTTAGTACTTGGATGGGAGACCACCTAGGAAGACCAGGTGCTGTAGGGGTAAAAAATAAAAAGTAAGGGATTGTAAGCTGATAAGGTCCTTGCAATCTGATTGTGAGGTCAACCAAGGGTTGCCTCGCCTAAAAAATTTTTATTTTATATTAGTTTCAGATAAATAGCATAGTAGACATTTATATAACTTGTGAAGTGATTGCCCCAATTAGTCTAGTAACCACCTGGCACTACGCATAGTTATTACAATATTATTGACTATATTCCCTATGTTGTACTTTACACCCCAGTAACTATTTTATAACTACCAATTTGTACTTCTTAACCCCTTCACTTTTTTCACCCAGTCTCACAATCCCCCTCCCATCTGACAACCATCAGTTTGTTCTCTGTATCTATGAGTCTCTTTTTTGTTTGTTTGCTTATTTTGTTATTTAGATTCTACATATAAGTGAGATATAAGTGAGATTATATCTGTCTTTCTCTGTCTGACTTATTTTACTCAGCATAATACCTTCTAGTTCCATCCATATTGTCACAAATGGTCAGATTTCACTTTTTATGGCTGAGTAATATTCCATTGTATGTATGTACCACCTCTTCATCCAGTTGTCTGTTGATGGGCACTTAGGTTGCTTCCATATCTAGGCTATTGTAAATAGCACTGCAGGGAACATAGGGATGGGTGCATATATCTGTTCAAATTAGTGTTTTGAGTTTCTTTGGATAAATATCCAGAAGTAAAATTGCTGGGTCATAAGTTAGTTCTATTTTTAATTTTTTGAGGAACCTTCATACTGTTTTCTATAGTGGCTGCACCCATTTGCAATCCCACCAGCAGTGCACGAGATTCTCTCTTTTCTCCACATCTTGGCCAACACATTATTTTTGATTTATTGATGATAGATATTCTGATGGGTGTGAGGTGATAGTTCATTGTGCTTTTTTTCCCCCTGAAGTGAACATATCCTCAAGATTTTATTGCCTTCATAATAAAACAAAATATGAAGCTTAGAACTGAATCACATGGTCCTTTCTCTTTGTATCTTCTCCCAGTTTAAAATGCTTGCATCTCTGGATAGCCAGCAATCTCTTAAATCTGCAGATGGGCCCAATGACTTCAAGCCCAAGACAATCTTCTTGTAGTTTTAGCCTTTTTGCAGAAAATCGGCTTAGTCTGCCCACCACAAACACTCTGCTTCCTGTCATAATGCCACCTTCTCTGTGCATAGAGAGTCCTTGCCCTTTTTGTACTGTGTCACTTTGTGGGGTTGGTGCTTGCCATATTTTTTACAGAAAGTCTGGTGAGTTTTAGGAATATTCACCATGTTTGTGAGAGCACTATTGGCACAGAAAGTCTCACTGTGGTTTTAGTTTGCATCTTTTCATATGTCTATTTGCCATCTGTATGTCCTCTTTGGGGAAATGCCTATTCAGGTCTTCTGACCATTTTTTAATTGGATTATTTGTTTTTGTTTGTTTGTTTGTTTGTTTGTTTTTGGTGTTGAGTTGTATGAGTTCTTCACAAATTTTTGGATATTACCCCTTATTGGATGTATCTTTGGTAAATATCTTCTCCCATTCAGTAGGTCGTCTTCATTTTGTTGATGGTTTCTTTTGCTGTGCAAAATCTTTTTAGTTTGATATAGTTCCATTTTTTAATTTTTCTTTTGTTTCTCTTGCCTGAGGAGATATATCAGAAAAAAACATTACTAAGAACAATGTCAGACAGTTTGCTGCCTATGTCTTCTTCTTAGATTTTTATGGTCTCACATTTTCGGGTCTCACATTTAAGTCTTGAGTTTATTTTTGTACCTGATGTAAGAAGGTGGTCTAGTTTCTTTTTTTTGATGTAACTGTCCAGTTTTCCCAGCACCATTTATTGAATATTCTTGTGTCCTTTGTCATAGGTTAATTGACCATATAGACATGGATTTATTTCTGGGCTCTCTATTCTGTTCCATCAATCTCTATTTGTTTTTATGTCAATACCATGCTGTTTTGATGACTGTAGCCTTATAGTATAGTTTGATATCAGGTAACATACTTCAAATTTTGTTCTACTCTCTCAAGATTGCTGTGGCTATTCAAAGTTCTTTGTGGTTCCGTATAAATTTTAGAATTATTTGTTCTAGTTCTGTGAAAAAGCCCATTGGTATTTTGATAGGGATTGCATTGAATCTATAGATTGCTTTGGGTAGTATGGACATTTTAATGATGTTAATTCTTCCTATCCATGAGCATAGTATATGCTTCCACTTATTTGTATTTTCTTCAGTTTCTTTCTTCAGTGTCTTATGATTTTCCAAGTACAAGTTTTTTTACCTCCTTAGTTAAATTTATTTCTAGGGTTTTTAAATTTAATTTCTTTTTGATGTGATTATAAATGAGATTGTTTCCTTAATTTTTTTGATAGTTCATTATCAGTGTATGCAAATGCAGCCAGTTTCTGAATATTAATTTTGTGTTTTGCTACTTTACTGAATTCATTGATCAATTCTAACAGGGTTTTTTTTTTTTTTGACGGAATTTTTAGGATTCTCTATATAGTATCATGTTATCTGCAAATAATGACTGTTACTTCTTCTTTTCCAATTTGGATGTCTTTTTTTCTTTTTTCTTTTTTGTCTGATTGCTGTAGCTGGGACTTCCAATACTATGTTGAATGAAAGTTGTGTAAGTGAACATCCTTTTCTTGTACTTGATCTTAAGGAAAATGCTTCTAGCTTTTTGCTGTGGAGTATGATATTGGCTCTGGGTTTGTCATATGTGGCCTTTAGTATGTTGAGATATGTCCCCTCTTTTCTCACTTTGCTGAGAGTTTTTATCATAAATGGATGCTGGATTTTTTTTTTTTTATGCCTACAGTACCAGGTCTCCCTAGGTGGTCTCCCATCCAAGTACTAACCAGGCCCGACCCTGCTTAGCTTCTGAGATCAGATAGGATTGGGATGCTGGATTTTTTCAAATGCTTTTTCTGCATTTATTGATATGATCATATGATTTTTATTCTTCACTTTGTTTATGTGCTATATCATGTTAATTGATTTGTGGATATTGAACCAACCTTGCATCCCAGGAATAAATTCCATTAAGGGTCTTTTGACAGAGGAGTGGGTAAGGTTAAGGGAATCAGTCAGGGCAGTGGAGCACTCAGGGACTAGCAAGAGTGGAAAGCCTTTGCTAACCCTATGTCTGGAGGAGCAGGGAGAGGGACTGGTATTATTGAGGCCCAATGCAGAAGTTGGAGCAGTGGCAACAGTTAGAGGAGAATGGTCACTGCCAAACCATGGGTAGGCAGGGAGAGAGCAAGGGGAGAGGAAGTAGAATTAATACCCTTATCTCTTGCTGCTTCCCATTGACTGGACCCACCCAGAAGCCAGAGAACAAGGTGGCTTGGGGAGTGATGCAATCCACAGAGGCTGGCCTCTCAGGGCAGTGAGCTCAGTATAAAGAGCAGAGCAGAAAATAAATCTTGAGGGGAATTACCCAGCACAGTCTATTACCAAAATAGCCTTGGGCTCAGGTGAATAAGCCCCACATTCATGGTATAAGGCCTGGTCCAGACTAACAGCTCCTGGGGCTTGATCTACTGGATGTCAGGACTGGTCCCTTGGACTCATGTACCCCCCGCCCCCACCTGTGATGGCTGGGTGGCCTCAGCTAATAGTACTGGGGTCTAAGAACAAACAAACAAAATTTACAAAGAGGACTGTCATTGTAGCTAATTCAGCTTTGATTAGTCCTGCTGCACTTTGGTGAGAGTTTTTCCTCTATGGATGGATATAAGCTGACTTGTCACCCACTATGACTATTGACTGTGGCTTGTAGCCTAGATTATCAGGAACTCCCTTGGCCAGAGGCCTGGCCCCCACAACAGCCCATGGTGAGCCACTGGGACTGTAATTTGACTCTCATTCCATTATGTGATTATCCATGGTCTCAGCATGTTGCCCTGGCACTGTCACAGCCCAGAGACCCCATTTCCATTCTATTGTGCTTGCTCACAGATGGTAGCTGTAAAATTGGCAAAATAGGTCCTGCCATTTAGAGCAACTCTGGTCAATCTCAGAAGTCAAGCTTTAAAAAATAACACTAAATTGTTTATTATAAAAACTTTATAAGTTGCACTATATGACTAGTATCTTATCTTTTGACCTTTCTGAGAAAAATTGGATGTGGCTTTATTTTATAAGCACTAAACTGCAGAAGCGTTAGCAATTGGCTCTAAATCTCCCCTGTTACAACAGGATGATATATAGCCTTGACAGTGGGGAGAAGGGGTCAGTTGGGTGCCCTTTGGGATACATCTTTGGGCACCCCACTTGTTGAGGATCTCCTTTTGGTATTTAGAGGATAGAATATCTGCGACATTTTATTGTCCTAACAACCTTGTGAGAATGTCATTCCCAATTTATAGATAGGAAGCTAAGACTCAAAGGTATTCCTAAAGGTAAGGATTATATAATTAGGGGCTGGTGCCAACACTTCAATAAACAGTTATTTTTAATATTTGCGGTTAAATTTAATATTTAAAATAAAATATTATTAATCATTCTCACTAGATTTAAAAAATAGCTGGTTAATACATACCAATTACTTAACACAAAGCAATAACCTGGTAGGAAACAATACTGCTGAAATCTACTTTGATTTAAAAGATTGGATGATGCTACTTGAATTGTATGCATAAGTGTATCACTAAAACAAAAAAAAAAACCCATGTCTTGAAAACTTTACTTGCCCTGTAATTCAGTCTTTGTTTGTTTTGTTCTGTGTTGTAATGCAGTTCTAAGAAAATATTTCTTGTTTAGAAGCTATACCTGTGTTTTAGCTATACTCACGCAGATGGCAACTCTATTGAAGCTTGATCTGGGGCAAAGGAAAGCAAATGTGAAATATTGTTATTACAGTAAAGACATAAATGGATAAGAATATAAGCAAATCTCTTTGCTTTACATATGAGCTTTTCTTATGTCATCAGAATGCTCTTGATTATCTCAACAAGTCTTTGTGAAATTTCTTCCCAAGATTAATTTTAATTTAATTCATTAAAATTTAACTGGTTTTATGATTTTTTTCAATTTGATTATTTCTAAGGTAATGTTAACCTATTATAAGGAAGAAAGTTCAATAAAACCACAATTTCAATTCCATACACACTACTAGAGTTTTCTGTAAATTCACAGATATTTCCTGTAGAAATGTCCTTTTTTGAATTAGTGGAAGGAAGTAGCAGGGTGAAATCACTAAAATGACTCTTATCAGCCTTATATTTGAGAGGAATAAAAATAATCTTGTTTCAATGAAGTGTGGAATTTAATTGGCTCCTAATCTTTTTCCCTCATGCATCTGGTGGCCAGTACTGCAGTAGAAAATTTTAAACTAGGAGGAGACATAATCCAATTAAATTTCCTTTTAAAAATGTCAAAGCAAATAAATCCAGGGCCCATGAGCTCACACACAGCTTTGCTATTCTCACTGGACAGCTGTTATTTACTGGGTTTTCATCCATCCAATGCCATCTTTGCTTCCTCTTTCAAGGGTGTATGATTCTACAGATCGGCAGCTACATTTTGTCACCATTGATGAACAAGTAATTTATTGCCAACTTGCTTGACATCTTAAGTAGCTCTAGTGAGAGCCAGCTTGGAAGATGTCATGGGCTCTCTTGTAGACAATGATTCTTAGCCATTTTAGAGTCATGATTTTGCATCATTGTTGAATTTCACTCTCCATTTCATAGTTCTTCTTTCTTCCAGAAAATGCTATGTGGCACATATTGTTTATGATCCAGATTAAATTGATTTTTTTTTTAAATTTACACATTGTCTCTTGAGTTATATGGAAGTCACATGGATCCATCTACAATTTGTCAGGAAATTGCTTTGTTTCAAGCTGTGCTGTGACTTTCACAGACCTTTTATTAGTTTTGATAAATGCAAAATTACATAGTGTCTTTGGCTTCCTTTAGAAGCCAACTTGGAGAAAAGGATCTGAGTATAAATAGTTTTTTGAGGGGAAGTGAAAGAAGCACTAGTAAGGGAGTGAAGAAGTAGGAAATGGAAGAAAAGGAGCTTATACAGGGCATATTATCAAACCGGTAACTAGTGTGGATGACTGAGAAACACAAGGATTCACTGCCTAGCATGTACCTCAGAGTTATCCCACCCAAAGTGCAAATGAGCTGTGGTATTCATCCATCAACTCCCACCAGTCACTGTTTGAAGGCTGTTCTTGAAATGGGGAGAAATAATTTATTCCAAGGCACTTGTGGTATATCACAGGGGCAGCCAAAGCAGGCCTCGGAGGTGAAAGAAAAGCTCTTAGGCAAAGCAACGCAGGTGCTGGCAGTTGGAAATCAGGCTGGTGTGTGCCAAGAGGAAAGGGTGAGGGAATCAGAAAGGGCACTGGCAGAGCCTGCTACACAAAGATGTTTAAGATTCCAACATGTACCATCAAGGCGGCTGTTTTATAGAAACATAAGTAGGCTCATCCTCATCGGGAATGGGGAAGTGGTGGACTGCTGTGGATGACCTCTCCTGTTGTAAAATTGTGATGCAGTTATTTCCACTTAAAATTTATGTGTGCTGACGACAATATAATCTGGAGTTGTCTTCACATTTTGTAGTGTAGGATAAACAAAGGTCAGTGAAGACAAAGAATATTTTAACTCACTGCCCAGGTTGTCATAAATATTCTGTAATGTTTAGAACATTTGAACAATTAGGCAGTGGTAGTATGGGAATTTCTCATGTCAACAAAGAGATTGGCCATGTGATTCTTTTAGATGGACCCAATCACAGGCAAAAATTATGAAGAAGATATCTTTATCTCTACTTTATTGATGCCCCTCCCTTCACTGAGTTTCTTAAGTCTTATCTCTTGCTTTCTACCCTCCTTTGGATTCCACTTTAATTCCTATTAGTTCATTTAAACTAGTACTTGTGAAAATCTCCCGAAAATTGAGAGTTGGCTACAATTCTGGTACCAGTTAAAATGTGTAAGGTTTTCCCTCACATCAAGTAATTCTGGACACCAGCTGGATGTCCTATAATTCAACTCAATACTGACACTATCTATGTGGAGATAGCCTCAAATCCCACAGGTTAAGGGTACAATCCTACAAGACTACCTCCCTGATTCAGACACCATTCTCATGTCCAGGTTGTCCACCTATACTTCTGACCACTGGCTGTAGATTGGAGGTTCCCATGACCCCCTCCTTGAGTTTGACTAATTTGCTAGAGCAGCTCACAGAATTCAGAAAAACATTTTACTTACTAGGTTACTGATTTATTGTAAAAGGATATAACTCAGGAACAGCCAAATGGAAGAGATGCATAGGGCAAGGTATGGGGAAAAGGTGAGGAACTTCCACGTCCTCTCCAGGAGGGTCACATTCCCTGCGCCTCCATATGTTCACTGAACTAGAAACTAGAAACTAGAAACTTGGAGGTTATGCAATAATAGAACTTCAACATATCTTTTTGAGAGGACACAATTCAACCCATAACACTACCCCTTTCTTTTATGACCACTTCAAACCAGACACTTTCCAGGTATTGTATGTTCTACTGCAGCAAAATCTTTCAGATGTGGCTCTTATTCATCCCAACTTCAGTTGCCCTGGTTATGGCACAGTCAGTTCTTTCCCAGGATTATTGTAGTAAACTCCAAAGTGATTTTCCTCCTTCATTTCATTCTTCGTACATCCAATGAGTTATTTAATTTCTGATCAGATTTTTCTGGCTGAGACCCACCACTGACTTTCCCTAACCACAACATAAAGTACAAACTAGCACAGAAGCCCCCAAGTTTGGTCCCATCTTTTCCTTCTAACCACCTTTCTTGCTGCTTTGTACTATGTGCCCCAAACCACACTGGAATACTCACCCTTTCTTGAAAAGATACTTTTAGGTCTTTAGGCCTTTGCTTATGCTGTTCCTCATGCCTGGAACACCCTACATCACTTTACTCTCCTACTGAACTGCTCCTCATCCCATAAGGCCCAAATGAAATATCACTTAATTTGGGTTGCTTCCACAATTCTATCATATAGAATTATTGAGCTCTTACCTGTGTTTCTGTGATACCTTGTGACTCTGGATACTAATTTAGCATTAAATATATAGCACCTCTTATAAAACAATCTTGACAAAAGAAATATAAGAAGCCACAGTTACGGATTTTCCCTATGTTGATGTTAATCGACTATTGCAGCATAAACAAGAAGTGTGCATGTACATATGTGCATGTGTATAGATTTATGTATACAAGACTTTTTGAAATCTATTTGACACATGTTTGTTACTTATATAATTTTTAATATAAGTTTTTGCAATCTACCTCATCAAAATAATTCTTAAACTACTCCAGAGTGAAGGTATTTATTTCTGCAATTAGCAAATATATATACATATATGCATCACATATATAATATATAAAGTATGTGTATATATATTTATACATGTGTATATATATATGTGCGTGTATATATGTATATGTATAGTGTTATATAAAGTCGCTTATCCCCAAGAGCATGCTGTGAATGAGCCAGTGTTCTTTCCATTGTTAGATTGAAGAAACAGTAACCAAGCAACCAGTATAGCTAGCAGTTTGGGTTTTTTTTTTTTTAATGAATTCTTAATAAAGTATAGAAGGATCTATCACTACAATAATGCTGCGTAACAAACAAACCCCTCTCCCCAAATTTCAGTGGTTCGTAACAACAGACATTAATTTTTCTTGTCCATGGGCTTCGAGGTCAGCTGGGTTTGGCTCTATCTCAGCTTGCTCTACCTGGCATTCTGACCAGTAGCATCTTGGGCCATGTTCTCATGGCAATGGCAGAGGCACAGAAGGCCAAGCCAAATCATGCCAGCACATTAGAACCTCTGTTTGTACTACGTCTGCTAACATTACATAGGCCAAAGCCAGTCATATTAAAAGGACAGGAAAATCAACTCTGTGGAAGGCACTGCAAACTCCCATCTCAAAGAACATGGGTGTATAATTCTAATACAGGGAGGGATGAAGAATTAAGCATAAGAATCCAGTCTACCACAGAGTCCTCGTGATTGAAAAGTGGACAGTAGACATTTCTGCTTCGAAAATAAACTATTTGCCAAGAGCTTATATAATGACAAAAAAAAAAATTGTTACATTTACAAAACTACACTTTGAAATGTGGTTCTAATTATATCCAACTTTTTTTTTCCTTCTAGAGATGTGAAGATATGTGGCTCGGGATGCCATCACCTATTCCTACGAAATACATTAACTATTTTCAATTTTTAAAGGACGTGTATGGCTTAGAGGAGGAGTAACCATGCCAGTTTTGCTCATCTCCCTTTGATTTCCTGCTCTAATTTTGCCAAGTTTATTTCAGTAGATATAATTTCATTAAAAACAAAAAAAAGCATGGTTCATATTGATTTGAAATCCGTAGACTACAATTAATCTCCTTTTGTCAATTTAGTTTTTCAGCACATCACATTATCATCACATTATATTGCTGATGTACCAGCACTATTAAAAATGTCGTTTAAGGGAACATCGAACATTTTTATTATATTTATGATTTATTAATACCAAAGAATCTAGTGGTAATTTTGTAACCAACATAATTTGATTTTTTACAACAGAAAAATAAAATGACTTTTGATAGCTATACATGACACTATAAAATCAAATGATATCAGCGCAATAAGTTATGATTCTATTAAACATTTTTTGAAATCTTTTTGACACATTTGTTAGTTATATAATTAAACTTTGTAGCACCCATCTTGTCAAAATAATCCTTAAACCTCTCTGGAGTGAAGATATTTATTTTCTGAAATTAGCAAATCTATAAGGAGAAAAGGACTCCCCCATCCCTGCAACACACACTTACACGTGTAAACATTTGGGAGAGAAATTAAAATATATGCAGTGTTTACATTTTAATGCCATTTTTATATCTAAAGTTAGCTTGTTAATTTAGGAATATATGCATATGTATATAATTTTAGTATGACTAAAAATTTATTATGTCTAAAATATTTAGGGTTGTGATTGCTGAAGATTTTGAGAGATCTTTTTGGTTCACTCTCCACACACATGTATCACCCACCTCAGAAGTTTAAATATTCTAAGACTACAACATTTCTCTCCTACATTTCTCTAGTTATATTTTTATTTTTCTTCTAGTCCTATACATTGTATCTCAGCATAACTTTTGTCATGTAGCATATATTTGGTTACCACTCATAAACATGGACTTCTTGGAATTCATAGTGAGAAGTTTGTCTCAATTTACCCCATTCTTCAGTCTTAGGTGCTGTGTATCATAAGTCCAGTTGCTTGGTGTTCTCAGACAGTAGAAGCCTATGGAGAAGAGACTTCAACATTTAACTTTCGGGAACTGCGCTGAGGAAAGGAAGAGGAATTGATGACACCTTAAGGGCCCTTCTCTCTCATTATGTTTTCATTCCACATTTGTGGTGTCTTGCCTAGAAATGAGCTGGCTTCTTGGTACTCAGATGTACCAATCTGCTCAAGAACAATGGCTCTTTATTTTTAAAAGTTGAAGTTAATAAGCTGTTTCTATATAGAAACCTAGGATAATTCTACATGTGCCATTGTTAGAATAGACCCCATAGAACTTTTTAATAAATTAAAAACCCAATTTGTATACTAAAACCATTTACTCATAAAATCTAATTTTTGACTACTCGATTTTTGTCCCAGGTTTTTTTTTTTTTTTTTTAAAGACAACTGACAGTGCCAAGCCACTTTGTCACTTTAAGATTTCCATTCCCCAGAGAGCAAGCTTTTAGAAGGATGACACTTTCCTGGAACTTTTCAGGCTGACATATTTGTTACCTATTCAACTCTCAGTCAGTTGTCTTTCCCTCAAGATTTTAAATATGTAGATAATTCAGGCCCTGTATAGGCCTGTAATATAATTCATTTGATGAGAAGTAGGAGGAGAAAAGGAAAGGAAGCAAACTAATGATATGCTTCTGGGTTTGTAGGATGACAGCTGCTCATTCTATTGTGTAGATGTGTGTCATTGCCCTGGTTATATGAAGTTAAGGCCCACAATTAGCAATTAAATGGCCATTATAAGGAATCATGCTAATAAACATGATACATTGCAGCCATAAAGACACTTTAAATAATTATTCTTTTTATAACTAAGCCATATACTGAAGGAGATTTATAATTTAGAGATAATATCCCCATTAGTAAAGTTTATGACCCAATAAACAGTTCCCACCAGTTAATAAATGCCAGAACCATAGAAACAGGGACTATTAATATAATAGAATTTCTGTATCTTCCTCTTTTGCTGGTGGTCTCAAGGCACTGAAGGGAAATTCTGTCAGGAAAAACATTTATTCTCGTTATGTAAATATCAATGAATTGTCTTACAATTAATCTGGAAATCTCCTAGTATACCCCACCCCTTGGCCCTAGGTATTTCTGAAATGCTGATGCATTCTGCTTAGGTTTCAAGCAGTAGATAACTGGTTTTCAGCACAAATAAACCCTGTGACTCAAATCTTTGGGAGATGTGAGAAGACTACTAAAGTTTCTGTCTCTTCTTTTTCCTCTGACAAAGAGAAATCCCATCTATTGTCATTGTTCCAGGGTAATACTTTTTAGAACCTTTGCACATACTTATATTTTAGCTGCTAATATTTTCTTATTTTGATAGAAAAGCAAGTGCTGCCGTGGATATCTGGGTTAATATAGGCAAATCTTTTGTACTAAGAACGAATTATTCTTTTTAGTATTCTTGGAACTGTGGCAATGATTGAAAAAGTCATTTGAAAGCCCAAATCAAATTGGATTTTCATAAGAAACTGATTAAAAGCTGTTGAAATTCACATTAAACGGTTCGCTGAGTCATTCTTGTAACGTATAGATGTCAGCATATGACTAATTTCCAGTGTTTATTTGCCTTTCTTTCCCCCTTTTTAACCCAACCATTTGAACTGTTTGGACCTGTTTGAAAAGTAATGTAAGTCTCTGGGTTGACTTTAGTGCTTACTAAAATAGTTAAAATTTTATACAATAGAGAGGAAGGAAGTGAAGAGCTCCTTTAACTTTTAAGTATTAGCATAGTTTAAATATTTTGCCTACTTTATTCTATGTATTAATGCCAGACATACCATTCTTGGTGTGTGTGTGTGTGTGT
The DNA here is from genome assembly GCF_000151845.1 of Pteropus vampyrus. Lineage (NCBI taxonomy): Eukaryota > Metazoa > Chordata > Mammalia > Chiroptera > Pteropodidae > Pteropus > Pteropus vampyrus. Next base: position 1,011,408 of record NW_011889168.1, on the reverse strand, counting down.
GTGTGTGTGTGTGTGCGCGCGCGCGCGCGAGCACGCACTGTGCTATTCGAAATTTGGTTGTTTGGAGTTGTGGATGTAACCAAACAGAAAGAGTGTTCATCCCTCCCGGTACACGGTAGAGCCAAACTGAACACTGAGAATTGCAGTAGAGAAATTAGTCACTTTATTGCTAGGCCATGCTAAAAGAACAGGAAAGCTATTGCTCAAAAGTACAAACTCCCTGATGTCTTACAAACAGAGGTTTTTAAGAAGTTAGGGGTAATGGACTTTGCTCAAACAAATATTGGAGGACTCATCACTTGAATATATGTTTAATATCATTTGGAAGCTGTTTGAAAAACCATTTACAGACTAGGAGAGCAAAAATTGCAACCCTAAATTATGTCTATTTGGTTTAAGGATTATTTTAGGCTGATTCTTTTTTAAAAACTGCAGGCACAGGAAAAGCTCTGAGTAGAAGTTGCCCTCTGTGGGAGACAATTTACATTTATAAGGGAAATCTCCATTTGTAAGTGTGTCTCCCTCTCTACCAGGAAGAGAAGCATGACTCTAAATGTCTAAAACTCTTATCAATGGAAAAGGCAATCTTAAATCTTAATCTTAAATCTCAATCTTAAATATAAAGTGGAGAATGCAAACAAATCTGGATAATAACTTTATCCTTGTTTATTGTTCTTTTCCTGGTAGGCTCCCATAACTGACTTCTCAACCCCCAAATTTTTAATTTTTAGCTAAAGAAGGTATTGGCTTGAGCCATTTTAGGAAGTTACTCTTTTCTTGAGTACTTCTCTTGTATAGAGGAGGTGTACATGTTATTAAACTTCTGTTTGTTTGTTTTTTCCCTGTTTTCTATCTTATGTCCATTTGATTCTTAGACCATCCAGAAGAACCTAGAATGGTAGAGGAAAAAATTTTCCTCTCTGACAGTTGATGTAGTTGTCAAAATTCAACCTTACTGGCTGGACACTACCCACCCCGAGGCTGCTGTAGTTGAGAGATCTTGGGCCTTCTGACAAAAGCTGGCAGAAAGGAGTTCTTACCACATCAGCCTCTCTAATCTCTGCCTGCATGGTCCAGTAGAAATGAGAATGATGAGGTTCTTTTACCTTTTTAAATTTAAATTAAATTGTTAAGGGTGGAAAATTTTCAAGTGAGCAAACTAGCTAAGTCAGCTACAGGGAAGAAATATCTTTAGATATCAGAAGTTGTCCTACTTGCTTGTGTGTGGTTTAGGAAATGTATTGTATAAAATATGTAGATGGCCAATGTCTGCTTCTGTAATCCATTTACTTGTTAATTAAGGGTGTTGTTCTGGGTAAAGATATGCTCAAAGCCAACTTCCACTTCTGTAATCTGCTGGCTTGTTCTGGGGACCACCAGGATATGGTCTTGAGCTTTATCAGCTGCCTGCTCTGAAAGCTCGGGGCTGATCTCCTCTAGCCCTGCGTGGTAGAGAGTCAGTCGCTGGCCGGCTAATAAAGGCTCATAATTAATCTCAATTGGCTCCGTGGGTCTCAGAATCGTTCGCGCCATAACAAAATTTGTGGAACTAGCTCCTTGAGCATAGCATAGGTTAATGATTACCCTCGGTTTTTGTCGATCTTTTTTTTCTCCCAGAAATAGTCACTGTTTTTTCTTTTTGTCTCTGTTATGTCTTGAAAGCTTAATTTTGTGACCAGTAAAAATATTCTGTCAGTCTTCACCATCTGAAAAGTTGCATTTACCGGGGTAAATCTTGGTGGCCAATCGAATAGACTGGGATCTGAGATATTAAGTCACAAGCAGTGACTCTTTGTCCAACTATGGCAGCTCTCAGAAAAATTTTTCATAAGGCGTTCCAGTCCATAAGGGGCCTTTGTTGTCTCAAGCTTCATTGCTTTGTTAGTGCTGGGAAAGTCTCATTCTAATAGTGCCTGCTCAATGCTACAGATTAGTGAGTATGTGACTGGAGGTGTCTCACATTTTTGTGGGAGACTGGAGATACCGTTCCTACTATACCATTCTTGCTTGTAGCAATGAAGGGCTTTTGCTTTCTTAGACTGTCTTTGGGAATGAACTTTTTGGGTCTTGGGAGGGCTGCATTCTTTTGTACCTTCTTTGGGGATGCCTCTTGCATTCATGATTAAGCCATAAAAATGTTTATTTGTTTGAGTCACTATTGAGAAGATCCTACTCATCAATAGCCAGACAATGGATCCTTTGAATTAGAAAAACTTGTAAATTGAAAAGAGTTTTATAGAGCTTTCATTTCAAGTAATTATTTTATTGTTACCTATAGAAAGATCACATTAAAAAATGGATAAAAAAATATAACTGCTAGCCTTTAGAGATTCTCTTGGGGCTTCTAAGTTTTCAGAAATTAAACAGAACAAAATTGAAGTTCACATCCAATAGAAGTTCTCATTCTTAAAACCCAGCCCTATCTCCTTAGCAAATTCTCTTAACTCTTTTCGCCTTTCCAGAAAATTCCTTAAACATCAACTGTCTGTTTAATGTTCCCTTTCCATACAAGATTTACAGAGAGCACTCCAGCATAATCCTTAGGCTTAAAGTTACTCATGTAAATGCTAAAAGGAAATAAATTCAGCTGAATCACCCAGAAGAGACAATAAGGCTTTTTTTGCTAGGCTCTAAAATCAGGCTCCGCCAGCTTCAGGCCTTACTATATATCATCCTTTGTGGATATATTCTGAACTCCCTTTCCCCACCACCACAGAATTCACGTCCCCTATATTGAAGCAAATCTTCTAAATTATAAAGTTTGTTTTACTCTATTTTCATTAGATCCTATCAAATTTAGAAAGGAACTGAAAAGATTACCTGGAAAACTCCCTGGGGAACCGCCGCCCCAAATGAATTGGTCTAAGGTTAAGTTATGCACTCAGCAAGGAAAGCATCAGAAAGCCTTTGTTAAACACTTTAGATAGATTTTTTTTAAAGCACACTATATTCTAGAATGTAAAAATCTTGCGATTTCTATCTTACTTGGAAGTCTTCCTGATATACAGAAGCAAGTTTAGTTGGATGGGTGGGTAAACTTCTTGATATCCAGGCTATAATCCAATTTATTTGGGGAACTGGAAACAACTGTCTTGTCTTGCAAATCTTTGCAAAACCAGACTTGCAACTCTAGAAACAATTAAAAATCCACCTATCTTTATCAATACTCAAACATTGCCTATTCATCTCAAAATGCTTGTGAATAATGGGATGTTAGAAATTGAATTGCCTTGCAGTTAATACAAAGAAGGAAAAATTTAAATAACAATTTCCCTGGACCTCCGATAATAGGCAAATATACCCATAAAACTCCATCTTGGAGAAAACTTAGATACTTTCTCTGTGCCTTTGTGAGGTAGATTTTCTACCCCATCTTCTCTAGGACCTAAAATTCATTCTTCAAAATAAAAATGTGTTTTATCAGAAGAAAAAAAGGGGGAAGGAAATCATAGGAAATTGGGCAAATGAGAAGTTTTAAAAATCTTACCTACAAATATTAGTTAAAAAAAAAGCTTTAGCCATCTGAACAGGTAAACTTAACTTATTCCAACTGCTAAAACAAAATTTGAATTCAGTGGTTCTCTTATAAATTAATGAGTTCTCCATTATCGTACCAGTCTCAAGGCTAAAAGGTCTCTGCATTTGTCTGCATGTTTGTGTATGTGCCTATATATGTTGTAGATGTGTGATATTTTTCTACCTGTGGATAATATTAACAAAATTAATTTTTAAAAGAGCTCTATTTAATTGGCTTAAAAATAAGTGCTTATGAATTGAATATTTTCAAGTTCACATGATCTAAGATAATTTTTGGTGAATAAAAACTAGTTTAAGGTTGTTGGGTTAATTAAATAGGCATATTTTAAAAATTATAAACATTAAATATAATGAAGATGAACTTTTATTCTACCTGGGTTTGTTTGTTTGTTTGTTTGTTATTTTTTATGGTGACATTGCTTAACGAAATCCAATAAGTTTGTTTCATCTGTACACTTTAACAGTAAGGCATATATATATTTACACTGTGTGTCCATCTCCTATAATTGAATTTCTTTCTGTCACCACATTATTTGACCCTCTTTACCCCATCTACCTCCCCTCTCCCCCCACCCCCTACCCTCTGTTAACCACTAGTCTATAGTCCATGTCCATGAATCTCTGTTTGTTTGTCCTGTTCATCTGTTGCTTTTAGGTTTATATCCCACATATAAGTGATATGTGATTTTCAAATTTTTCTGCCTGGCTTATTTCGCTTAACATGATTATCTTGAAGTCCATCCAGGTTGTCGCAAATGACAGTATTTCATTTCCTCTTATGGCTGAGTAATTTCCATTATATATATGTACCACAGCTTCTTTAGCCAGTCATCTATAGTAGTACACTTCTGTTGCTTCCATGTCCTACCCACTGTGAATAATGCTGCTCTGAACATTAGTGTGCAAATATCTTTTCAGATATGGGTTTTCAAGTCTTTTCTACCTTGGTTTCTTAGTCAAATAAGTTCATGTTATCTCTTTCAAAACTTCAGCCAGAAAAATAATTTAAGATGATGACTAGCATTGTCTAATGCCTAATTAAATTCTTGTAGGTAATTTAGACATGGTTGATGGAAACAATTAAATAGATGTAAGTGAGCTTCAAAGTTATTAGATGAACTTTTCAACAGTATTTTGTTTTATGGTATGTATACTTAAAATTAGTTTTCCAAATTTTTTGGCACCTTAAAACTTAAGAGTGTCACTAAGTTAAGTGATGGGAAATTCATTGAATATCTGTATCATTTACTAATAAAATAAAATAGTGAAACATTAATTACTGAACATAGGTTTATCTATTTTTGGCTTCCTGTGGTAGATAAATTGAAAGATTGTGCAATTAAAAAGGGGTATATGTTTCTAGAAATTATTAAATGTATTAATAAATTTTCCAATCTAAAGAATGCTGGCATAGCAGATAATTTTCAATTGCTTACTATTTAATTTTGCTAGAAATTAAAGTTTCTATGGGTTAAAAATTCTAATACATGTGATTGAAACTACTATAAATCATAAGAGAAACATCTCTATACTCATGGAAAGTAAGATGTGTGTTTTTGGTAAAAGAATGTATGAGGAAGCATTTTTACTGAAGGAAAAGAAAGATATAGGTTTATGGAAAAAGAACCTTAGGGAAGGAATTTAATGCATGGTTAGAACTGGATAAGATTTGAATGAATGAGGTTTCATATAAAAAATAAGCTGGTGCAAAATTAAAATTTGTTTTTCTCTCTTTTAAAAGGACAAAGTTTTCTTGGACTAATGGTCTACTCTTGGCAATAAAAGATTGTAAGGGGTTTTTCCTTCCTGTAAAATAATCTGTCTAGAAAATGTCTATGTTTTATCAAAATGTGTTGTGCTTCATGTTATTTTAATAAGGTCTTTGAATACTTAAGAAAACTAAATCAACAGTAAACAAAAACATAAAGTGAGTAGAAGAAGGAAATAATAAAAATCAGAGCAGAAATAAACAAAATGGAATCTAAAAAAAATAATACAAAAGATCAATGAAACCAAGAACTAGTTCTTTGAAAAATTAAACAAAATTGATAAATCTTTAGCCAGACTCATCAAGAAAAAAAGAGAGAGGGCTCAAATAAATAAAATTAGAAATGAAAGCGTAGAATTGACAACTGGTGCCACAGAAAAACAAAGGATTAAAAGAAAATACTATGAACAATTATATGCCTATAAATTGGATAATCTGGAAGAAATGGATACATTCCTAGAAACAATACAACCTTCTAAGACTGAGTCAAGAAGAATCAAAAAATCTGAACCGACTGATTATTATTAACAAAATTAAACCAGTAATAAAAAATCATCAAAAATAAAAGTCCTGGACCGCATGGCTTCACAGGTGAATTTTACCAAATATTAAAAGAAGAATTAACACCTATTCTTTTCAAACTATTTCAAAAGAAATTCAACAGGAGGGAAAGCTTCTTAGCTCATTTTATGAGGCCACCATTACCTTCATTCTAAAAGCAGACAAAGGTATTACAAAAAAATTATAGGCCAATTTCCCTGATCAACATAGGTGCAAACATCCTCAACAAAGTATTAGCAAACTAAATTCGGCAATACATTAAAAAGATCATATACCACGATAAAGTTGTATTTATTTCTGTATTTATTGGTTCAATATCCACAAACCAATTAATGCAATCCACCACAATAGTAAATTGAAAGATAATAATCATATAATCATATCAATAGATGCAGAAAAATCATTCAATAAAATCCAGCATTCATTTATGATAAAAACTCTCAGCAAAGTGAGAATAGAGGGAACATACTTCAACATAATAAAGGCCATATATGAGAAACCCACAGCTAATATCCTCTTCAATGGAGAAACACTAAAAGACTTTTCCTTAAGATCAAGTACAAGACAAGGATATCCACTTTCACCACTTTTATTCAACCTAGTCTTGGAAGTCCTAGCCACAGCAATCAGACAAGAAAAAGAAAGAAATGTCATTCAAATTGGAAAAGAAGAAGTAACACTGTCTTTATTTACAGATGACATGAGAGAACTATATAAAGATAACCCTAAAGATTCCATCAAAAAACTATTAGAACTGATAAATGAATTCAGTAAAGTAGCAGGATATAAAATTAATATTCAGAAATTTGTTGCATTTTTATACACCAATAATGAACTATCAGAAAGAGAAATTAAGAAAACAATGTATAATTGCATGAAACAAAAATGAAATACCTGGAAATAAATTTAACCAAGGAGGTTAAAGATCTGTACTTGGAAAATTGTAAGTCATTAAAGAAAGAAATAGAAGACAATACAAATAGTGGAAGCATATAACATGCTCATGGATAGGAAGAATTAACATCTTTAAAACATCCACTACCCAAAGCAATCTATAGATTCAATGCAATCCCTATCAAATTACCAAAGATATTTCTCACAGAACTAGAACAAATAATCCTAAAATTTATAAGGAAACATAAAAGACCCCAAATAGCCATGGCAATCTTGAGAAAGAAGAACAAAGTTGGAGGAATCATGCTAACTGTTATCAAACTATATAACCAGGCTGTAGTAACCAAAACAGCATGCTATTTGCATAACAACAAATAGATAGATCAATGGAACAGAATAGAGAGCCTAGAAATAAATCTGCGCCTATACGCTCATTTAATATATGACAAAGGAGGCAAGAATATACAATGGGGTAAAGACAGTCTCTTCAATAAATGGTGTTGGGAAAACTTGACAAATACATACATAAAATGAAACTAGACCACCTTCTTACACCATATACAAGAATAAACTCAAAATGGATAAAAGACTTAAATGTAAGGTCTGAAACCATAAAACTCCTAGAAGAAAACAGGCAATAAACTCTCTGACAATGCTCTTAGTAATATTTTTCTAATATATCTCCTCAGGCAAGGGAAACAAAAGAAACACTAAACAAATGGGACTACATCAAACTAAAATGTTTCTGCACAGCAAAGAAAACCATTAACAAAATGAAAAGACAACCTACTGAATAGGAGAAGATATTCACCAATGATACATCGGAAAAGGGATAATATCCAAAAATTTATAAAGAATTCATACAACTCAACAACAAAAAGCAAACAATCCAATTAAAAAATGGGCAGAGGATCTGAATAAACATTTCTCCAAGGAGGAAATAGAGATGGACAACAGATATATAAAAAGATGCTCAAGATCACTAATCATCAGAAAAATGTAAATTAAAACCACAATGAGATACCACTTCTCACCTGTCAGAGTGGCTATCATTAATAAATAAATAAAAAAAAACCATGGGTTGGTGCAGATGTTGAGAAAAGGGAACTTCAGTGCACTCTTGGTGGGATTGCAAATTGGGACAGCCAGTTTAGAGGCTTAGAGTTTCCTCGAAAAATTAAAAATAGAACTACTTTGTGACCCCGCAATTCCACCTCTGGGTATTTATCCAAAGAAAATTTACAATATTTACAATAGCCAAGATATGGAAGCATCCTAAGTGCCCATCAATAGACAATTGGATAAAGAAGAGGTAGTACATATATATGATGGAATATTACTCAGCCATAAAAAATAAAGCCTTACCATTTGCACAACATGGACCTATAGGGCGTTATGCTAATTAAGTCAGATAGAGAAAGACAAATATGATTGCACTTATACATGGAATCTAAAGAATGAAATAAATGAGGAAACAACTTAAAACAGACTCATATAGAGAGAACAAACTGGTGATTGCCAGATGAAAGCAGGGGCTGGGGAGCTGGGTGAAAAGGTGAAGTGATTAAGAAGTATATACTAGTTGTTATAAAATAGTCACAAAGATGTAAAGTATAGTCTAGGTGATATAGTCAATAATATTGTAATAACTATGTATATTGACAGGTTGGTACTAGACTTATTGAGGGATCACTTTGTAAATTATATAAATGTCTAACCACTGTACTGTACACCTGAAAATAATATAAAATAATATTGAATGTCAACTCTAATAGAAAAGTAAAAAAAAACAACCCCTAATTATTCTTAATATTAAAAGACTAATTTTGCTAACAACTATATAAACTTTATTTGTATTTGAAATATTTTATTGTCACTTCAGTTAATTGGATAATTAGATATTGTTTCAGAATGATCTGTGCCCCTATTTTGTCAAGTGTCCAAACCTTTTGATATTTTTTAGAAACTTATCAAAATCAAATTCTAAATGAAGGCATTTTGACCTCTCACTAACTTTATGATATTTTTGATGGGTCCCTGAAACATCTCAAAAGATTTGCTCTCCTTATAAAAAGAGAGACATTATACTAATTGGGTTTACTTGATATATTAAATTACATGGGAAGCAGTGTCATATAAGTGATGCTAAACATTCTTAGATTATATTTGTGTGTATGTGTGTATATATATATATTCTGGAAATTGTATGAAATTCCTAGATCTGATGTCTTAGTGTGATGTCATTATTTGTACTTTGAGTTATCTAAAAGTTTTGTATGTCACAGAAATAAGCAAATTTCCTTGTCGATTGTATTGCAATGAAACTCTTTAACTATGACCATTTTAAAGTCTTTTGTCATTTACAGTTACTGTTTTACTATGATGGTTTTTCAAATGTGCTTCATCTTTGAAGAGACTCATGGAATATACTCTAGAATACAGGTTTCTGATAACTTTTTTAAAAATAATATTTTTTATTTTTCAATTACAGTTGACATACAATATTGTATTAGTTTTATTAGTTTCAGGTGTACAACATAGTGATCTGACATCTATATAACTTATGAAGTGATCACCCCAATAAATCCAGCACCCATCTGACACCATGCATTTTCTTATTGACTATATTCCTCATGATATACTTTATGTCTCTATGGCTGTTTTCTAACTACCAATTTGTACTTCTTAATCCCTTCCCCTTTTTTCACTGACCTTTCTGACACCCCTCCCATCTAGTAACTTGCAAAATGTTCTCCGTATCTATGAGTTTGTTTCAGTTCTTTTTGATTTATTTTGTTCTTTAGATTCCACATATCCGTGAAATCATATGGCATTTGTCTTCCTCTATCTGACTTACTGCACTCAGCACAAAACTCTCTAGGTCCATCATGAAATATCTTTTCCCATCCCTTTACTTTCCATCTGTGTGTATCTTTTAATCTGCAGTGAGCCTCTTGTAGGCAGCCTATATAAGGGTCTTGTTTTCTTATCCATTCAGCCACCTTATCTTTTGATTGGAGCATTTAATTCTTTTTAATGTGAAGTACTCATTGATAGATATGTAGTTATTGCCATTTTATTTAGACTTTTGATAAATATTATTTTCCTCTTCTTAAAGGAGTCCCTCCAACATCTCCTGTAATACTGGCTTGGTGGTGATGAACTCTTTTAGCTTTTTCTTGTCTGGAAAGCTTTTTGTCTGTCCTTCGATTCTAAATGATAGCTTTGCTGGGTAGAGTAATCTTGGTTGTAGGTCCTTGCTTGTTATCACTTTCAATATTTTGTTCCTGGCCCTTCTGTCCTACAAAGTTGCTGTTGAGAAATCAGCTGACAGTCTTACAGGAGCTCCTTTGTAAGTAACTAATTGCTTTTACCTTGCTGCTTTGATTCTTTCTTTGTATTTGACTTTTGGCATTTTAATGATGATGTGTCTTGGTATGGGCCTCTTTGGGTTCCTCTTCTTTGGGACTCTCTGAGCTTCCTGGGGTTGTATGTCTATTTCCTTCACCAGGTTAGGGAAATTTTCTGTCATTATTTTTTCAAATAGGGTTTCAATTCCTTGCTCTCTCTCTTCTATTTCTGGTACCCCTATGATGTGAATGTTGTTATGCTTGACATTGTCCCAAAGACTTTTTAAACTGTCTTTATTTTTTTGGATTATTTCTTCTTGTTGCTGTTCCGATTGGGTGTCCTCTGCTACTCCATCCTCTAAATCGCTGATTTGATCTTCTATTGCATTCAATCTACTGATTCCCTCTAATGTACTCTTCATCTCAGATATTATATTGTTCATTTCTGACTGGTTCCCTTTTTATGTTCTCCATCTCCATTTTTATGTTTTCTATCTTTGTTAAAGTTCTCACTGAGTTCATCTGCTTTTCCCTTAAGTTCATTGAGCATCCTTATAAGCAGTGTTTTGAACTCTGTATCTGGTAGATTGCTTGTCTCCATTTTGTCGAGTTCATTTTTTGGAGCTTTGTTCTGTTCTTTCATGTGGGACATGCTTCTTTGTCTCCCCATTTTGGCTTTCCCCTTTGTCTGTTTCTATGTATTAGGTAGGGCTCCTACGTCTCCCAGTCTTAATAGAATGGCTTTATGTAGTAGGTGTCCTTTGGGGCCCAGAGGCACAGTCTTCCCTGGTCACTTGAGCAGGGTGCTCAAGGTGTGTCCCTTGTGTGGGTTGTGTGTGCCCTCCTGTTGCAATTGAGCCTTGGTTGCTGTTTGCACTCGATAGGAGGGTTTGCCCCTCAGGCTGATTGGTTGTGAGAACTGGCTGGTGAAGTGTCAATTCATTTTAGTAGGGCTCTGGTTCCTGCCCAGTCTATCCCTCGAGTGGGTCCTCCTCAGATGCATCCCTGGGTGGTGCTCCGACTCTGGCCCAGGTCAAAGCAGGCCACCAGGTACGCCGGCCCAGGAGCCTCCTGAGAGAGGTCCAGCTGCAGGCCAGTTTCAGCCACAGCCTGTGTACTTCTGGGGCCACCTGGTAAGAGTCACCAAGATAGCTGTCCCCCGTACTGGACTTATAGGTGCTTTGAGAGGCCAAGCCAGGAACCGAGGCCGGCTGTCACTAGTGTGGGGCTTGGGGCTGCTCAGCAAGAGGTATGTGGCATTCTAAGGTCAGATGCTGCTTCTTTGGGTTTTGTGAGTTTTTGAAAGATTTTGAGAAAGTCCGCAGCAAGAGCCAAGACAGGCCATTAGTATGGAATAAACCACTAGAGGCAGCTTGGGTGGGCCCACCAGTTGGGAGAGGCTGAGTCACAGGGAATCACCAGGGCAGAGTGACCTGTGCTTTCCAGGTTGATGGAGACAGCTGTGGTAGCACCTGTATTTGCACGCTGGGAGTGGGGAAGGCTCAACCAAGGAACAATGGATACTGCGAGCACTTCTCTCTGGGAGAAAGCTGCCAATCCAGCCATCACCCTGAAGCTTGACAACTCTGTGTCTCTCTGTTTGTCTTTGGCACTCCTTGAGTAGCTGCCCCAGTGCTGGAGGTCAGAGCGAGGGAGTCTGGGCACAGGCCCTTTAAGAAGAATGTCTGCAACTCCTGCAGCCCTCCATCTCATTCATCCTCAATCTCTGCTAGTTTTTCACAGTCAGAGGTTATGGGGACTTCTCTTTCCAGCACTAGAAACCTGGGCTGGGGAACCCTGGGCTGGGGTTCTCAATATAGATAACTCTCCAGATTCTTGACCATCACACATGCCATTGTGGAACTGGGCCGTTTTGCATCTCTGTCCATCCTACCCATGTTGAGGTGGCCTCTTCTATGTGTCCCTGGTTGTAGGACTGCTGTTTAGCTAGACCTCGGGCAACTCCCTGTGATGGTTTCTTTGTAGTTTCGTTATAATTTTACTATGGGCACAAGAGGAGGCAAGCACAGTCTAACTTCTTTGCCATCTTGACTGGTCCAGGTTTCTGATAACTTTAAGATCATAACACTGAACTAGATAAGAATTTCCAGAACTAATGGAAAAACTAGATTTAAGTAGAACAACAATTAATAACATAGGAAGAAATGAACTGAGGATGATGGTTATATTTTTATGACTTTTTGTTTGAAAAATTGCTGATGTTTTATTTTTCCAGCTTTAAGGATTTTTTTTTATTTTTACTTTCTTTTAAGCTGTCTATAATTTGGTAAAGTATATCTTTATATTTTATATCTGAACATAAGTATACCTGAACAGAAATGAAGCAATCACTTGTTCTTCCTACCTGATCCTTCCAGAATTTGGAAACTCGTAGTGAGTATTCTCATTTTTATGGAAATATAGTTATTTTTATAAATTCAATAAGAATCTGTTCTCCTTGTATCAAGACATAATTGAAAACGTTTATATTACCAAGGCTTTGACTGGAATGTCATAGTTGAGAACATGCATAGAATTTGATATGACCAGACAACTTTAAGGAACTAAGATTGATTTTATGGGGCCAGTAAAGCCCTTTGGAAAAACTGGCCTGGAACCTTGCTTACAGGGTTTCTGGCAGCCTTACCAGGTGAGTAAAGAAAGTTACTTCCTGGTAGATACAGAAACCTCAGGATATTTTGAGGACCTCAGGAGGAGAGGAATTTACTCAAATATTTAAATATTGCAGGCAAATTTCATAATGGCAAGTCCTTGACTTAGCTTCCTGGCCTCATGAGGCAATTTAAAAGTTTAATGTGAGATTCCTTATAAAAAGTTACAACAAAGCAGATTAAAAGAGCCTATATGGTTAATAGCTCTTTTCACTGCACTTTTCTAGGCCTGTTACTTTTAGTCATGTTTTCTACCTATAAACTAGATTGTGTAGACCCCAAGAAGAAAGATTCACTTGATGCAAATCCCAACAAGGAATTTATTTGGTGAGATGGACTCCCCGTTGTCAACCAAGGGCCCAAATTTTATAAATAATAAGAGCCTAGTGGCCATCTGCTGAAAGGGGCTTCTCATGCACTCTGTATACTGGGAAGAACCTCAGACTAAACTCTTGTCTTCCCATGCTATGTCCTGCTTGTTTACTGTGTCTATGTCAATCACTTTAGGGAAGCCCTGGTTTCATCTTTCGACTAATGTACTGAGACGTGCCCCATCCAATCAGAACTATACAAATTCTATTCTAATTTGCATCTATATTAACCAATCAGAACTGCTTGCTTTGAACCAATCAGAACTGTACAATTTGGAAATTTTATTTATGTGAAACGGACCAGAATGGGAACTGTGGGTGGGAAAATTCTCTATAAAAGGTGACCTTGCCTTTGTCTCAGCAGAGCATGTAATGGTGAAATGCTTAGCCTTTCTGACTCTATCTTGTTCAAGCCTGCTTTGTTCTCATGGTCTTCACACTAATAACTCCTGCTGAGTCTTGCATATAAACATGCTAATCATTAGAGGAATTCCGCTTGTGGCTTGAGTTTTACAAAAAACATTCCCTTGTCAGAAAGTGCCTCTCCAGTGGAGAAAAGGGAGTATGTACTGCTTCTCAAAGATTTGTAGGAACCTTGCAACCAGACTCACATCAACTAGTACAATCTTCCTTGGATCTCTGCTTGTGCCCAGATGTCTGCCACTGGCCAATCACCTCTTGCCCCTCCCATTTCCCCTACCCTTGACATAAAAGAAACCTGAACTCTACTTTGGGAAGATGGATTTGAGGAACCACTAGGTTTCTTCTCAGTTAGTGCCTTCTCTATCAATAAATCTTTCCCTTCTCCAAACTCTAGTGTTTTGAATTTTGGCCTTTCCAAGCATTGGGCACAAGGACCTTGTACCAATAACAAGCACACTTTTAGATTTTGCTGTAGGCTGCATCTCCCTGTTATGCAAGCTGTTAACAGAATAAAGTCTCTCCTTTTTTATTCCAGTGACTTTTGGATTTGTTTACAACTAGATCCTAAATTTTTCTTTTCTTTTCTTTTTTTTATATTGGGCTACAAATCTCCAAACTTATGTATCTAATTTTCTCCCATACTTTTGACTTGGAATCATTGAGAAATAAAATTGTCCTTTTCCTAAAGCCTTGCAAATTGAAGCTGGACAACTTAATTTAAACTTCAGAGAAATCCTCACAACATCCCTTGGTTAGACAATCTTCACGCCTATTTGCTTGAACTTAGAAAGTTTACTTGAACAACTGATGACATCATCAGAGAAATTTCAAACTGCAAAAGCCATTTTGACCCCTACATCTAAAAATCTTATCTTGACTGGCTGCCCTCCTGACTCATACTGAGTTTATAGTCATTAACCTTTGTTTTTCTTTCGTTTCCATAGAAATGCTTCTTATTAAACCCTGATTGCTTGTACCATCTAGGCCAAACTTTAGGAGCTTAACTACAAGACTGCCTCCTGAAGTGAGAGACAAGACTATTTAACTAAACTGACCTATTCTTAGAACTGAGAGACTGGTTCAGTGAGATGGAACAGCCTACCAACTTAGCCTCTAGACTATGAAACTTCTTTTGGATTTTCAAAGATGGTGCTACTGCTGGAGTGATGTGAAATCTGGTGTTGCCCCAGCGGCATGGTGGGAGTCCTCGGTTCTTCCCTTCTGATGCAGTAAGGAATTACAGGTCAGCAAGATTTATAAAAAGTAAGATTTATTGAAAGTACATTTTTAGAAGAAGATGGGCCATGCTAAGGAAAGCTGCAGCCCTATGGAATTTGGGAGGTGAAAAGTTAAAAGATAAAAGACAGAGTATGCTTCAAAGGAGGAGCGGGTTTTCTGTGAAGAGAGCTGTAACTATGCAAAAATGGGAAGGTCTGTTTGTATTTGGGCCATGATGAGAGATCCTAGATGATCCACATGTGAGATCACCTTGACTGACAGTTGGCTGCTATGTAACCCTTTGCCTACTGTGCATGTGCTTATCTATAATTCAGTCTGTTATAATTAGATTCATGAACTTCCGGGCATAGGCATGCTATTATAATGATGGTATAATGAGGCTGAGGTTATGGGCAGGTTGGGGTAGTACTTTCTGTGTATGCACTTGTGGCTGGTTTAGCCAGCAGCTTTTATGGCCTTCGTGCCTTAGGATTTGGGATAATTTGTAACCAAAAAAGGGAGGTATTTCTGGGAGGTCCTTAAGAAAGGTCTTCAAGGGAGGTTTCTATGATTACAGAGCTGGGCCTTTGCTCCTGTTGCTCATGCCTGCTTAACTACTTAACAGTGGGACTCTAGGTGAGCAGAATTTGCAGCCCTAAAATATGTCTTTATGGTATATTGTTTATTTTAAAGTGGTTATTTTTTTTAAAAAAGCAGACATGAAAGAAGCTCTCAAAACAGAGTAGAAGTTCCTCTTCTGTAAGAGACATTTATAAAGGGAATCTCCATTTGTAAGGATGTCAGCCTCTCTGTACCAGGAAGAGAAGGATGACTCAATTTCTAGAAATTCAAACCAATGAATAAAGCAATGACTTCAATCTGCAAAACAACATTACCCTTGATTACTGAGCTTTTCCTGGTAGCCTCCCATAACTGACTCCCCATCCCCAACATCTTTCATCTTTAGCTAAAAGATGATATTTCAGGTGATGGCTTGCACCATTTCATAAAGTGACTCAGTTTTCCTGGGTCTTTTCCATGTGTATTGGAGGTATACATGTTATTAAACTTTTGTTAATTTTTATCTTGTTAATCTAACTTATGTCAATTTGATTCTTAGACCAGCCAGAAGAACCTAGAAAGGTACAGAAAAAATTTTTCCTTTCTGAAAAAAATATCATCCCAATCAAGATAATGAACTTCTTCTCTCTAAAATTTTCTCATGCTCCTTTGAAATCCCCCCCTTCTACACATATCCATTGTAGAGGAAGAAAAATAATTTTCCCTCTACCCTTCTGAGTTCTTGATTGAGACCTCCTGTAATAAAAGACAGATTAACAAGAAAAAGAAACAAGTTTATTAACATGTATAACTCATGTATGCATGGGAGATATCCAGGAAAAATGAGTAACTCTAAAAGGTGACCTAAAGCATCACCTTAAATACTGTCTTTAGCTAAAGACACAGGAAAGAAAAGTGTATGGATGGGGAGCAGTAATGGAAGGTGACCAGGAAAAGCACAGTAAATAGGGTAAGGTTTTTAATGTAGATTTCTGTGTCTTCTCCGCTGATAAGAGTTTCTTGTGATTTAGTCATTCTTCTTTTCTTAGTACAGAGAGGGAGACACCTTTACAAATGGAGATTTCCTTATAAATAAGTAAATTTTTATAGAAACTGAAAAACAGATATAAACCCAATCCCTCAAACATTCAGGGTCTCATTCTTACTCTGAAAGGAGACCACACTCTAAGGAGTGTTATTTCTTCTCTAACTTTTGTTATCCTGAAAATAAATGGGGTCCATCTTCCTGCGCATGTCTAAGCCAAAGGAAAGATACGTGCAGGTTTTGCAGCAAAGAAAGTGACATTTATTAAAACTGCAAGTCCCAGAGACACAGGTGGGCTATCACTCAAAGGCCTGAATCCCTGGGTTTCTTGGGAGTACAGTTTCTATAGGGAAAAAATCAGTAGTCATGAAAACTAAGGGAGATGGAATTGTGAGTGCTACTGATTGGACTATTGGAGGGGGATGAGGTGATTGATCATTGTGTCCAGTTCTGGAATCAGCCATGGCGCCATCCTGTCTGGTCCCCGTGGCTGGGGGCATTGTTCTGCCTCGATGGGTCTGGGGCTGAAACACATCTAAGGCCAAAATGTTATCCGTAGTCTAAAGTCCAACCGAAACCTATTGTCCTCATGATTATAGACCTCTGGCTCCTTTAATCTTATGTCCTGAGGCTTAATGATTAAAGGAGCAGGCATGCAGAGGATAAGAGGGGAAAAAGCAAGAGTCACAATGCCATTACCTGGGCAAAACCAGTTTGAATCAGAGGAGAAAAACTATATTAAAGAAATGAAGTTTGTGTGTGGTTGCACTTTCCTTTGTCTTTAACTTTGGCTCGCTCTTGAATTCTTTTCTGTGGGGAGCCAACAACCCTCTCTTGGTAGGTATAGGGCTTAAGTGCACACTTGGGGTGGGGGGATTTGCCTCATCCTGCATCAAAAATAATCAGCTCAAAATAATCCTTATGCCAAATAGGCATATTTTGTAGTGGTATATTCTGCTGTCTTTCACCATCCCCCAAACCCAGGCAACCACTGAGCTACTTTCTGTCACTATAGAAAAGTTAGCATTCTCTAGAATTTTAATAAGTGGAATTATATACACCATGCACTTTTTTCATCCATGTTATTGCATGTACCAATATTGCATTCCATTTTATTGCCGAATAGTGTTCCCTTACATACCTATACTACAGTTTAATAATTAATCACATATTGATGGACATTTGGGTTATTTCCAGTTGTTACTGATTACAAATAAAGCTGGTATAAGTTTTTATATGGATATATGCTTTCATTTTTCTTAGATAAATGCCTAGGAGTAGAAGGGCTGTATGTTATGGTTGATATATGTTTAACTTTTTAAGTAACTGCCGAGGCATTTTCCAAAGCAGTTGTACCATTTTACTTCCTTTCCAGTATTGTATGAAGTCTAAGTTCCTCTGCATTTTTGCCAATACTTGGTATATCAATCTTTTTAACTTTAGCCATTTTAATAGATGTATAGTAGTATCTCATTATGGTTTATTTTCCTATTATTGAGTTTGAAAGTTTTTGTATGTTCTAGATACAAGTCCTTTATCTGATATATGATTTTTAAATATTTTCTCCCAAACTATGGTGATCTTTTTATTCTCTTAGCAGAGTCTTTTGGAGGGCAAAAGTTTTAAATTCTGATTGTCTGTTTTATCAATTTACTTTTATGGATTGTGCTGTTGGTGTTATATCTAACAAACCAGTGTCAGAAAGGTTTTCTTCTAGAACTTTTATAATTTCAGGTTTTTCATTAACGTCAATTATTCATTTTAAGTTAATTTTTAGAGATAGCGTGAAGCATAGATGCAAGATTTTTTTTTTTTGCATGTGGATATACAGTTGTTATAGTACCGTTGATTGAAAAGACTATCATTTCTCCACTGAATTGCCTTTGCATTATTGCTGAAAGTTAGTGTTGATATATGAGTAGATCTATTTCTGAACTTTATATTCTGTTCCATTGATTTATATGTCTATCTCTACACCAATACTACACTGTCTTGATTACTGTAGCTTTATAATAAGTCTTGAAGTCAGTAGTGTTAATTTTCTAATTTCATTTTTTTGCATAGTAGCTTTGGCTATTCTAGATCTTTCGCATTTTCATATGAATTTTAGAATAAACATCAATTCTAAAATCTTACTAGGTTTTTTTAATTGAGATTGTGCTGAATCTACAAATTAGTTTGAGAAGAATTGGCATCTTAATAATATTTAATCTTCTGACTCAGGAACACAGTGTATCATTCCATTTAATTTAAGGCTTCTTTTATTTATATCAGCAAAACTTTATATTTTTTAGTGTACAGGTATTGCATATATTTGACAGATTTTTCCCTAAGTATTTCATACTTGTCATTGCTAATGTAAATGGTATTTTTTAAAATTTTGGTTTCTGATTGTTGCTAGAAGATAGAAATACTACTGATTTCTATACATTGATCTTGTATCCTTCAAACTTAATAAACTCATTTATTAGTCTTGTGGGGT
Source organism: Pteropus vampyrus (assembly GCF_000151845.1). NCBI lineage: Eukaryota > Metazoa > Chordata > Mammalia > Chiroptera > Pteropodidae > Pteropus > Pteropus vampyrus. The sequence goes on along the minus strand of NW_011889168.1, from coordinate 992,526 downwards.
TTTTGTAGATACCATCAGATTTTTATATACATAATCCACACAGATTATCAGATTTTCCATATAGATGATATTAGTATATGAACAAATAAAGTTTTACTTTTTCATTTCATGTCTTGATGTCTTTTCTTTTCTTTTCTTGTCTTACTGCATTGGCTACAACTTCCAGTACAATGTTGAATAAAAGTAGTGAGAGTGGACATCCCTTTCTTGTTGCTGAACATAGGAGGAAAGCATTTCATTTTTCATAATTAAATATGATGTTAGCTGTAGGGTTTTGGTAGACACTATCAGGCAAAGGAAACTCCCTTCTGTTCCTACTTTGCCAAGAGATTTTATCAGGAATGGATATGAGATGTTAAATGCTTTCACTGTGTCTATTGAGATGATCATACAATTATTAAAGAATTGTTAATTTTATTAATACATTAATATTTTTATTAAGATAAAAATTCATATAACATGAAATTAACCATTTTTAAGTATAAAATTCAGTGACAGTACATTCACAATGTTGTTAACCACCACCTGTATATAGTTCCAAAACATTACATCACCCCAAAATGAAACACTGTACTCATTAAGCAATCACTCTCAATTACCCCCTAACCTTGCCCCTGGTAACCACCAGTTTCCTTTCTGTTTCTATGATTGTACCTATTCTAAATATTTCATATAAATGGAATTATACAATATATGACATTTCGTGTCTGCCTTCTTTCATTTAGCATAATGTTTTCAAGGTTGATCTATGTTATACTGTGTATTGGTACTTCACTTCTTATAGTGTAGGTCAGCTGGTGATTAATTATTTTGCTGTTTTTTAATATAACAAAATGTCTTTATTTTGCCTTCATTTTTGAAGGCAAAGACATTTTCACAGGGTATTAATGCCTAAGTTGAAAGTTTTTTCTCTATATACTTTAAATACATTACTCTCCTCACTTTTGGCTTACATTGTTTCATATAAGACGTTTATCAACTTTATTTTTGTTCCTTTGTACGTAATGTGTCTTTTTTCTATGTCTAATTCAACATTTCCTATTTATCACTGGTTTTAAGAAACATTTTCATGATGAGCCTTAAGGATTTGTGCTTAGGATTTGTTGAGCTTTTCAGCTCTGTAGACATTGTGCTTAGGATTTGTTGAGCTTTTCAGCTCTGTAGACATATAGTTTCCATAAAATTTAAGAAATTTTTGGCTGTGTTTTGTTCTCAAGTTTTTTTGATTCCCATCACTCTCTCTTTTCTCCATTGACGACTCTCTTTTTTAGAGTTGTCCCACAGCTCACCGATGCTATGTTAATGTTTTTTTCACTTTTTTCCTCTTTGCGGTTAATTTTGGATACTGCCTTTTGAAAAGTCTTCATGTTCGTTAATAATTTCTTCTGCAACATCTAATCTATCATTGATCCTATTCATTATATTTCTCACCTCATATATTGTAGATGATGTTAGATTTAGGTCTTTTTATATCTTCCATGTCTCTACTTAACATGTTAAATTTTCCCTCTAACTTCTTGTACTTAAGGAATACAATGATAATAATGTTTTTTACGTCCTCGTCTACTAATTCTATCACCTATGAAATTTCTATGTCAGTTTAGATTGATTGATTTCTCTCCCCATTATACATCATAGTTTCCTGCTTGCTAACGTTTTATTCGATCCCAGACATTTCAACTTTCACCTTGTGGGTACTGAATACATTTATGTTCTTATAAACAGTCTTGAGCTTTGTTCTGGGGTATAATTAAAGTACTTGAAACAATTTTATCCTTTCAGGTCATAGTTTTAATCTTTGTTAGGCAAAACAAGAGCAGCCTGTAGGCCTAATTTTCCACAATACTGAGGCAAAACCTTTCTGAGTACTCTACAAAATTCTAACTCATTAATGAATTTTTCTACTCTAACTGGTGGAAATGAAAATGTGGTGGCAGAATTCTAATATGACCCCCAATGAACCATACTTTATATAATCCCCCCATTGAGTATGGCAATGAAATGTGAATACGATGGGATAACTACTACCATGATTAATTTGTGATACTGCACAGTTGATATTAAGAAAAGCTGATTACTTTGGATGTCTGACCTAATCAGATGAGCCTTTAAATAAGGACTAGGTTCTTCCTGACAAAAGAAATTTGGTGCATGGAGAGATTCAAAATGAGGGAGATTTTCCCTTGCTGGTTTTGAAGATGGAGAGGGCCACAAGACAATAACCTGAGATCAGCCTCTGGGATGAGAGCAGCCACAGCTGACAGCCAGAGGGAAAAAATGGTGCTTCAGCCCTAACAACCACAAGGATCTAAATTCTGGCAAAAAATGAGCTTGGAATTGTATTCTGCCTCATGGCCTCCAGAAAGGAACCCAGACAATCCAACCCTCTGGCATAATCTTGTGAGACCCTGAGCAGAGGACCCAGGTAAGCCACATTCAGACTTCTGACTTAAAGAACTGTCAACTAGTAATTGGGTATTATTTTAAGCAACTAAGTATGTGGCAATTTGTTATACAACAGTTGAAAATTAACATAAGAAACTATTCTTGGCCTTTTGTGAACTTTGAAGATTTTTTCCTATAATTCTTTTGGCTAATTCTTTCCTTGGTCTCAAGTGTTTTCCTCACACGCATATGCTGATCACTATTCAGTGGAAGACTCAAGTGGGACCTTCTACAGATCTTTAGAGTTCTACCTTTGTGTATTTCTCCTTTCCAACACTTCGCCTTGAGAACTCTAGTCTCCTTGATCTCTCTGAAATCCAAGCTCAACTTAGGGAGGCTGCTAGGCCGTGCCTGAGATCTTTCTCCCTGTACTTCTGAAATTCTCTCTAGGCCATACGCTGAGAAGCAAGCTCACTACCCTTTGTTGGTTGATATTTAGTGTCTTAAAAATTATAGTTCCACATATTTTGTCTATTTTATTTTGTTGTTATTTCAAGACAAAAGTAGAACACGTTTTTTTAGTAGTGTTATATAGTTATATAATTTTTAGTTGGTAGTATTCTAATTTTGTATTTTAAAAATAAGCATCCTGCTAAACATTTTTCTCTTTGGTTCCATATGCATCATACTTCTTGCTATTTTCCACAGTGTTTAGCACAATACCTTACATGTAGTAAGCATTCAATAAATGCTTGACATGATTTTTAAAAATTCATTTATTTGCAGCAGTTCTTCAGAAATACTATAGATAATCTTATCTGATTTCACATTAGTTTTCACTAGTATCATTGCATAACTACACTAAAACTGGTTATTATGTGTTATATATACATGTAAATGTAAATATATACTCTACTATCTTAGCCTGTCTTCTCCTGTCTTCTCCTAGGAGCAGATCCTTAGATTAACGCTTGTGTGCAGGTGGTTTATTTAGAAGTGTGATTCCAGGAAGTGGAACACAGAAGGATGAAAAAAGGTAATCCAAGCACAGAGATTGACCACTATTGTGGAAGACTGATGCTCAATGCAACTGGGATCTTCTGTAAAGTGTTAAGAAATGAGTCTCATTTTTTATTTAGAGGAAATAATTTCTCTATTGTCTTCCATTCCTTATTGGTCAAAAATGGCCCCATGTGTGTTAAATGCCCTCATACTTTCTGGTTGTCTATGTGTGAATGTCGAGGGGGTTCCTACTGATAGCATCAGAGTAGCCTCAGGGAAGGAAGTGAAATGTATGTGTCACCAGCCAAGGACAGACACTGTCCAATTGCACCCGTGCAAAGTCTAAATGCAACTGGTCTCTCCAGCAGTGGCTGGAGTAAGAGAAGAGGCCAAGAAGATTTTGGAATGGTATGGAGGGCTTGTCCAATACACATAAAATTATGCAAGTTATTTAAAAATATAATCTGTTACTAGTTTTTAACAGTATTTTAAATTGATGTCCATGCAATTTTGAGTAGTCTTAAGCTACAGAACACTAGGAACTCCCAGGAAGTGATGAGAAGGAACCACCAAAGATGAAGACACCCAAGTCAGCAATAATATTATTGGCATAATATTTTTTGCCAGCTTTATTGAGATATAGTTGACATATGACATTGTGTAAATTTATTTGATACATTTATATATTGCAAAATGATTACCTCTGTAGCATTAGCTGGCACCTCCGTTATGTCACATAACCATTTCTTTTTTGTGTATGTGGTGAGAATATTTAAGATCTCAACTATCAAGTATAAAATATAATATTGTTAACTATAATCACCATACTGTACATTAGATCCCCAGAACTTATATTCATCTATAACTGGAAGTTTGTACTCTTTGACCAACATCTCCCCATTTACCTCACCCCCAGCCCCTGGTAATCACTGCTATACTCTTTGTTTCTATGAGTTTGGTTTTTTTAAAATTCCACATATAAGTGAGATCATATAGTATTTGTCTTTCTCTGTTTGACTTATTTCACTTAGCATAGTGCCTTCAAGTTTCATTCACATTGTCATAAGTGGCAGGATTTCCTTTTTTTTTTCTCATGGCTGAATAATATTCCATTGTATATATGTATATCTTTATCCATTGATTCATTGATAGACACTTAGGTTTTATCCATATCTTGGCTATTGTGAACAGTGCTGCAATGAACATGGGAGTGCAGATATCTCTTTGAGATCCTGCTTTCATTTGGAGTAATACTGTTAGAAGTTTGGCTTCTGGCCAAGATGTAGTATAGTAACAGGGTCCAGATTTACTTTCCTGCCTGAAACAACTTAAAAACAGGCAAAATGTATGAAACAATGTTTTACAAGACACTAGATTTCAGACAGTGAAGGAGAGTGATCCATGAGAGACAAGAAACAAATGTGAACCCAACTATTGCCCCAGATTACTACCTTGAGAGAGTTTCTGGCCTGTGGCACAGGAAGAGGGAAACCAAGTAGAATATGGTGGGCTTCCTGAATAGAGAAGATGGAGCTTAGATTGCAGAAATACCAAGGGATCTAGAGTTTACAGGGAAGATTACTTGAGAGAACTGTACAGAGATAGAACTTCGAAAATTTTCAGAAAGCCTTTTGAGTATTCAGCTGAGTATTGAGCAATGCATGTGTTTGAAGAAACTACCTAAGAATAGAGAAAGAATCATATGAAAGGATTAGAGGGAACACTACCTAGTGTTCATACGAAACTGGTAATAGTGCTAAGTCTCAACTTAACTGCAAAGTCTCATAATTCATGGAATATTGTACCCAGGAAGTTCTTACCTCAGTAATGAGGAATAATTAACTCTAGGTTACAGATGGTTTTTATCCTACCTAACAAATTTTAAAAGCAAGACCTAAAAGGGTCAAGCTGTTACCAAGTAATTTTGCTATGTCCCAGAAAAAAAGCATAAGAATATTTATAAAAATGCATAAATATTTAGCGCCCAAATGTGTAAAATTTACCAGGTCTTACATCCAATAAAAAGTTACCAGGCATGCAAAAAAAAAAAAAAAAAAAGGAAACCAGTTCACAATGAGGAAATCAATAGAAACTGATCCAGACTAACACAGATATTATAATTAGCAGATAATGACAAAAAGCTATTATAACTGTTTTTCATATGATCAAAATGTTAAGGAGAGAAGTGGAAGATTTAAAAAAAGACCCAACTCAGACTTCTATTGCTAAAAACTACAATGTGTGAGGAGAGATGAAAAATATAATAAATGAGATTAATGGCAGATTAGATTTTGCAGAAGAAAAGATTAGTGAATTTGAAGACATAGCGATAGAAATTATCCAAAATGAAATTATGGATAGCAATTAGAATTATCCAAAATGAGATTATCCCCATTTTGGGGGGAAAAATAAATGAGACTTCAGTGAGCTATGGAACAACTTAGAGCACTCTAATATGTAATTATAGTAGCAGAGGGAGAAGAAAGGGAAATAATGGCCTAAAAATTTCCAAATTTTATAAAAACTAGAAACATATGGATGTAATAATTTCAAAAAACTCAAGCACAAGAAATTTGAAGAAAACTACACCAAGGAGCATCATAAACAGATCAAAACTAGATATAGAGTGAAAATCTTAAAAGCAGACATAGAAATATGACATGTTACCCACAGAGAAACAAAAATAAAGATTTCAGCAGATTTTTTATCAGAAAAAAATGCAAGCAAGAAAATAGTGGACCATCATCTTTAAAGTACTGAAATAGTAAAACAGACAATGTAGAATTCTATACCCAGTGAAAATATCTTTTAAAAATGAAGACAGAACAGGTACTCAAACAAATACTTATACACAAATGTTCATAACAACATTATTCACAATAGCCAAATAATGGAAACAACTCAAATGTTCATTAATAGAGGAATGAATAAACAAATGGTGATATAAACATACAGTGCAATATTATTCACCCATAAAAAGGAATGAAGTAACTGATATATGCTACAACATGGATAAACCTAAAAAAAAATAGGCTAAGTGAAAGAAGGCAGATACAAAAGATCACATATGGTATGATTTAATTTATATGAAATACACAGAATAAGTAAATCTATAGAGGCAGAAAGCAGAGCAGACTTAAGGGAAGGAAGAATGGGGAGTGATTGCTTAATGGATATTGGGTTTTCTTTTGGGGTGATTTAGATGTTTTGGAGCTAGGTAAAGGCATTGGTTGTACAACATTGCGAATGTACTAAATGCCACTAAATTTTACATTTTAAAATGGTCAATTTTATGTTAAGTGAATTTCACCTAAGTAAAAATTTATCAGTTGACCATGGACTGGAAAACAATACACTAAAGGTGTGAATTCTTCCAAATTGATATACAGATTTAATGCAATTTCTATCAAAATTTCAGCAAACGTTTTTGAATATATAGACAAGATTATTCTAAAATCTAAATGGAAAAGGAAAGGAATTAGAATAGCTATAGCAATTTTGAAAAAGAAAAATAAGGTGGAAAGAGTTTATCTGATTTAAAATTTTATTGTATAGCTACAGTTATCAAGACTTTTTGTCATTGGTGGAAGGAAAACCCAGATATATACCTACACAAATGTGACCAGCTGATCATTGACAAAGATGCTAAAGCAATTCAATGGAGGAAGAATTGCCTTTCAACAAATGATGCTGAAGTAATTGAACATCCAAAGGCAAAGAAAACAAACCTTGACTTAAATCTCACATTTAATACAAATATCACCTCGGAACTGATCATGGACTTAAATGTAAAATGTAAAGCCATAAAATATTTAGAAAAACATCCAGGAGAAAATATTCAGTATAAGGGGTAAGTGAAGAGTTCTTAGACTTGACATCAAAAGCGTAACCCATAAAAGCAAAAATATGGTAAACTGAACTTCATCAAATTTAAACATTTACTCTGAAAATGACCCTGTTAAGAGAATGAGAAGACAAGCTACAGATCAAGAGAAAATCTTTGCAAACCATGTATCTAATAAAGGACTAGGATCTAGAATATACAAAAAAGTCTCAAAACAATAGTAAACAAACAAACTATTAAAAATGGACAAAAGACATGGAGAGAGAGTTCACCAAAGAGAATATACAGATGGAAAATAAATACATGAAAAGACATCGAACATCATTTAGCTATCGGAGAAATGCAAATGAAGTTACAATGCAGTATTACTATACATCTATCAGAGTATCTAAACAAAGTAGCAACAACAATAAATATTGGCTAGATGTGGGGAAGCTGGATCACTCATACATTGCTAGTGGGTATATAAAATGGTACAGTCACTCTGTAAAAGGACTTAGCAGTTTCTTAAAAACTAAACATATAACTACCATACAACCCATCCATTTCACTCCTGGGCATTTTATTCCAGAAAAAATGAAAACATATGTTCATACAAAAACCTAAATATGGAAATCTATAGTAGTTTTATTCATAATAGTCCTAAACTGGAAACAACCCAGATGTCCTTCAGTGGGTTAATGGTTAAACTGTAATACCTCAGAGCAGTAAAATACTATTCAAAAATTTTAAAATGAACTATATATAATGAAACAACTTGGGTAAGTCTACAGAGAATTATGCTGTGTGAAAAAGTGATCCCCAAAAGGTTACATATTATTATATTTATATAACATCCTTGAAATGCAAACAAAAAAAATGGAAATGAACAGGTTGCCAGGAGTTAAAGGGGTAGTATGGAGGATGGGAGAAAGAGAAAGGGATGTGATTACAAAAGGGCAACATGAGGAATCCTTGTGATGATGAAAGTGTTCTGTATCTTGATTTTTATCAATGTCAATACCCTTGTTGTGATACAGTACTCTAATTTTTCAAGATGTTACCATTGGTGGAATTACGTAAAGGATACATGAGATTTCTCTGTATTGTTTTTTACAACTGCATTTGAATTTATTACATAAAAATAAAAGATTTAATTTGAAAATGTTTTAAAAGGAAGGCAAAATACTTTCAGAAGAAATGAGAGTTTATCTGAGCAATTCTCTCCAAATTGTTCTATAGATTCAAAGTGATCCCAATCACAATGTGAGCAGGCATTTTTATAGAAATTGACAAATTGATTCTAAAATTCATATTAAATGCAAAGGTTGTCCTGGCAAATGAAAATGGCTTCACTGGGGAATTGCAAATATTTAATAAAGAAATAATACTGGTTATACATAAATGCTTCCAGAAAAATTGAAGAGAAAGAAATACTTTTTAACTCATTCTAAGAGCTGAACATTACTCTGATACAAAAACCAGAAAAAGGTATTTAAAGGAAAAGAAACTACAAATCAATATCCCTCATGAACACAGATGCAAAATTTCTTAACAAAGTTTTACAAAAATAAGTCCAATAATCTACAAAAATGAAAACATGTTATGACAAAGTAGTGTTTAGCTTAAGAATGTAAAGTTGGTTTAACATTAAAAACCATCAATACCATTAATGTAACAAATTAAAAAAGAAAAATCAGATGATCATTTCAATAGATTTAGAAAAAGAATTTCACAAAAACCAAGATATATCCCCAATTTAATAACTCCCAGCAAAGTAGGAGTAGAAGGGATCTTCTTCAGCACCTACAATAAAAAGCACCTACAAAAACCTACATCTTATATTATACTTAAAGGTGAAGGACTGAATGTTTTCCCTCTAAGGTCAGGAAAATGCTAGAATGTACACTCACCACTTTTGTTCAACATAATAATGCAGGTATACAGATGGCAAATAAGCACATGAATGGATGCTCAACATGAATAGTTTAGGGAAATGAAACCTAAAACCATAACAGGATATCTATACATACCTAATGGAACATCTAAAATTACATCAAAGCTAACACTTCACACCTGTTAGAATGGCTATCATCAAGAAGACAAGAGATTAACAGATACTGAAAAGGGAACATTTATACATTGTTGATGGGAATATAAATTGGTCCAACCACTGTGGAAAACAATATATAGCTTTTCTCAAAAACTTAAAAATAGATCTACCATATGGTTGAGGAATTCCACTTCTGGATATATACCTAAAGGAAAGGAAAACAGGATTTTGATGTGATATAGGCACTCCCATGTTTATAGCAGCATTATTCACAATAGCCAAGATATGAAAACAACTCAAATGCTCATCAACAGATGAATTGAAAAAAAAATGTGAAACACACAGGAATATATTCATCCATAAAAGAGAATGAAATATTGTCATTTGCAACAATATGGATGGATCTTGAGGATATCATGCTGAATATAATAAGTCAGACAGAAAAGGATAAAAGCTACACAATTTTACTCATGTGGAATATAAAACAAAAAAGAAGGAAATGAACAAAGAAAACAAAAACAAATTCAAAGACATAGACAACAGATTGGTGGTTACCAAGAAGGAAGGGATGGGGAGAGGGTGAAATGGGTAAAGGAGGTCAAATGTATGGTGATGGAAGGAAACTAGAGTTTTCCTGGTGAGCACATTATAGTGTATACAGATATCAAATGATAATGTTGTACACCTGAAACTTATATATTATTAACCAATTTACCTCAGTAAAAGAGAAATGCGGTACATATACGCAATGAAATATTATTCAGCCATGAGAAAGGAAGATATCCTTCCATTTGTGACAACATGGATGGATCTTAAGCATAGTATGTTAAGTGAGATAAGTCAGACAGGGAAAGACAAATACTGTATGATTTTAGTTACATGTGGAATCTATAAACCCGGAAAAACAGTAAAATGGTGGTTATCAGGGGATGGGGAAGGGAGGGGAAATAGTAATGGTGTTTAAGAGTACAAACTTTTTATGAGTAGTAAATAAGCCATAGAGATCTAATGCACAATATAATGAATATAAACAATAATATTGTACTATAATTTTGTAATATGATTAATATCACTACACGGGCAATCATACTACAATATATAAATGTATTAAAGTAAAAAAATAAAATTATATCATAGCAGGTGTTGGCAAGGATGTGGAGCAACTGGAGCAGTGCTGGTGGAAACGTAAACTGATGCAACCACTTTGGGAAATAGTTTTGCAGTTTTTAAAGAAATTAAACATACATGCTCATAACCATTCTACTCCTAGATATTTATCCAAGAGGAATGAAAGCACATATCTATACAAGGGCTTGCACACAAATGTCACAGCAGCTACAAACAGGAAACTAAGGAGAGGGGGAGAAGAAGGGAGAACAGATAAAGCATTAAAGAAAGTATGCCAAAATATTAACAATTGGTGAATGTAGGTGGAGGGTATATGGGTATTCATTGTATTATTATTTTATTTTTCTGTAATTTTGAAAATTTTCAAAATGAAAAGTTGAGAAAAAACTTGATTTAAGACTTCAAAATAACTTGTTGCAAGTTTTAAATCAGGATTTAACAAAATGATGCATATGCAGCCATATGCTGTCACTAGAAATATTGATAAACTTTTAGAGAGCAAAGTGTTTTTGTACCTTTAATAAACAAAAGTTTTAAGTGTAAAAAAATTCAGTGGGAGAAGATATACATTATTCAATACATTGAATACAAAAACAACTCTTCAGAAAAGAAACCTATATAGCATGATTGAACATTAATTATAAGTGGATTAACGTTCTCTGTCAAAATCTAAACCATAAAAGTTGAACATTTATTAAGTGTACTCTAAAGGGAGAAGAACTTTCCAAGTACAAAAGAAATTAGAGGCAGCAGGAAAAGATTAATAGATTTGGCAATGAAATTAAAACTTTGGAACATCAAAAATATAAAATTAGACAGTAAATATTTTAAACAGATACAATAAATGATGGCTTATCAGGCTTATCTTCAATATATAAAAAGTATGTCATGTACATTTGATAAGGAATATTCTAGGACTAATGGAAAATAAGTAAAGAACATAGTCAAAACAGAAATAAAAATGGTCGACAAACCTAAAATTGTATTTAACTTTGAGTATAATCAAAGAAATGTAAGTGAAATACTATAACAAAATTCTATTGCCATGAAATCAGTGTCATAAAATTTTAAAAGTGGTAATTTCTCTATTGCTGAAGAAAATGGGGAATCTATACTTTTATTTCTGGTAGGAATGTAAATTGGTACAACCTTTCTGAAAAACAACTGGGGAACATCTATTTAGAGCCTTGCAGTATCTATACTCTAGTAAGGCATCCTAAGGAAATAATCAGAGATGCAGAACAAGATTTATGCACTAAGATAATATTTGTAACAATATGAGAAATAGTGAACTTATGCAAAGAGTGGAAATGGCCAACAATAAGAGGTTGGTTAAGTCCATTTCAGTACATACAAGGAAACAATGTGATGCTGCCATTAAGAAGCATTATGAGGAGAGAGAAAAAAATTGGCATAGATGATAGAGGCTCTGTTCATCCCTCTGGCGACCAAATCAAAGTTGTGACAGAAACAAGGAGCAGTAGCAAGGAAAAATCGCCTGGGATCTAGATGAACAAGCCATACAACTACGGAGAAATCCAAGAAAGCACCCTGCAATGGCAGAAGGTAGGGCAGGGCAAGGACGTGGGGCTGCCCAGTCCGAGCAGCTGAGTGAGATGGAAGCTGAGGCAGCGGCAGAGGCAGACGTCTCTTAAAGGGGCCACGTCCATGAGCAGATTTTCACGGTGACGGACCTGCTCGCTCTGAGCACCAGTGCTGATTCAGCTGTGCGCTAGGGACACCAGGGACTTACAGGGAGACATTGTCAGAGTGAGGGCTGAGGCAACACTTGCTCAGTACAGAAGAGCTGGCGGTATCCATTGTTCCCTGTTGAGCCCTCGCCCCTCCCAGTGCACTGGACACAGCTCTGTCATAGCTGTGACTTCATCAAACTGGATAATAAAGGTTGCTCTACCCAGAGGATTCCCTGAAACCCCGCCTAGAAGAGTTTTATTTCCAACAAAGAGATAAAAATGGAAATGGAAATTATAAAAGGGAACCAGTCTGAAATGGAGAACACTTTATCTGAGATGAGAAGTATATTAAATGGAATAAACAAAGTGAATAAAGAAGAGGATCACATGCCCTATTTAGAGGACAGGAAAGCCAATCAGGACACTCAATCAGAATGGCAAGAAAAAAGATGCCAAGGCTATAAAAATAATTTCAGGACGATATGGGACACTATTAAGGCTCCAAATATTTGTCTGATTGGCGTAACTGAAGAAAATTATGATGTCGAACAGCTGTTTGAAGAAATAATAATGGAAAACTTCTCTAACCTAGTGAAGGAAATGGACACAAAACCCCACAAAGCTCAAAGAATTACAAAAATCAGGGATCCAAAGAGGCCCACACCAAGACACATCATAATTAAAATGCCAAAAGTTAAAAACAAAAAAAATATTAAAACAGCAAGAGAAAAACAAATAATTACTTATAAGGGAACACTCATATGACTGGCAGCTGATTTCCCAAAAGAAACTATGCAGGACAGAAGAGCTTGGTAAAAAATATTCGACAGGACGAAGACCCAGGATATGCAACCAAGAATAATTTATCCAGCAAAGCTATCATTTATAGTTGAAGGACAGATAAAGAGCTTCCCAGACAAAAATAAACTAAAGGAATTTATCACCACCAAGCCAGAATTACAGGAAATATTGGAGGGACTTCTTTAAGAAGAAAAAACATGTATCAAAAAGAGGAATAAAGAATGGTAACAAATATATTCCTATCAATGAGTACCTTAAATGGAAAAGAACTAAGTGCTCCAAAGATAGAGTGGCTGATAGGATAAGAAAACAAGACTCCTACATATGAAAAGGAAGGGAATGGAAAAAGATATTGCTTTGATGAACCTAGAAGGTATTTAAGACAGAAAAGATAAACACTATATGATTTCACTTATGTGGGGAATTTAAGGATAAAAAGATCAAACTAATCAAAAACAGACTCACAAATATAGTGGATAATTTGGTGATGGACAGAGGGGAAGGGTTTTGAGGGGGCTGGGAGAATGGGGTGAAGGGTTAAAGAAGTACAAATTAGTAGCCAATGGATGGTTATGGGGATGGGGAGCACGGTATAGGGAATGCAATTAGCATTAATACATTGGCTAGGTGGAGGGTCAGGGGAGGGAGGGAGCAATTGGGTGGGATCATTTTACTAACTATATAGTTATCTAACCAATGTACTTGAAACTAATTAAAATTTAAAAAATTTAAAAAAGCATTGTGAAACATTCTTAATGACATGAAGAATTACTTAGGATATAAATACTATGGGAAAAATCAGAGCTCAAAATTCAATATCAAGAAAATTCAAGTGTTTAAAAATATATGCTTAGAAAAAGGCTTGAAGTAAATAATCTAAAATGTTCACAGTAATTATCTCTGAGTAATAGAATTTAACTAACTAGTTTTCGCTTTTTCTTTACACTTTCCTCTTCTCTATCCCTGGATAATAGAATTTAACTGATTTTCACTTTTCCTTTAAAAATGTGTATGACATACTTTTTACATATAAATATAAATATAAATTCATATTTCTTCAGAATATATGTCTTACCTATATTCAGAATGTTGACAGTATTTTTAATAAGAATGAGATGTGGTCTCTGCTCTTAGGTGAGGAAGAAAAGAACTGTACTTAATTAAATCTTGCTAGGCTGGCCCTGAGACCATCTCATCCAGCTTGTCCCATTTGAGATTCCATCCTATGATACTTCTCTGCCCAGTGGTACCTCATCTGTAGCAACACTTCCAAAGTGCACAGACATTTTGTAGTAGTCCATTTACTTGTGTAGATGATTCTGCTTGTTCAGAAGTTCTCTGTTGAGCTGAAATTTCAATCTTAATGTAATATAGCTTCCCCTCACTCTTCTTGGGCCAGCTACTTCTGTACTACTGGTGAATGTACTACTTCTTACCTTCAGATATCCAAAGCCAGCCCCATAGGTCCCCACCTCAACTATTCTTCCTGTGTTACAGTTGTCAGATCCTTTGAAATCATGAGCCCTCTAACCACACTACTCAAAGTGTGGTCTGTGGACCAGCAACATGGACATCACCTGGGAGCTTACAGGAATTTAGATTCCTGAATGAAATCTGCTTTTTAACAAAATCCTTGGATGGTTTGTGTGCACATTAGAATTTAAGAAGCACTGGCCTTGATGAGGAAGTATTCTCATTTATCAGCATTTCATTTAAAAGGTGCTCTCCAGACCAAAGAATATTCCAATATTCTTGTGGTATACAAAGCAATTGTTAGAGCTTCTGATATATCCATTCATCATGGAAATTAATATTTATGAAGCTCATTGCTTTATTCAAGCCACTGTTGTCAGGCACTGTTAAGTGGAAAACAAATGTGAAAAATGAAATCACTGCAAAGGTCTAACTTTTAGGCCCCAGTGGAAGAGTTGTCAAAAGACATATATGATAAATTGGCAAAAGGGTTACATAGATGATGGCAGCTATTCAGGCTAAGAAGAGGGTGGTTACAGAGGAGCGAGCTTGTATCTGGGCTTGTAATGAATAAATACCCCTGGTAGGGGCCAAGCTGTGGTTAACGCATCCCTGGATATGATCATGTTGAATTTGTGATTCAGGACAGGGGTTCTGAAACTTTAAGGAGCATCAGCATCACCTGGAGGCCTTGTTAAGACACAAATTTCTGAGCTTCTGAAATTGTCTGTGTTTCTCATGCAGTAGATCTGGAGCATGGCCTGAGAATGTGCATTTTTAACAAGTTCTTAGGTGATGCTGATGCTGCTGGTTTGGAGAATCATACCTTGAGAACAACTAATGTAGAGGTAATAGCATGGGTCTTGGAGCCAGTTTTAGTTCTACCACTTAATTTAGGCGGCAAATAATTTTTTTAGGTTTGTCTTTGAGAAGTAGAGAATTACAATACCCATCTTACAAATGTTTGCAACAAGTAAAGGGAATAAAGATCTATGAAAGTACCTTAGTATACTGCCTGGTACATTTCAGGTACTCCTAGTTTAACTTAGTTTTCCTTCCATTCTCAAAACTAATCCTACTTGACAATGTTAGCTGCAACATCTTCTTCGGGAGTGAAAGAATATGTTGTTATTCTTTGCTTTGTTTGTTTTGTTGTAAAGGTCACTTGAAAGTGGGTATAAACCCTTTTTTGGAGAACCTGGGCTGAGCCTTCCATACCATCAGCACCATCTGGTTAGTGTCTTTTGTGTGGCTGTTTTGGCTGTATTTTACTCTGAGGAGAATTCATATTGCCTGGCAGTGAATAAAAACAAAGTTACCTGAAGACTTAAAGAGATCAGTACCATTCCAGATACACTGACTAAAAGAATCATTTGGGAAATGGATACTAGAACTCACATTCTACAAGGAAAAGATATAAATCTATTTTTAATTTATTAGAACTGAAAATTCTAAGGTAACTCTCTTAGACTTTTTATTTTTGAGAAAATCACACAAACCTACACATTTGGAAGAATGTGAATATAGACCTTTCTCATTTCTCTGTCTAAAAAGGATCCTCTAATTTCAACACTATGAACAAAATGATTTGGAAACTGAACCTATTCATCCTATCACATTTTCTTTGAGAACTACTAGAATCCTTAAAACATTATGTTTTTATTCATGTGTATTTATTCACTTCAATTTTAGTGTTCACACTAACAAGATCCATTAAAAAAACCAAGACCTTCCTATGTGAGACCCATATTGAAATGGGAAATTGATGGGTTATCCTCGTACCACCATTACTTCTTGACTCTTTATGGGACTTTGCTTATTAGATTATAAACAACAGCTAATTAATCACATAGCAAACTTTTGAAAATTAAGACATAGCACAGATACGTTTTGGTTGATATGGAGGAAAGAAAGGATTGTTCTGGATCAGAAGTCATTGCCCAGCTGAGTTTGAGACACTTAGGGGGTGATCCTTAGGACATTGGCAACTGAGAGAAAGATATCGAAGAGGAGAATGAGATAAGAAAGGGGACAAGGTTTTCCCACTCTTCAGTCTTACTTGAGGTTTCTAAACTAAGGGCCTTTGCTTGTTTCCTTACCCTCTCAATAGCTGAACTTTAATAGAGAAAACATCACCTCCCAGATTATGTGAGAGGTGGCCCCACTGGTTGCCTTCTGGGTTAAATTTAAACTATTTCAAGAGCAGCCAGCATCCCTTCACTCTAGTGGTGCATTATATAAATAGCCATATGGGCAATTAAGTGTCTCTGATTTTATTCTTTCTAAATAATGTTGTTGAGTGACATTTAATATATTTCAGTTTTTTTCTCCCCAAATCATGTCAAGTAAATTATGTTTTCTTATGCCTTGCAAAGTTCATGCATATATCACTTCAACTGTGATTAAAAAGGATAAGAGGATAAAAAAAGATATGAACCAGCCACTCACTAACATTTTATGAGCAAAAGACTGTTATGGTCAAATGATTTTCTTAAGAAAAATTTCTTTTTTTTTTAGGGAAGACTTTTTACATAGTGAACATTAAGTTACTGTATAATATTGAATGGGAATTTGTTGTTCATTATTCTTGTCTTTCTTGCCCACTCACCCACACCAATGTTACACATTTTTGTTGCTCTGAATCACTTTAAGCTATCCACAAATCTGTGCTCTCGTATCCCCAATAGCAGAACAAAATCAAGGGAGAGAATAGTCTCAATTTGTCAGATTCTCAAGAAATTAACCATTTCTGAGGCTCAGTACCTGAGGCAAAGACTGACTGAGAAGGAGGGGGTTTCTAACAGCACTTGAGAGGGGCAGCACTTCACCTAAGTGCCAGGGTACAGCTGTAGTGGCCACACTCATGAGCGATGTGCAGGCCTTTTGTTTATAGCCTACACTTTTTAAGACTTCCCATTTGAACAGTAGGATGATCTAATTCCACTATTTTCTCTTACATTCTAGTATATTTCATAATCCCCACTGACCTAAAGAAGGCAAGTGGGCTTAAAATTTGTTCCAAATAATGACTTCAAAAGATTGCACCTGCAGACACTCCCTCAGCTACTTTGTCAGTACCCCAAGCCACCACTCTTCCCTCCAGCATCTTTCCCTAGTGCTCGTGGCCCTTTCTTGGTGTTGCTGTTTCTACTCACCACCTGCCCCTGGGATCCTTAACTTCATCTTGTCACACAAATTTCTGTGTGTTGAGCCAAGGATCACCCAGGCTGATGCCCACTCAAACCTCAAGGAATCACCTCAGCTCAGTCCAAAGCTCTGTCTTCCAGAGAGCCAGTGCAGAAGAAGGCAGCTTTGGGTCCTTCCATGCTGAAGAGCAAATGTGTGAAAGAGCTGGGCATTAACAGCATGGGTGGGCTTGTAGAGCAGAAGCTGATGGTATCCCATCAAGGAACCCTTAGCACTCACTATTCCCATGTACTCTGACATGATGGCTTCCTCCTTCAAGTACTTAAAGCTCTGTCTGAGGGCTTTCTCTGGCCTCTGGAGTGAGTTAGACTTGTACAGGGGCACACCAAAATGATGGGCAGTTAATAGGTCTAAAAGTAGCCCTCAACCAGTGACTGACAGAAATTGGTGGATAATACCCAGATCCCTTAATCCTCAGGCAGGATAACTCTGAGTTGTATTCTCTGCAGTCCTCCAGAGGCCCTCAGTGATACTGAGCCCCAGTTACCAACAGCAGTGATCTTCTCATTAACTCAACCTGTATTGATTTCCTTTCTGTCCCTATCTCACTTACTATCTTGTATTATTGCTTCTTGGCATTACCCTACAAATCTTTATCTCAGGACTTGCTTCTGAGGGAACCAAATCTGAGAGTTAGAACATGGGGTGTATGAGGTTATGGCTGCACATACCAGTTGGGATGACGTTGAGGAGGCCCTAAATGTCATGTTGAGGTGAGACTGTATTTTATGGTACTGGGTGGTGAGTACTTGATCACCATAGGTGACTTCTATGCTAGAGAATCATACCAGAAACAGAGAGGAGAATGAATTAGAGCTGTGGTTCTCAAAGCGTGGTCCCTGGACCATGAACATAAGCATCACCCAGAAACTTTTTAATAATGAAAATTCTTGCCTCTACTCCAGACCCACTACATCAGACAGTCTGAGGGTGTGGCCCAGAAACCTGTGTTTTAATAAGCTCTACAGGTAAATCTGATGTCTCTAAAATTTGAGAACCACTGGATTAGAGATTGAAGAAGTTGGCAACATGGAGACCAGTTATCAGGCTATAGTGAGAGCCCTAGTGAGAGACTATAAAGGACTGAGCTATCAGTTTTGATTTCCTTCTTCTCCTTCTTTTTGGCTTGGACTGTCTTCTACATGCAGAGTGTGCTTAATAAATATTTTGGCTTGATATCACATCTCATTATCAAGCAAATGAGAGTGGTAATGAGAGGGGCAGGGATGGAGATGTTCATATGAGGTTCAGCCACCACTTACCACATGGCATTTTGAGCATTATCCTTTTCTCCATTCCAGGGTCACGTCTTCCCCTAAAGAAATTGAGGCATTGGCCAAATCTGATGTCTTCTTCAGAAAACGTCAGCAGCTACTCCCTCTTCAGAAATCAAGATCCCATGGCTTATGTGTATGGAGCCTGAGAAGTATTGTAAATCTGAGAATGAAGTCCCTTTAAACTGGGCAATAAAAGCTTTTTAACAGAAATTACTCCCTGAGAAAGGGAACACTGCATGTGAACAAGGGAGAGAGAGAGAGTCTGGGAAGATGGATAGGAAGTCTCCTGTTAAGTAGACTAAAATCTCAAATTAGTTTGTGTAGTCTGAGACCTAATCCATATTATTATTATTTGCTGTTGCTTGAAAATCTTTTTTATTTTCACAGTCAGCTTGACCAGGGTCTTTATAAGTCATGAGTTTCAGAACCTCATAATTATTCCCTGTAACGTTGTCCAATGGCACCCCAGACCCTTAATGCCTGCTTATGGGGATGTGGGAACTCAAAGACCCTCAATAGTCCCCAGGGCTAATGTAGATGAGGGAGACATGTTGGCTACATCCCATCTCACTGGGGTACCAGCTTCTAGAACAACAAGGCTTTTGACTGAGGCCTTTACTGGAAATTGGATGAGATTCTCTGGGCCAAAAGGAACAATTGGAAAGGTAGTTTTGTGGGTTGGCTTCCAAGCCAGAGTTGAAACTGGTCTGTAGCAAGTCTGAAAGAGACCTGGCAGAGGAAGAAAAGGCCCCTGTGCCAGGAACTGCATAAACCCACAACCAAACAGAATTGCTGTGGTGAGGAAATATTTCTGACTGGCAAAGATGGTCCCACCATCTAGTGATTTACTGTAAGTGGTGACAGGGCCAACGTCCTGCTTGGTGGAGTGTGGCCTATTGAAGGAGAGCTTGGCTGGAATAATTGCTGTGTAATTTCTCTTTGACTAGGAAAAAAGTATGCCTTTTTAAGAGGAACTAAAAAGGGGAAATCTTTTGTGATTGCAAAACCTTAAAAGGTCATTCTATGCCCTTCTTAACCAGAAAGATTGAATTATTGCTTAAGCTATGTTGTATAAAATTAATGAAAATAAAAATGTACATGGACAAGAATTTACTAAGCATATGGATGTTTTTTTTATACACAAAGAGAAATAATTAGCTTGAACAGCAGACTATGGTTGGCTACACCAACGGACTTTTCAAGTCAACCAGAGTTGCTCTGTAGATTAAATACAAAGCAGTTGTAAAATGAGTAAGCATAAAACCTTGTACTACAGAGAAAGACTAATGGGGCCAGTATTGGCCCAGCACTGGAGAGAACAAATCCACAGGGCCAACTCAGCCCTTTTAAAGCTCCCATAGCAGAGGGGCTTCTGGTTGTGTCCATTTCTCCCTACTGAATCCTTGTCTTTTGCAGCAATACTTCTGGTTGTCATAACAACCAGCTGTAGAATAATCAGTCTGGATACTGAATGGACTACTCAGTTCAGTTGTTAAAAACCAACATAGATTTTAACTCTTTCAGTGAGTTTCATGATTGATGTGCACAAATCTGGCAGTGATTTTGATTGCTTAGTTATCAACCTGAGGGTGGCCAAAGAACCAGGGAAAGGGCCCTAGAGAGAAAGTAACACCCAAGTCACCTGTCTGGTATGTGGTAGAACTGGAATGAGACTCTCAGGCCAGAGTTTCCCACCTCTCTCTACCATCTGGTCAATCTGCAGCACATATTCTTATCAACGGAAATAAAACAAAGCTATTTTTTAAAATTATGCTTCTTCCCCGAGAGAAATGAATCCCCCAAAGACATTTCTTAATTAAGACAGCATAAGAAAAATAGCAGCAATAACTATAAAAATGATGCAAGATAAATACTGTCATTCTTTGCAGTTTATTATGACTTTAAAAGGGTTTTGAGAGCTCCTTGCTTCTGTGAAACATAGTGCGTTTTTCAATTCCCCTTAGTTATAAATTAATATACACCATTAGGGATAAGGCTAATGGTAGATGAAGAGTATCTCATGGGGAGTATGCAGCACCTGAGGAAATGAACAGCTGTGGTGTATGGACTCTCAACTAGTCCTACAAATGATACAACTTGTCACAAAACAAGTCTCCACAGAGGCATATTAATTTATAATGAATAAACCCAGTCATTTAAAAAATATTTTGCTTTCCTCTATAAGCATGTTCCTGTGTTGCTGTACCCAGAAGAGTTCTGGTATAGGTATCAAGGAGCTGTATAAGCTCATCTTAAGCCAACCTGCATGAATGCTCTATGTTGACACTTGGCTCTTCCCTCTAGGGAAATCTAAATTCGCAACTGAGAATATGTGCTAATGAGAAGGAAAGCTAACATATTTGCAATCTGGTTAGCCATTATCAGCATACCCAAAAGTTTTCCTTTCAGAAATATAAGAAAGCCTCAAAATCTTTCTAATTCCCAGTACAACAAAGTAAAATCTAAGGAGCTTTAGGAAAAATAGGGATTAGAAAAAATAATATATTGAAAATTTTTTCCGTTTCATACAGTCATACAAAGGTGCTGAGAGAGGTGTGAGGGAGCTTAGCAACTCGCTGGGGCAAGCTTGACATAAAAGACAAACTTTATACCCCTATAGATTTCTAGTTGGAAATGTAGTCATTTTGAAATTGAAAAAGCAATGCCAAGTCTTAGACTTGCAATGGCCTTATGGACTAGGAAAAGCAAGGTGGTATGTCTGAGGAGTGAAGATATGTGCTGTTTTCCTATGAACTGAATCAATATCTAGGCAAGCCTTACCTGGGTGAGCTGCTGACTTCAAAGCCTCCATCCCTTACCCTTACCCCCCAGTGTGGCTTCATTTTTCCTTAGTACTTTTGTTCTGGAGACTTACATGTCCAGTCCTGCTTTTCCTCACCCAGGAAAATAAATGTAGCCTCTCTTTGTGTGAATAATAATAATAAAACCTCACAATAAATTAATGTAGAAGGAGGGATGTGCATCTGGTGTTATAGATTTTGATTTATTGCAGCAGCCCTAGGCCCTCCAAAAAATCAGGCTCCCTGTGTGTGCGCATACACACACAGCCAAAGAGAAGTGCTTGGAGGTGTATGAGCCTTTGGAGAACAGCATTGTGCTGTCTAGGCAGCTGTGGGTATCACACCACATCAGATGATCATATGGGCTACCCAGAATTTCTGAGCATAAAAGAAACTACTATTTGGAATACTTTCCATTAAATGGAAGGTTAGTTTGATTTTCCTCACTTAATTCCAGTAAGGAAACAACTGACCAAGTAATTAGCTCATGATAAATCACAGTAATAATTGTCAATGTACCCAAGTTAGATTCAATCCAGAGATGAGGCAGATGTAGTGCAGAAACAAAGCATGTAATTGGTTTACTATGAATTAATTCCCCCCACCAAAAAAAAAGGTTAATGTCTCCCTGAAGGAGTCTACCTCTTAATAGGACAACCATGAACAGCTTTCAGAAAATGGGATCAGGGTATAAGTAAGCTATCAAGTCACCATTTACAATCCCAAGAAGCACAGGATGGTGCGTTCCAGGGGTAATTCAACATGGAGTGTGGTTTTCTCTAAGTTAGAGGAAGAACAGGTCAGAAGGAATCAAATTCATTGCAGTTTTGCATTAGTCATGCAGGAAGTTGGTTATTATAAGAGCAATGGTTTAAATAGGAAACAATCTTGACTGATTGTTTGCTTCCTTATATTAATTGAGAAAATATAATATATGGCTTCCTAAGGACAGAAAAAAAAATTCTCTCTACCCTTCTAGGTTTTTGGTTAAGACCCCTCTCCCTTTAATAAAAGACAGATTAAAAGGAGAAAAATAAACAGAAGTTTAATAACATATATATCTCTTGTATACATGGGGAAGACCCAGGAAAACTGAGTAACTCTCCAAATGGCCCAAGCTACCACCTTGAATACAATTTCTAGCTAAAGATAAAAGATGTTTTATATTCCACATACAATTGAAGTCATGATTTTGTCCTTTTCCATCTGATTTTTTTTACTTAGCATAATACTTTCAAGATCTATCAATGTCACAAATGGTAATATTTCATCTTTTAAATTGCTGAGTAGTATTCCATTGTGTATATGGATATATATATGTCTCACTTCTTCTTTATCCAGTCATCCCTCAGTGGACACTTAGGTTGTTTTCATGTCTTGGCTATTGTAAATCATGTTGCAAAAGTAAGAAACAAATTAAGAAAACATAAAAACAAACTGATAGATACAGATAACAGAACAGTGGTTAGTTACCAGAGGAGAAAGAAGGCAGGGGGAGGGTGAAGTGGGTAAAGGGGGCCAAATATATGGTAATGAAAAGAAACGACTTCCGGTGGGGAGCACAAAATAGAGTACACAGATGTTTAATTATAATCTGTACACCTTAAAATTATATGTTATTAACCAATGTTACACCAGTAAATTTAATTAAAAAGAGATGTTGGCGGGAGGGCAGAGCCAGGTATGGGAAATTATCAGGCAAAGCACAGTAAACGAGAGTAAAGTTGTTAATGCGGATTTAAGTCAGTTGCCTTTTCCATTGATAAGAGTTTCTAAACATTTAGTCATCCTTCAATTCCTGGTACAGAGAGGGAGACACTCTTACTAATGGAGATATCCCTTACAAATGTAAATGTCTCTTACAAAAGGGTAACTTCTGGGTTTTCAGAGCTTTTCCCTAGTCTACTGTTTTATTTTTAAACAACCAGCTCAAAATAATCTTTATGCCAAAGATGTATATTTTGGGGTGGCAAATTTTACTCTCCTTCAAAACTCAGTATATTCATGACCTACCCTCAGAACGATGACTACTGCAATCTCGTAGTTTTCTTCTCTGCATTCCCAGTGTCTTTTCCAATACTGAACACATAGGAGACTGTAATGAATGTGTGTTGAATGAATGGGTCTTTAAATTGAAAGGGAGCTCAGAGATAATGCATGTAGGCCCGTTTCCTTATTTCAGAAGAGAAGTGATCAATGTGTGTATGTTGAGGAGTTGGAGGTGGTTTATTGACTCAGTCAAAGCCACCCAAGTGGTGGGGGGCAAAATTAAGATCAGAACCAGTTCATCTGATTGTTTACCCAGTGCTCTTTTCAGCACCTCATAATGTAACCACAAAACCAGCTTAGAATGCTCCTATCCTGTTTCTAACAAGATACTGAGTTGATTTTCAGAGACAACAGACCAAAACCACAAGTCATACAGTAGAAGCATTCACAGAAGAGAGAACTTTGATCTCCTGCTACACCTGGAATCAGTCTCAAGCCTCCTTCCATGGAACAAAAGTACCAGTGTTACCGGAGAGTGGGGATCCTATCCCAGCGCATTGTCCAAGTTCTTGATGTCTCGAACAAAGAATTGAGCAAGACACTGAAATACAGTAGAAAAGAAAAGTTTTATTAGAAAGGAAAGTATACTTCCAGATGTGGAAGCGAGCCTGAGCAAGAGAAGAGTGGCTCAAAAGGCCTAGGAACAAAGTCTTCGGGGTTTTTATCCCTTTCTGCTGTGGGTGGTTACTTTTCTTAGAGGGGTGGGTTTCCTTGATTGACAACTAATATTGACAGGACTCAGTGACTGATCATTTTGCTTTCTGCGCATATTTGTTCCTAGAATTCAGTCTGTTATAATGATATTAATGAACTTCTGGGCATATGCATCATATTATAATGATGGTATAATGAGGCTCAGGTGAGTTGAAGGTCTTTGGGGTCTTCGTTGCTCAGGTGCAAGTGACTGGCTTAAACTGGTACCTAATTCTCTGCCTACTAGTTTCTTTGTGTGAGTTTAAAAAATGCCTTCTGGCTTGCTTAATTGTGGGCAGGTTAGGGCGGACCCCTTCTAGGATAGGATGACCTCAGTGTCTTTGCAGGCAGACCCGAAACCCCCTAACTAACTTTCCTGCCTAACTCTTTTCTAAGAGTCCTGAACCCCCTTATCAGTATGTATGTTGAGGGATGGAAGGTCTCTTCTTCCGTATCTGCTTCCTGCTGAGAATGGCCATAGTCCTTGCCTACAGGGGTTTCATGGAGATCTTTCCCTTTCTGCCTCAGTCAGGGTGAGGTCTTGGGTTTCCTGCTGAAGTGCCACCTCAGTCCCTAGACAAGGAAAAGATACAAACTCGTTATTTAAATTATATATCTATTAATTTCTATTGATTTGCCTATTAAGTGAGTAAAGGGAAACAGGCTTGGTTAATACATTTCTTAAAAAGTAAAAAGACCTTTGGCCTAAAGTCCCCTCCCCCTCAGACTCTAAGGGCCCTGCCTGACTTAACACCATTTCTGCTTAACAATGGGCCAATGACCCTTATCAATAGCCAGAGGATCTGAGTTGCCAGGGCAATTATCAGGATTTGAGGGAGAGGGCCTTTTTCCTTAAGAAGGAGGGAAGAAAACTTAACTAGGTTTACTAAAAAGATTAACTCTGCAAGAGATGTCCCGTTTCATTTTCTACTAAAAGATTAAGAATTTTACAAGTGATGTCCAATCTCACCAGGACATAACCGGAACTTGACTACCACAACCCTTTAGCAAAGGGTCCATTGTCTAGGAAGATCTGGCGCTGAAGCCCCTTACCATAAATAGTCAAGTTCGAAGCTCCTCCAATTAAAACTTGCCCTGCCAATATTTTTGCATACCTGTTCCCCTCAACTCCTTAAAAATCTTTGGAGAACCTTGGATTGGGGAGGCAGATTTGGGCTTTCTCCCCATCTCCTTGTTTGGCTGCCTCTCAAAATGAACTCTTTCCTTGTTGCATACTCGATGCTCTAGTGATTAGTCTTACTGTGCGTCAGGCATACAAACTCGGATTTAATTATAATAATGCCTTAGCCACCACGTTTTGTCATCCCTTTCAAACCTGCTTGCTTTGCTGCAGTTAGTTAATTCTCTATTACTTTGCCTACTTTATGTCTTCTGTTTCCTTGCTATCTCAAATTTCATAGTTCATAACTGTCATCATAAAAACAAGAGTCAAGCTTTCCTTGAATGAAAGATGCATACCTAGATAGGAATATCTTCCATTTCAGGCATTCTCTGTGAGATAGCCCAAACAGGCCAAGCATGCCTCATGGCTTGCCACCTGCAAACCAGACACTACAGCTGTGTGTTTCATTGTGACATGCTATAATTCATACTCTGAGTTAGAAGATATTTCTGATGCCAAGCAAGAGCTTGTGGAACCCATTAACATGCTCAATGCATTAGTTAATAGAAAATGCACACTGAGGCATAACCCCCTTCCTTCAAGAAGTTTAAAAGGTCACTGTAAGGTAAAACTAGCATATGAAACAATGCTAAGTTGTTCAGGAGAAAAAAGCAGAAAGAACCACTATATGTGGAGCCCAAAGGTTTTTATATGATCTAATTTATTCCTCACAAAATGCAGATGTGGTAGTTATGTTTATCTTGATTTTAAAGATGAGGAAATAGGGGCTCAGAGAGGTAAAGTAGCTTCCCTATGTTCACCCAGCTAGTAAGTGCTAGAGCTGGAATTCAAGTTCAGGGAGTCTTGCTCTGGAGTCTAGGCAAATGTCACCATGCCACATTGCCTTCTGTAGCTCTGCAACACGGGCCACGTGAATCAGAGGACACTAGAAGGGTGGGAAGTCTCTGATATTTAGAGTACTATATTCAGGAAAGTTTTCAGATAACAGATGAGATTCAAGTTGATTTCCAATGTGGGTAAGCAGAGGAGAGAATACCAAGTGAAGAAACAAAATGGGCAAAAGGAGGGATGAGGGACACTCAGGAACTTCATAATGCTTTTTACTTTGTGGACACTTGCTGAGCTGTTCTATCTAGCATCTCAATTCCCCCCACAGCCATCAGAATCATCAAAAGGCAAATTCTCTGTCTTCGTATTACTTATGGGCAGCATTTGACCCAGTGGATCATCTCTCCTTCTTGGAATACTCTTCTTGGTATCTGGGACACTTGATTTTTGACTTTTCATCCTATCTCTGGTCTTCTCATTCTTTCTCATTTCCCTGACCTCTAATTGTTGGAGTGCCCCAAACTTCAGTTCTTGGACATCTTCTCTTTTCTATCTAAACCTACTCCTTTGGTGATTTTATTTAATCAGAATAATTATTTCAATATCATAACTGTCCAATCTAAATGGTTGAAATATCATAAATATCACACATGCACGCATTCATGCATAAAATTCCTAGAACTTCCAGGGCCAGCCAAGATAGAGTAAGCTTATTTAGTCTATCTCTCCCACTGATACAACTGAAAAACCTGAACAGAATACACAAACTACCTGGGGACTCTGGTAAGTAAACAATAACAAGTGGATGATGTCGGGAGTGGAGGAACGTGCAGTCAAAACTTGAAGAATGACTGTTACCAGTGAGATTCCTGTTTCTTTTTTCCCTATTTTGCCTCCTGACTAGATGTGATGGAGCCTAGAGACTTAAGTTACAGAACTTTGAAGTGGGGGTGGGCATTCAAAGCTCCAATAAAAATCCTGCTGTTTCTGGCCAGGGCACTGGGGAAACAGACCCCTGAGGGCCAGAATATGTGGGAATCTTCTTTTTTCTTCCTTTTTTTCCTCTTAGGCCAGCTCTAGCTGCAGATCTGCACTGCTGTGGTGAAATGTCAGTGGTAGTGCAAGCACCTGAACCTTGTCTCTCTGACTAGTGGGACTGGGAAAAGGGATCCCTGTCTGTAAAGAGTGTGGGAGAAGTCCTCATTATTTTTTTTTCTTGCTGCTTCAGTGACACGGAACTATATGACAGTGTAGTGGTGTGTGTGTAGGGGGATAAAAGCCTGAGAAGAATTCATTTTTCTGGCCAAAGAAATTGGGAAAAGGGGACCTTAGGAGCCAGAGAATGTGGAGAAAATTCCAGAGAGAAGAGAGTTGGAAAAGGGAATCCCTCTAAGTCCTGGGCCCACCTTCAAGTCGTGCATGAGCAGCATAAACCCCAAAGAAGCAGAGTAAAATCTCTGGGAACCGAACCACAATATAAATCATTCCCAAATCCAAAACACACTCCTGAGTGTCACATATAATGGGACAATACAAACAATGGCATTGAATCTTGAAATGATATTTGAACCACTGCCACAGAAAGTGGGACAAAACCTGTGGTTTTAACCTAGCTATGTTTATTTCCTACTAAAACAATAACAAAATCTACTGACATTCCATTCTCAAGAAGATTTCAATAGGACCTAGTCTTATAACATAATAGTCAATATATCCAGTGTGCAATCTAATTTGGTTCAACATAGAAAGAACCAGAAAATCTGACCAATTCTCAAAGGAAAGAACAATAAACAAATGTTAACACCACAGTGTTCTACATGTTAGAATTAGCAAAGACTTTAAAGCAGTTATCATAATCATGTTCCATGAAGTAAGGATGAACATTCTTGAATGGAAAATTAGAAACTTTTAAGAGAAAAATATAAACTATAAAAAAAAATTTAAGATTTAAGGACATCTTAATTTTTTAAAAAAATCACAGCAAAATGGAAATGCTAAAGAAAAAAGTGAGCGAACTTGAAAATAGACAGAAATTATTCAATCTGAAAACTAAGAGAAAAAAAGAGCTAAAAAAAGTACAAATCCAAAAAAGAACAGAGCTTCAACAAATGATGCTGGGACAATTATCCATCCAATATGCAAAAAACGAAAAACAAAAAACAAAAAACCTTGGCTATACTTCAAGCCTTATACAAAAATTAACTCAAAATGGTTCATAGACCTGAATGTAAAACATAAGTCCATAAGACTTTTAAAAGAAGATAAAGGAGAATATCTTTGTGACCTTGAATTAGGCAATGAGTTCTTGGAAGCAAAATCACACTTATGATCTGTAAAAGAAAAAAAATGATAAACTAGGCTTTATCAAAATTTAAAACTTTTGCTTTGCCAAAAACACTTTTAAGAGAATAAAAAGATAAGCTACCAACTTGGAAAATATATTTCCAAATCACATATCTGACAAAGGACTTGTAAACAGACTATACAAAGAATTTTCCATACTCAACAATAAGAAAACAAAGAACCCAAATAAAAATAGGCAAAGATTTTAATGAATATCTCACCAAAGAAGATATTTAGTTGGAAAATAAGCACATGAAAAAACATTCAACATCATTAGTCATTAGGGAAAGGCAAATGAAAACCACAATGAGATGCTATTACACACCTATTAGAATGGTTAATAAAATAAAAATAATTTAAAATCTGATATTGCTGGTGGAAACAAAATGGTACAGCCATTTTGAGAAACAGTTTGACAGTTTCTTATAAAGCTAAATTCACATTTATTGTATGACCCAGAAATCCTACTCCTCATTACATGCTCAAGAAAACTGAACATTTTTGTTCATATGATCAGAAAATGTATGTTTATACCAGCATTATTATAATTGTTAATAAGGGGAGACAACCCAGATGTCCTTCAATGGGTTAATGGGTTAACAAACTATGGCACATGAGTATGGTGGAATACTACTCAGAAATAAAAGGTAATGAACTATTGATAAACACAACAGGGATGAATCTCTCTTTTTACGCCTACAGCACCTGGTCTTCCTAGGTGGTCTCCCATCCATGTACTAACCAGTCCTGACCCTGCTTAGCTTCCGAGGTCAGATGGGATCGGTCTTGTTCAGGGTGGCATGGCTGTAGACCAACAGGGATGAATCTTAAATGTATTATACTGAGCCAAAGAAACCAGATTCACAATGCTATATACTGTATGCTTTTACACGACATTCTGGAAAAAGCAAAACTCTAGAGTTAGAGAACAGATCAGTGGTCACCAAGGGCTAGGGATGAGGGGTGGAGTTTGATTAAAGGAATGGCATGAAGAGATTTTTTAAAGATGATGGAACAGTTCTATATCTTGATTGTGGCAGTGGTAACATGACTATACATTTTAAAAACTCATAAGACAACTTTTTTTTTAAATGGCATAGATGTTACAGGCTTTGTCCATCTGTTCTTATGAACACATCAAAGTTATGACAGAAACACGGAACCAACAGCAAGCAGAGTTGCCCGGGGTCTAGATGGACAAGCCCTACAACTAGGGAGAGAGATGAACTACCCTGCAACGGGAGGAGGTAGGACGGAGCGAGGATGTGAGGCTGCCCAGTCCCAAGCAGCTAAGTGGGACAGAGGCTATGGCAGTGGCAGCTGGCAGCTGCAGACACCTCTTAAAGAGGCTGTGTCTATGACCGGATTTTCATGGGGATGGACTCACTTGCTCAGCACCAGCAGTTAGCTGCTCAGGGGGCACCAGGAACTTACAGGGGGACTCTGAGTTGTCGGATCGAGGGACAGAGGCGAGGCTCTCTCCTGGTCAGAAGTACTGGCAGTATCCATTGTTCCTCTGTTGAGCCCTTCCCCCTCCCAGTGTGCAGATGCAGCACTGCCATAGCTGAAACATCATCAAACTGGATAACAGAGGTTGTTCTGCCCAGAGGATTCCGTGAAACTTTGCCTCCCCCAAATCATGGTCCCACCCAAGCCACATCCAATTGTGTCCTTGACAAGTCCTATGCAACTTGCAGAGCAAGCTCCATGACTCATGCCGGTGGCGCTGACCTCGGTTTCTGGCGTGGTTTCTTGAGGCGGCTATATGCACAGCACAGGATGGGGCTAAAACTGGCCTGCAGCTGAACCTCTCAAAGCACTGTGCTACTGGACACCTACTACACAAAGGCATGCTGATAAGACCAGAAGATTTAGGAGATTTGCTTAGTATATAGAAACAGACACAGAAAGGCAGCAAAACTGGGAAGACAAAGAAGCAGAAACTACATGAGAGAACAGAACAGAGATCCAGGAATAATGGAGTCAAGCAATCTAACAGATGCAGAGTTCAAAACACTGGTTATAAAGATTCTCAATGAACTTAGGGGAAGTGCAGATGAATTCAGTGAGAACTTTAACCAAGAGATAAAAAAAAAACATAAAAATGGAAATGGAAATTATAAAAGGGAACCAGTCAGAAATGAAAAACATATTATCTGAGATGAAGAGTACATTAGAGGGAATTAACAGAGTGGATGAAGAAGAAGATTGAACAATCAACATAGAGGATGGGGAAGTCAAGGTCACCCAATCAGAACAGCAAGAAAAAAGAAGCCAAGAATATGATTATAATTTAAGGAGACTTTGGAACAAAATTAAGTGTATAAACATCCATGTCATAAGGGTCCCTGAAGGAGGAGAGGGAGAACAAGAATTTGAAAACCTATTTGAAGAAACAATGATGGAAAACTTTCATCACCTGGTGAAGGAAATAAACATACAAAACCAAAAATGGAAACAAACTCATAGACACAGAGAATATTTTGAGGGCTACTAGACAGAAGGGGGTTTGGAGGATGGTGAAAAAAGCGAAGGGATTAAGAAATGCAAATAGATAGATAGTTACAAAATAGTCATGGAGATATGTAGTGTAGCATAAGGAAAATAGTCAACAATGTTGTAATAAATATGTAAGGGGAAGAGAGGTACTAGATTTAGCGGGGTGATCTCTTGAGCTGTAATCACTATGCTGTACAACTGAGACTAATATATTATTGTATGCCAACTATAATTAAAAAAACTTATTTAGTGGTACAATGTAAATATGAACAACTAATTGTTTACTATATTTCAATAAAGCTGGGGAAAGAAACTCATAAAGCTGTACAACAAAAAGGAAGAATTTTGCTTTAAGTTAAAAAACAAATTAGAAAATTCTTCTAAATGTATATCTCCAGATCAGATATCTTCTCTTCAGTCATATATCTGGTATCTGCATTGGATATTTAATAAGCATCTTAAACCTAACCTGTCAAACCAATCTCATGATCTTTCCCCCAAAACTTGTCCCATATACAGCCTTCCCCATTTCAGTTGATGGCAACTCCATTCTTCTAGTTGTTCAGCCATTCTCGACCTCCCTCTTTATCTTATAACCCACATCCAACCTCCCATAAATCCAGTGTCTCTATCCTTCAAGAAGTTATTCAGAATCTCACTACTTCCACTCTTATCAACCTGGTTTAAGCTATCATTGTTTTGCAATGACATTTTTACTAGACTCACTTGTATTGGGCGTGGAGATGTGCCACCCAGCTGTGGGAAGTACCATCAGCAGAGTCTTCAGCTATTAACTCCTTTGGAGTCTGCTTCAGCTGCAGAGAGCCCTGTCATTCCCTCATTCAAAACACACAGGCCTCCTTGCTCTTTCTCAAGCAGACAGGTAAAAACCCTGCCTTAGAGTCTTTGTACCTGGCTGTTCTCTTTGCTTAACCACTTTTCCCTTAGATACCATCTGTATTAGTTTCTCAGGGCTTCCATGAAAAACACCACAAGTTTGGTGGCTCAAAACAAAAAGAATGGATTGTCTAATAGT
This sequence comes from Pteropus vampyrus, assembly GCF_000151845.1. Lineage (NCBI taxonomy): Eukaryota > Metazoa > Chordata > Mammalia > Chiroptera > Pteropodidae > Pteropus > Pteropus vampyrus. The sequence goes on along the minus strand of NW_011889168.1, from coordinate 960,290 downwards.
TATGGAGACCAGAAGTCTGAAGTCCAGGGCCATGTTCTCTCTGAAGTCTCTAGAGGAAAATATTTCCTTTCCTCTTCCAGCTTCTGGTGGCTCCAGGCATTTCTTGGCTTGTGGCTGCATTACTGCAATTTCTCCCTCCATCTTTACATGGCCTTCTCTGCTGTGTCTGTCTTTCCTCGTCTCTCCATTGGATATAAGGGCCACCCAGATAATCCAGGATGATCTCATCTCAAGATCTTTATCTTAATCAAATCTGCAAAGGCTCTTTTCCCAAATAAAGTTGCATTCACAGGTTCCAGGAATTAGGACATGGATATAACCTTTTGGAGGCCACCACTCAGCCCACTATACCATTAGCTCACTCTTTCACTTCCTTCGAATCTTTCCTCAGAAGATGTCATCTCATGACCTATGCTCACCACTCTACTTAAAATGAAAACTTTCCTGCCCTCATCCCCTTCACAGCATTAATTTATCTTCACAGCATTTACCACCATCTGATATGCTGTATATTTTACTTATTTATTTACTTATTTAATATTTATCATTACAATAAATCTGCCTTCCCCATTAGAATGGCCAGGTTTTTTGTTTTTTGGTCTATTGTGTCCACTGCTGCAGCCCTGTCTATTAGAACAATGCCTGGTACAGTCATGGTGTTGAATAACCGAATACCCCCATTTTAAGAATGCTTCAGCAGGCATAGAGAGGTCAAGTAATTTGCCCAAGTGCAACATTCAAAACAAGGTTTCTCACACCAAAACTCATTTTGCTAATGTAATGACAAACTGTCTGGACCAGGACACTTTCCTGTAGTGGCAATGACCTCTGAGATGTCTGTTGTCTTAAGTTTGAGGAAACATTGAATCGACTGTTTACCCTTAGACTATCTGGAACACAAGAAACACTTCCCTTATCTAAAAGTCTTTCCCCAATGTCAATTTCTCTTGATTATATTCCCTGTTAAAGAAGTTTTTCCTTCCGAGTAGCCCAAATCTTTCATGCTACAGTGGAGGTTCATTTCTTCTTCTTCCCTGAGTGGCAAGAGAGAGTAGCTGCTCTCCAGTCTCCTTGCATTTGGAGATTATTATCAAGTCACCCTGTGGGCATTACTGGTCCAGACAAAACATGCCAGACAAATTCCTTTAGCTTTTCCAGAAATCTCATTTTATTGTTTCCCTCCGTCTCCCTTCTCCTCTTCCCTGCAATGGGGTTCTGAAAAAAAAAATGCAGGATGAGATTTTTGGCCTGTAGCATGCACTGCCCTTAGGTGATGTTCTATAAATAATGAATGGAACAGAACAACATTTTTTAGAATGCATATTTTGGCACAAATTCAATTAGTGGTATTGGCACTTTGCTAACTTAGCAAATAAATGCATTTTCCCTGGCAACCAACGGCAGGCTCCAGATCTTAATGCCTATTTTCTAGGAGTCGTATTTGCCAACCGTACTTTCATAAACAACAGAGAATGCTCAGAGGGAGAGGGGAGAGGCAGGTAATAGTCCCACCCAATTAAAAGGCAGGGAGATGGATAGGAAAGGACTGTGCCCCTCCAGGATGGACAGCTTGGGGCTTCATATTCTGGGTCACACTGATTCACAGAGCTCCAGAGGCCAAAGGCATGTTTGCTCATTTCATCATACAAGCTGCTCTGGAAAGCAAGACAAAATCCAAGCTGATGTTTAGATGGACATTATTCTGTGCTCTGTCAGCCAGATTCTCAGCCTACAAAGCTTTGTGGCAATGTGTTTGGAGCCTCATCTCAGGCTAGTTGATGGGAATTTCTATAAGGGAAGCTGAAGCCAAATTCTCAACCAATATAACTGTGAATTCCCATAGAATTACGTAAGTTGAGAATCTGGCCTATGTGTACATGCATGTATATAACTCACATTATTTTATGAGGTCAATCATAAAGATGACCATAAAAGTAGAGATGACCATAAAAGGTTCTCCATTACATTAGTATTTTTTTGGAGGGGTTGCAATCTTAGACTATTCCATAGTGAAATAAATGAGAAATTATATGTGTGTGTAATATATATGTAATAAAAATATATTATACATGTTCATATATACTGGATTCTGTACAAGAATAAGGAAGCTCCATGTCGTTCGAATCTATCAGGTGCAATTGTGATTTTGTTTTATTTTGTTTCTGTTTTTCTAGGAAATCTTGTTTTCTTTCATTTTTTTTATTGAAGTATGGTAACCCCATTTTTGGACAGTTCTAATCAACCCCGGACAGATGAGCTCTTTAAATTGTTCAGAAAACACTCAAGAATTCCATCCAGGAAGTTCTAAACACTAGAATAATTTAGAATTGGCTATTGGTGCTTCCCCCAGTGCAGGTGGCTTTTATCTTTATTATGGATTGTCCAATGAAAAATTTTAGTCATTTGAGTTTATTTTCAATGTAACATTTAAACCTGTAAAGAATAAATCCCATATGTGCAACGGGAATAACAACAGAAAAGGAGACATGGAAACTTTTACCTTCCCCCTCTAGCCATTGGTTCAGGGCCAGCCTGGGTCTGCATTGGCAGAACATATCAGCCTTTCAATGAATGCCATTTCTTGTGCTATGTAAAAAGGTTGGTGGTCTTGGACTGCTGAGCCTATGTGGGTAACTGCCTACATCACTGACTTGAGCCCAACAGTCGACGCTGATCCATGGCACAAAAGCTAGAGTGTTTGAACTCATTGGAGAGTATCTCTCATATCCCTGGGTTGAGGCTGATATGAGGCATTTGTGGACAGTGTTTGATGACTCTTCACTGTGTTCTGTCATCTGACTGTATAGACAGGATTTCTTACCGGGGGTGCGGGTAGTATCTCTCCTCTATGATTTCAAGCTTCTTTCACATTTAAAAGGCATTTAATTCAACCAATTACTGAGAAGATTCTACATTTTCCAGGCTTCTGGTTGGGCTCTAATCTGAAAGAGAGAATCCAAGCCTTAAGGAGCTCATAGCTTGGCAGGGAAAGGGGTGGTTAAGGCCATGCCCCGCTCATGAGATGTAGTGAACTATGGTTTAGTGGGCAGGGAGGAATCCAACAGTGAGAGAATAGCCAGGATTAAGACCTTGAAAGGTAAGTAGGACTTCGTCAGGAAGTGATGGTGGAGCAGGGCAGAATGTTCCGGGCTGAGGAAACACCATGTGCAAAAGCACAAAATAGTTAAATATGTATATGGTTTTGGGAATCCCTTCAGTGGCTCCCCTTAGCAATTATGCTACAAGGCAAACAATGCAATGTGCCTACAAAGCCCTTCACTTGGATGGCCTCTCTGCCTCAGAGATTTTTCTTTTGTGTTTCCCTTCCTCTTACCTTCACCCCCAGCATTCTTAACTCCATGATCCAAGCCTTCTTACATTCCTGCTTATTTACATTTGCTACCTTAATCATCTTTTTCCTGCTCCCTTTTTGGGCTAACTCTCTCTCATCCTCCTAAGCTCTTCCAGGATTCCCACCCTGATTCCATCTCTTCTCTCCAGAGGTGACATTTGATGTCCCTCATGGTATTTTCATGGCCTCTTATACACAGCTCTAGTATTGTCATTGCTGAGCCCTTTGTGGCAGAGACTGGGCCTCTCAGCTCTGTGTCCAAAGTACCCAAAATACTACCTAGTTCTGGGAAGAAAATAAACTTTTCCTCTACCCTCTTAAGTTCAGTAATTGGGGTCCTGCAAGTTAAACTGACAAAAGACAGAGTAGCAAGAGGGGAAAAAAAAATAGAATTAGTTAAGTACCTATGCTCAGGAGTTTGCCAAGGGCTGTGACTCAAGAAATTAGTTAGAATTTTTGTATAGCATTTTAATAGGACATGGGGAGGGGCAGAAAGGTATTTTTGGGAGAATAAATGACTTTGAGGAAAAAACAGGCACTTAGGAGAATAGATAGGAGATATGATAGTTTTATGATAATGTTTGTTTAAGTGATTTCTTATCTAGATGCTGACTTGTGCTGACTTCTCCTCTTCAGTGGTAAGAGTCAGTCTTCCCTGGTTTTGAAACTTTGGGGAAGGGTATTTATGACAGTTGAATTATTTTGAGAGGCTATGCTTTTAGGAAGTTAAGAGAATTTAGAAAATTCTCTTTATTCAGCTGTCGATTCTTAAATGTCTTCAGCTGAAAACAATCCTTATGCCACTGTGTATGTTCTTGACCCCTTCACTATCACGTAGTAGATGCTCCGAAAACATTTGGTGAACAAATGAAGTATTTTAAACCTGCTCTTTTTCCAGTGTTCACCCTCTCAGTAAAAGACACCATCATTGGCTAGTTTCACAGGCTGTAAACCCAGGAGTCAGCCTTGATTTCTCTCTTGTGCCACGTCTAAACCATTAGCCGTTCTTTTTGGCTCTGTCTCCAAGATATATCATGAGTGTGTCCACTGCTCAATCTCCACTAACATACCTTCATCTCAGGAACCATCATATTTTGCTTGGATAACTGCAAGAAGCTCTTAATGTGTCTCTCCTGACTTCCACACTTGACCCTGCATAATTAACCACTCATACAGAAGCCAGGAGGATCTTTTTATTTATTTATTATTTTTTAAATGAAATTAAATTATTTTAAGTTTTTTAATTTTTATTTTTCAATTAAAATTGACATTCAATATTATTTTATATTAGTTTCAGGTGTATGGAATGATGGTAAGACATTTATATAATTTACAAAGTGATCCCCCTAGTCTAGTACACATCTTGCACTCTATATAATTATTACAATATTATTGACTATATTCACTATGCTGTACTTCACATTCCTGTGACTATTTTGCTGCTACCAAATGTGCTTCTTAATCCATCTACCATTTTCTCCTAGCTCCCCAAGCCCCCTTCCCATCTGGCAATCACCAATTTGTTCTCCGTATCTATGAGTCTGTTTTCATTTTGTTGTTCATTTATTTTGTTCCTTAGATTCCACATATAAGTGTAATTATATGGTATTTGTCTATCTCTGACTTATTTCACTTAGCATAATACTCTCTAGGTCTATACATGTTATTGCAAATGGTAAGATTTCATTCTTTATGGCTGAATAATATTCCATTGCATTTATGTACCATAACTTCTTATCCAATCGTCTGTTGATGAGCACACAGGTTGCTTCCATATCTTGGCTATTGTACATAGTGCTGCAGTAAACCTAGGGGTTCATATATCTTTCCAAATTAATGTTTTGGGTTTCTTCATATAATTACCCAGAAGTGGAATTGTGGGTCATAAGGTGGTCCTCTTTTTAATCTTTCGAAGAATCTCCAAACTGTTTTCCATAGTGGCTGCACCAACTTGCAATCCACCAAAAGAGCATAAGAGGTCTCTTTTTTCCAAATCTTTATCAGCACTTGTTTTTTGATTTATTGATCATAGCCATTCTGATAAAAGTGAGCTGATATCTCATTGTGGTTTTAACTTGCATTTCTCTGATGATTAGTGACACTGAGCATCTTTTCATATGTCTATAGCCACTTGTATGTCTTCTTTGGAGAAATGCCTATTCAGGTCCTCTGCCCATTTTTTTCTTCCATTTTTCCTTGGCTCCTTTGTTTTCTCCCCCGCTCCTCGGTTTTGTTGAAACATAAGACAATTAGTTGCTCATACTTGCATTGTACAATTCAATGAGTTTTTAAAATTATAGTTGGCATACAATAATATATTAGTTTCAGTTGTACAGCATAGTAATTAGAGATCTATATAACTCACAAAGTGATCACCCCACTAAATCCAGTACCTCTCTTCCCCCTTCCATTTTTATTACATCGTTCACTATTTTCCTTAAGCTACACTTTATAACTCCATGACTATTTTCTAACTATCCATTTGTATTTCTTAATCCCTTTGCCCTTTTCCAAATTTTCTCCAACCTCTCTCTCATTTAGTAGCCCTCAAAATATTCTCTACCTATGAGTTTGTTTCCATTTTGGTTGTTGTTGTTTATTTCATTCTTTGGATTCCACATGTATGTGAAATCATGTGGTATTTGTCTTTCTCTATCGGACTTACTTCATTCAGTGCAATACCCTCTAGGTCCATCAAGGCAATATCTTTTTCCATCCTTTTCTTTTTGGTCTGTGTGTGTCTTTAAATTTTAAATGAGTTTCTTGCAAGCAGCAAATGTAGGGGTCTCGTTTTTTATCTGTTCAGCCGCCTTATTTTTTGGTTGAAGCACTTAATTCTTTACCATTTGAGGTACTTGTTGATAGGAATGTAGTTATTACCATTCTTTATTCATGTTTTTGATACATGTTTTTTCCTTCTTAGAGAAGTCTCTCTGATATTTTCTGTGATACTGGCTTGGTGTTGATAAATTCCTTCAGCTTCTTTTTCTCTGGGAAGCTCTTTATCTGTCCTTTGACTCTAAATGATAGTTTTGCTGGATAAAGTATTCTTGGTTGTAGATCCTAGGTTTTCACCACTTTAAATATTTGGTGACAAGCTTTTCTGTCTTCATAGTTCCGTTTTAGAAATCAGCTGCCAGTCTTATGGGAGCTCCTTTGTAGATAATTAACTGCGTTTCTCTTGCCACTTTTAAGATTGTTTCTTTGTCTTTAACCGTTGTCATTTTCGTTATGATGTGTCTTGGTGAGGGCCTCTTTGGGTTCCTCTTTCTTGGGACTCTCTCAGCTTCCTGGGGTTGTATGTTTATTTCCTTCACCAGGTGATGAAAGTTTTCCATCATTGTTTCTTCAAATAGGTTTTCAAATTCTTGTTCTCCCTCTCCTCTTTCAGGTACTCCTATGACACAGATGTTATTACATTTAATTTTGTCTTATAGGCTCCTTAAATTATTATCATATTCTTGGCTTCTTTTTTCTTGCCATTCTGATTGAGTGTCCTTGGCTTCCCCATCCTCTATACTGGTGGTTTGATCCTCTTCTTCATTCACTCTGCTGATTCATTCTAATATACTCTTCATCTGAGATAATATATTCTTCATTTCAGACTGATTCCCTTTTATAATTTCCATTTCCATTTTTATGCTTTTTTTTAATCTCTCTGTAAGTTCTCATTGAGTTCATCTACACTTCTCCTAAGTTCATTGAGAATCTTTATAACCAGTGTTTTGAACTCTGCATCTGTTAGATTGCTTGACTCCATTATTCCTGGATCTCTGTTCTGTTCTCTCATATAGTTTCTGCTTCTTTGTCTTCCCAATTTTGCTGCCTTTCTGTGTCTGTTTCTATGTACTAAGCAAAGCTCTTAAATCTTCTGGTCTTATCAGCATGCCTTTGTGCAGTAGGTGTCCACTGGCACAGTGCTTTGAAGGGTTCAGCTGCAAGCCAGTTTTAGCTCTAGCCTATGCCCCTCTGGGGCCACTTGTTAAGATTCAGCAAACAGTCTACAGATGCTGTGCTTCTAGTTGCCTCAAGAAACCACACCAGAAATCGAGGCCAGCTTGGCGCTGCTCAATAAGGGACACAGGACTCACTGAGGATACAACTGAATGTAGCTTGGCTTGGGCCATGAGTTGGAAGAGGAGAGATTTCAGGGAATCCTCTAGGTGGAGCAACCTCTGTTATCCAGTTTGATGACGTCTCAGCTATGGAAGCACTGCATTCACACACTTGGAGTGGGGAGGGTTCAACAGAGGAACAATGGATACTGCCAGCGCTTTTGTCCAGGAGAGCGCCTCGTTTCTGGCCCTCGCTTCAACAACTCAACATCCCCATGTAAGTCTCTGGTGCCCCCTGAGCATCCCACCCAGCGCTTGTGCTCAGAGCTGGTGAGTATGTCACCATGGATGCCCAGTGGTGGACACAGCCCCTTTAGGAGGAACGTCCTCTGCTGCTGGTTGCAGCTGCAGCAGCCTCTGTACCACTCAGCCACTCGGAACCAGGCAGCCTCGCGTCTTTACCCTCTCCTATCTCCTACCATTGCAGGATGATTTCTTATTTCTCTCCCTAGTTGTAGGGCTTCTGTTCATTCAGATCCCGGGTGACTCTGTCTGGTGTTTGCTCCATGTTTCCGTCATACCTTTGTTGTGGTTGCAAGAGTAGATGAACAAAACCTCTATCATCTACGCCATTTTGCTCAGTCTCTCCTCTGCCCATTTTTTAATTGGATTGTTTTTTTGTTGTTGTTGAGTTCTATGAGTTCTTTATCAATTTCGGATATTAACACCTTTTCAGAGATATATCATAGGCAAATATCTTCTCCCATTCTGTAGGCCGTCTTTTTATTTTGTTGATAGTTTCATTTGCGGTGCCAAAACTTTTTAGTTTGATGTAGTCTCATTCAGGGTGGTATTCTTGTAGGACAAATCTGCATGTATCTGTGTTAGTTCTAGATCTCCCCAGAAAATAGAATCTGTGGTAAAACTTACATGGTACTATGATATCAGGATGTGCAATCCCAAGAAGTTAGAGTGAGGTACAAAGAAAGTAAGTCAGGCAAGGATGGCAACCTGATGGAGAGTGTTACTTATCTGGCCACTCTTTAGTATCAAATGAAACTGATTACTCAAGCTGACTTCCAAGAGGCCGTGTATGGACTGCATCTCCAGATACTCCCCAAGGGAAGGGAGGGAGAGGAATCTATCAACTCCTATCTCTTGTGGGTCAAAAGACATTAACGCCCCATGAGACATCAACTTCCTGCACTTACAGGTTGCACATGTATAGGCTCTGTATATGCCTTTTTGTCAGTGGGGGAAATCCTGAGGAGAGGTAAGAGGCACTTTGGAAGAGGCATAAGGTGGGGCGATGTTGGATTGTGTCTACATGAAGTTGATCACAGTGCTCATACAGAGCTAGTCTCCATTATAACCAGAACATACACACCAGCCAAAGGTCTAGCTGACTGGTGAAACTGAGATTTTAAGTGATATATGAGAGGTGTCACATATAATGTTACCCGCTTCCTCAAACCCTCCAGTGGCTTCCTATTGATTTCATCTAAAATGCCTAGCTACAAGACTCCTGCTTATCTCCCAACTCATTTCCTCCTATCCCCTCTTTGACATCTATTTCAGCCACACTGACCTTCCTGCTGTTTCTTGAATATACCAACCTAGTTTTCACATTTACTGGTCTCTCTCTCTGCAAAACTCTCCTGTCAGATTTGCATAGTTGCTATCTCCTTATCAATAGAGGTAGCACTCCAAAAGTCCCTTCCTCAGACAGCCCTTCCCCGATGACCTACCCCTACCTAGACCACTTGGTTTTATTTTTCCCACAGCACTTACCTTCATCTGTAACTACCCTAGTCATTCCTTTGCTTGCATATTGTCTTTTTCCCATGACTAGAATGTAAATGCCATGCAGGCTTAGAGAGCTGGCTGGTGAAGGTTCTGAATGCTGGGCTCAGGAGGAAAATGGACCTGTTTTTATCTCCCCTCAGGACCAGGCCTCCTGAGGCACCTGTATGTCCATTAATAATAGTAATTTCTGAATTTGGATCCCCTTCTTCCTCATTGTCTCCGGGATAAATTCCTAGCCCTCAAGATTTTCTAGAAAACTTTTCTTGACCTGAGCTTTTACAACCCAGTCGCTGAGCATTTCTCCCTTCTTTCTTCCTTACTTGTTATTTTTTTCCCTCAGGACTGTTGAATGTGGATGAGTAGGTTGTGCACAACACCATTCTAGAAGGCACCATTGTCATTTAGGAGTGACAGTCCCTTGATTTCAGAGTGCACAACCTGAACCAGGCAGCCCTATTCTACCCTTTACGGCAGCTTGCTCTTGCCTCCAGGGACCTTATGTTTCCTGTTAGCTCTGCCTTGGAAGGCAGGGTTCACAACATCTGCCATATCCCAAACTGATCACCTCTCCCAGGAAGGCTTTCCCTCTCCTCTGTGATCTTACAGCATCCTGTAGTATTCTGATCACAATACTCACCCCACTGTTCTCTACTGTTCTCTACTCTAACATGGTAGATTGTATCAGAAATGTCCACAACAGTTGGTATATACATACAATGGAATATTATTCAGCTTTATAAAGGAAGGAAATTCTGACACATGCTACAACATGAATGAACATTGAAGACATTAAGTGAAATAAGCCAGACACAAAAAGACAGATACTATATGATTCCGCTTATATGACATCCCTAGAGTAGTCAAATTAATAGAAATAGAAAGTAGATTGGTGATTGTCAGGGGCTGAGGGGAAGAGGAATGGTGAGTTAATGTTTACTTGGTACAGAACGTCAATTTTGAAAAATAAAAAGCAAGGCGTCTACGGCCATGACACACTGAACGTGCCCAATCTCGTCTGATCTCGGAAGCTAAGCAGGGTTGGGCCTGGTTAGTACTTGAATGGGAGACCACCTAGGAATACCAGGTGCTGTAGGCATTAAAAAAAAAGAATTAAAAGGCAATAAAAATAGATATTAAAATAAAATAATCAATTTTGGGGTTCACCAATCTTTAAAGTGAACCATTGTACATTTTAATTTACGTCATTTTACACTTATTATTTACTTCACTAAAATTAAAATTTAGTATACTACCTATATAGTTATTTTATTCATTTATTAAAATACTATCAATGGTTTTATGAAAAAAAGAAAGATAAAATGAGTTCTGGAGATCGATTACATGTTAATGTGAATGTAATTAATACCACTGAACTACATACTTAAATATGGTTAAGAAAGTAAATTTTATGTTATGTGTATTTACTACAATTTAAAAAATTTTTAATGACTACAACAATATGTCGAATGCCCATATGTTCCTGCCACTCCACCATCAAGTGTGTCTGTTTCTACTTCCCTTGAACCTAAAAGGCCACTGTAACTACCTTGATAAATAGAATAAATAAAATACAGAAGTGCTGCTATGTGATTTTTTAAGGCTGGGTTATAAAAGAGACCATAACTTATGCCTGGCTTTCTTGGAATCCTGGAGCTATCATGTAAGAAATGTGGCTACCTGGAGACCACTATGCTAGAGAGCCACATCAAGAGACCACATAGAGATAGAGGGATGCCCGAGGAACAATGGCTGTCTCAGCCTGCAGCTGTTTGAATCTTCCCAGCATTAACCACCAGGTGTGTGGGTGAGTGAGCCTTGGATGGTTCCAGGCCCCAGACTTTCAGGTGCCCCAGCTAATGAGGAGAGCAAATATGAGTTTTCTCCTCTAAGCCTTACCCATCTTACCGATTTGGGGGCAAGATAAATGTTTTTAGGGTCACTAATTTGTCCCGGCTTGTCTGGGTCTTTCCCGGTTTTAGCACTGAAAATCCCACATGCCAGGGATCCACTCAGTCCTGGGAAAACCAAGATGCTTGGTGTTATGGGCTGAGTTGTGCCCCCCACAATTCATATGTTGAAGTCTTAACCCCGAGGAACCCAGAATGTAACTGTATTTGGAGTTAGGGCCTTTAGAGAGGTGATTAAGATAAAATGAGGTTATTAAGGAGGACCCTACCCAATCTGACAGGTGTTCTTATAAGAAGAGAAGATTAGGACACAGACAATGCATAGACTGATGGGTGACCATGTGAAGACACAGCGAGAAGACAGCCATCTGCAAGCTAAGGAGAAAGGCTCAGAAGAAACCAGTACTGCTGACACCTTGATATCAGACTTCTTTCTAGTCTCCAGAATTGTGAGAAAATAAATTTCTGTTGTTTAAGCCACCTGGTCTGTTGTATTTGTTATGGCAGTCCTAGCAAAAAAAATACAGATGGTCACTATTATGGACTAAATGTTTGGGGGCCCCTCCAATTCATATATTGAAGCCCTTATCCCTAATGGGTTGGTATGTGGATGTGGGGTCTTTGGGAGGCAATTTGGTTTAGATGAGGTCATGAGGGTGGGACTCTATGATGGGATTAGTTCCCCTATAAGAAGAGGAAGAGGGAGAGATCTCTTCAGGTACACACAGAGAAACAGCCTTGTTAAGACACAAATGCAAGCCAGGAAGAGGGCTCTCACCAGGAATCAAATTTGCCAACACTTTGATTTTAGATTCCAGATTTTAGAACTGTAAAAAGTAAATTTATGTTGTTTAAGCCCCTCAGTCTATAGTATTTGTTATGGCATCCCGAGTAGACTAAGACAGTCACCATCGTTGTTACACTGAAGCCTCAAGTTTTTGGGTGGTTTCTTATATAGCAGCCGATAACCAGGTCAACTTTGAGGGCATGGTCATATCTTTCATTACTATATTCCCAGCACTTCACTTCATATATATTCTTTTTTTTTTCCAGGTGTCAGAATGACTGGCTGAATAACTGAATGCATTAGGGTAGGAGGCAGTAACTGTCCCAAATGGGCAGCATCTTAGGTAAATTATATAACTGGATTTTAGGATGTCTGAGTACATAAAGCTGTGTGACAAAATGATTGCTTTTAGCAGGTTAACCTCATCCTTTTTCTCCTGGCAAGCACAGGCAATATGATTGCTTCTACCTCTGCAATTACTCAGTGGCCCAAATGTAGTTTCCAATTAGACCTTTTGTTTATTTCATCTCCCACATGGCAGGGGCTATCGCAACATATAAAAATCATCCTGGCTTACATCCACTTCTCCAATCATCACTGGCTAAAATTTGGGACCATTTTCTGTCTGTAATGATGTCTCTCTTCTCTCAACAGTGTCCAGATTTATTGAATTTGAAAGTCTTGGATCCTACTTGCTGAGGACAAACCTCCTGTGTTCACAACTCCTCACCCAGGTCTCAATTCATCACCAATAGCTGCTCAGCATACACTACTTAGGCTGCACGTGTACTTTGCTAGTAAAATAAATACCCAATTTACATGCGTGTGTGATCCAGAATATTACCCAGATATTGAGATGAATACAATGGTATCATCTGTGGGAAAAACACAGAAGCTGCTGTGATGGGCAGAGGCCCTTGGCAGAGATGATGTGTAGCCTCAAGTGCAATGTGCTAGGGTGGTAAATGCTGAAAGGCCACACCAGTGAATTCCACCCTCAAGCCACAGCTTGACTTTGTCACTGCTACAAGATCACTGATTTAGGGATAAACAATCTAGATTAAAAGAAAAAATATTCCACAGATCTCTGCCTAATTTGGAGCTGGACTCTGTGGTCTCAGGAGGTTGATAGTCAATAAAATTGTCTTTGTCCCAGCAGACAGGCTGTGGGACAGTGAGTCTCCTCATTTCTGAGCTATTTGCTTCCAGCCTACACAAGACTACCTGAGGAGAGGGCAACAATGGCAGAGTGAGGACAATGACAAAGACAAGAGGGGCTTTCTAGAACTTGCCCATGTTCTGACTCAGCAGCATCATGTCAAGGCCTCCAATCTCCCAACTTGGGAGTAAGAAGACAGAACCTGAGAACGAGAAAATAATGCTTAAGTTTTAAATATTTTATTGAAGTATAATAGATAAACAATATTACATAAATTATAAATGAACAGCTCAATAAATTTTTTTTAAATTGAACACACATAACCAATACTTAGATCACAAAACAAAGCATGACCTCATGCTGCCCACTCATTATCCCCATCCACGAAGGTGACCTTTGTCCTCACATCTGATAGTACCAATAAGTTTTGCCTGTTTGGGGAAACATATAAATTCAATCATCAATACATACTTTTTCTTTTTCTCAACATTATGTCTATGAAATTCATTAATATGTTGTATGAAGTTATAGACCATTTATTCTCATGGCTGTTTAGTATTCCTTTGTGTGAAGACATCATAATGTATTTATTTATCCCATTGTTGATGGACATTTGGGTAGCTCCTAGTTTTGACTATTATGAAGAGGGCTTCTATGAACATTCTAGTACTTATCTTTTGGTAACTAAACATTTCTGTTAGATGTAGAATTAAGAGCAGAATGACTGGATTGGAGGGTAGGGGCCAGTAGATTGTGGTGGTTCTAATTCATTCAGGAGGAATTTAGTTGAAAGAAGTAGAAACATTATATTGGTCTGTTGCCATACCAGGACTAGAAAATTCCAAGAGGAGAAGAGGAAAAGGTGTGACCTTTCCCCCTTTGCTTTACTTCTCAGTGCTTTTTCCTGCACACAAAATCAGATATGCATACATGGTCTTCACTCTGACAAGATGGGCTGCAAGGGAAGCTTTCTTCTTGAGGTGTTTTGAGGGACTGTTACAAAGACCCCTTGCTTCCAAATATGTCCCCCATTAGCTTGATTCCAATGTCTGAATTTCCTTGGTAAGACATGATAAATGAATGACAAATAGTTGTGGAAAAAGTAATGTTTAACTTGAAAGACCAAAGCAGGTCTGTCTGAGGTCAGTTGCTGGGAACATGAGCTGGTCACCGACATTAAACCAATTAAGTTAGGTTGATGCAAACTGGGAGTAATTACCAGGTCAACACACCATTGGATATCCAATCTGTGTGAGGGTCCCTGTCACAGTCCACATTTGTGGACAAATCTGAGCTTAACCCCAGTACACATTGGAATTCCTTGAGAAGTGTTTAAAAATCCTGAAGTGCAGGCCACACCCAAACCAGTCAAATCAGATACTCTGGGGCAAATCTCAGGCAACAGTACTTTCTAAAGTTCCCCTGGTGGTTTCAGTATATAGCCAAGAGATAAATTTGCTCCCCAGAGTAAATTTTTACCCATAAGAGACATTTGGCAATACCTGGAGACATTTTTTTTGGTTGCCACAACTACGGGTGGGTGTTACTGGCATTTAGTGGGTAGAGGTTGCATTGTAGGCTGCTGAACATCCTACAATGCAACAAAGAATTATCCAGCCCCAGATGGCAACCATGCCTAAGTTGAGAAACCCTTTTCTAGGCAAATAATCATGGAGAGTGGGACCCTGCATCATTTCTTTAAAAGTCCAAGGCTTTGTCCCAGCAGACTCCCTTGATCAGGATACTGGATGATAAATTATAATTTTGAGCAAAGAAATTCCTCCTCTCTCTTGCTTTCTGAAGACTGAAGATGGCATCTCCTTTACCTCTTCACCTCCCAGAAGAAATGAACTGCATGAAAAAAACCAGGAGACATGAGATGGAAAAATTCACTTCCCTACCTATGTCAATACCCAGCCAGTGTCAGAGCCTTGGAATAGAAACTGGATAACATGTCATTCTCCTCATCCCTGAGTTGGAGCCAGGTCCCACAGTGTGGAGATTTAAGCATAATCCCCTTGAATAAAACTTACTTTTCATATAAAATTTGAAAAGTTATAATTTTTTCTTACTGTGTCTTAGGGCTCATTTGTAGTGTGCTGTTGGACTTTTGTTTGATTATATTCTAGATGGAGAGAGAGTGATGAAAGTCTTCACATAGCATAATGAAATGCCTTGAAAATGATCTGGACCCTCCTGGACAACTTGACACATCTGCCCCAGAATTTTATGGCACACATTCTCTGAATCGCTCACCTAATTGAGATACTAACTTATAATACTATTTAAATGTGTCATATATTTATACTTTATACCTCAAGGAGAATGCTCTTTAAGAGCAGGGATTCTATAGTCAATATTATTGTAATGGCTATGTGTAGAGTCAGATGGGTGCTAGAGTAAATGGGGGGATACCTTCATAAATTATATGAATATTTAACCACTGTATACCCAAAACTAATATAAAAAATAGCAGGGATTCTACCTTTTATTTTTTGGATAAGGCCTCTTCCACACACACACATCCATCCATTGCACCCATCTCTAGCAGATTGCTTTGCGTGTTTTAGCACAGGAAATAATTGTGTAGAGAAAGAGAAAAATGAAGGAAGGTAGGAAGAGAGTGAGAGAGGAAAGAAAGAGGAAAGAGAGGGAAAGAGACTTGATGTGGGCCCTGATATTTGAATCATGTAACTATAGTAATGTAATGACATTCTATAAGGTGTCTGAACAACCAGAAAACACATGATAAATTTATTACCAAGCGTTATATTAGTTACATTAGTTCAAATGTTTCTAGACTTTTTGGACACTCTGGAGTATATTTATTTATATATTTATTTAGACATTTATAAATATACTATTTTCTCTGTGTTTCCAAATAATTTTGGCACTGCAATATATTGTCATATATTTAATATGTTATATATAACTTTTTCAGATTATCTATTGGACTCATTGCTTTAAACTTAGGGGTGTTTCACCTTAGAAGATGTCTGGAGTTTGAAGACAATGGTAGCAAACATATTATTTGAAGTAGAAGCAAACATATTGTTTAAATATATTTTTATCCTATAGGTTCTTGAATCTTTTTGGATACTCTGCATTAAAGAATTAGAAAAAAAATTCCATTTATTTGAGTAGTCATTGCTGCCTTAAGGTTTGGGTGGTGCATGTTTTAAGGGGACCGTATAATGAAACACAGCTTCCATGGACACCTGCTTTGAGACTACCTTTGGAGACTGATTAAAGAAAAGATTTCTGGGCCATACTTCAGACTGGCTAAAGCTGAGTCTTAGATTCTCCATTTTAAACAAGCTTCCCTGGTGATTCTTCTGCACCCAAGATTTGCTGTGGTAAAAGCAACCGATTTTATAAGTCCCTCATACCACTGCATGACATATGCAGATGTTTGGTGAGTAGTAAACTCAGTAAGTCCCCTTGTAACTAAGGCCAACAAATAAAAAGAGCCAAGTGGAGAGAATAGCCATGGGCACTAGCAATAGCCAGCTCCAAGCCAGGAGCAACCTTTTGGGGTTGCTTTTATGAAGAGGAATTTGCAGTTTGGTTACTAAAGGGATTGGTTGTAATAATAATAATAGTAATAATAATAACAACAACAACAACAACAACAATAAAATAGCTAGCAGCCATTGACTGCTTATTAAATGTTATATGGTTTATTAAAAAGGTACTATGTTTATTACTAAACAGAATTAAATACGTACTATTACAGGTACATATATCTATCTAATACTCCTGATTTTTCTAAAAGATAAGTACAATTATTATCTCCATTTTGCAGATAAGGAGACCGAGACACAGAAAGGCAATTAGCTCACCCAAAATCACACAGCCAGAAATAAGTAGAGCTGGGGTTTCACTCTCAGGAAGGCCAACCTCAAAATCCACAGGTATGATCACTAAGCCTTGCACCAGACAATATTTGTTCTTCTGAGCCGAAAGAAAAGCTGAATTTGGATTATAAAAACAATAAGGGGTTCTACGGTGAGGAAATGTGGCAGAGTGAGAAATGTCCTCAGATCTCTCCATCTTAAACAACAATACACTGAACATTTAAAACTAAACAAAAAACACCCAAACTGCACACCATCACTCTGAATGAGGGATCTGTGCATAAGTGCAACTACAGGTCAGAACCATGGGTGTCCGGCGGTGAACTGAGAGAAAAAAAGAAGCTGCCTCTCCCAGTCCCCGGAGCTCCTTGCAGGAGGAGGGGGAGGGGAGAAGGTGTGGTGACTTCCCTGATCAGCCTGCCTAGAAGTGCCAGAACTTCTAGCAGCAGGCAGCAGGGCCCAGTTATCAGGGCACAAAGCAGAGAAGCAGGATGGGATAGCAGAGAAACAACAGTTCATTTTTACTGGCCCCAGTTCCAAAACTGAGGCTGAGCTGCAACCTCCAACTCCCAACCAAGAGGGCCCCTCCCCCCATACCCTCTGAGACCAAATACCACAGAGCCCCAGGAGAATCTGAGCAAAAGCTGCCGAACTGAAGCTACCTCTCCCAGGCTCTGGAGCTCCCTGCAGGAGGAGGAGAGAGGGGAGAAGATGCGGCGACTTCCCTGATCAATCTGCCTGGAAGTGCAGGAACTTCTAGCAGCCTGCACCAGGACCCAGTCATTAGGGCAGAAAGCAGAGAAACGGGTTGGGACCGGAGAGAAACAACAGTTGATTTTTACTGACTCCAGTTGCAAATCCGAGGTTGAGCCACAGCCCCCAACTCCCAGTCCAGAGGAGCTCCTCCTCCCAAGCACTCCGAGACCGATCTGCTGAGGTCCAGGGGAATCTGAGCAAATGCTACTGAAACTGTTGCTAACACTGGCAGGGACTGAAACTGAGAGTAGCAAGTGTGATTAAATATCTACAAGAAAATAAAAAAAAAGACATTTAGGCTTTATATAAAGCAGGGGTCCAAAAGGCTTAGACACCACTTACTAGAAACCAAAAGAAAGCGTCTTCTTTGCAGCAGGCTAAAGAGCGACCTTTATATAATAAATTTTCTTTCTGGAAAAAAAGCAGAATACATTTTCACTAATGCGCAAACAGAGAAACAGTCCAGTAAACACCATGAACAACCAAGGTCACAAGGCATCTCAGAAAGAAAGAGAAAAATCCCCAGAAAATAAGCTTACAGACATAGAAATATGCGACATAAATGACAGAGAATTCAGGATGGTACTTCTGAAAAAATTCAATGAGATCCAACACAACTCAAATCAAAAATTTCAAGAATTGAAAAAATAACAAGATAAGCAGAGCAAGGAGATTGAAACCCTCAAAAGAACCAAACAGAATTTCTGGAGATGAAGAACACACTGCAAGAGTTGAAAAATGAAATAGCAAGCTTGGGAAACAGAGTTGACCAAATGGAGAAAAAGATCAGTGATATCGAAGACAGAAATCTAGAAATAAATCAGAAGGAAAAAGAGAGAAACTAAAGAATGAAAATAATAAAAGAGACATACAAGAACTAGCTGATGTCATCAGGAGATAATGGGCATTACTGAAGGCGAGGAAAAGGAACAGGGACTAGAAATATTTTCAGAAACATAATTGACGAGAATTTCCTAAATCTAAGGAATGAGCTGGAGCTTGGAATTTGAGGAGTCAACAGAACACCCAATTATCTCAACCCAAAAAAGGCCTTCGCCAAGACACATTGTATTAAAATTATCAAATATCAACGACAAAGACAG
>NW_011889168.1:930674-941458 GCF_000151845.1 Pteropus vampyrus | reverse complement strand
ATTATCTCAACCCAAAAAAGGCCTTCGCCAAGACACATTGTATTAAAATTATCAAATATCAACGACAAAGACAGAATTCTCAGGGCAGCCAGGGAAAAAAAGATGGTAACATATAAAGGAAAACCCATTAGATTATCCTCAGACTCCTCAGTGCAAACCTTACAAGCCAGAAAGAAATGGAATCAAATATTTAAACTATTAAGTGAAAGGAACAACTAGCCTAGAATAACGTATTCAGCTAAGCTCACAAGGCCTGCACTACAGGAAATATTGAAAGATGTCAACTCATCTAAAACAACAAACAAGCAAACAAACAAACAAACAAACAAACAAAACATAATTAGGAGTAAAGTGACTATTAGGCAAATCAAAGTAGAAGAGTGCAATCCTTACTAAGAACAGGGCATTATGAGCTTCAATAATAATAAGAGAATTGCTATAGCAAGATAGTAATGAATGTTCAGCATACATAGGGACAAATTGGATAACAATGACTGAAAAGGGGAGCATTCGAAAATCCAAATTCTCAAGGGGGAAAGGAATAAGGTACATGGTGAAGAAAATGGACGACTGTATATATAAACTATCCTTTTCATGTTTGTAATGGTAACCACACACCAAAGATTTTGAACTGAAGTATATAACGTAAAACAAGAAAAACCAGAGGCAAAACCCACAGAATTGAATTAAAATAAAGAAAACAGAAACACAAGGACAAGAAAGCAATGGAAAACCGAGCTATCAGAAAGCAAAAGAGAAAATGGCTATAAGAAGATCTCATATTTCAATAATCACCCTAAATGTAAATGGACTGAATTCACCAATAAAAAGGTACAGAGTTGCAGAATGGATCAAAAAACAAAACCCAACCATATGCTTCCTCCAAGAGACATATCTCAGCTCCCAAGATAAATATAGACTCAAAGTGAAAGGGTGGAAAATGATATTTCAAGCAAATGGCATTCAAAGAAAAGCAGGAGTAGCAGTACTAATATCGGAAGATATAGACTTCACAATAAAAAAGGTAAAGAAAGATACTGAGGGACACTTCATAATGATAAAGGGAATCATGCACCAAGAAGATATAACAATTATTAATGTCTATGATCCCAATCACAGAGCCCAGAAATATATAAAGCAATTACTAACAGAACCAAAGGGAGAAACAGACCAACACATGATCGTAGTAGGGGACCAAAATACCCCTCTGTTGGATATGGACAAATCATTCAAACAGAAAATCAATACAGAAACAACATCTTTAAATGACACATTAGTCCAACTAGACATAACTGACATTTACAGAGCCTTCCATTACAAAACAGCTGCTTATACATTCTTCTCTAGTGCACATGGAACATTCTGAAAGATCGACCGCATACTGGGACAGAGAAAAAGCCTGAACAAATATAACAGGGCTGAAATTATACCAACCATATTTTCTGATCATAATGCTTCGAAACTAGAGATCAACTATAAAAAGAAATCGGAAAGAACCACAGATACATGGAGATTAAACAACATGCTACTGATGAATAACTGTCAGGGGAGAAATAAAACGAGAGATCAAGAGATACATAGAAATGAATGGTAATTATAGTACAACATATCAAAACTTTTGGAACATGGCAAAAGTGGTCATAAGAGGAAAGTTCATATCATTACAAGCCTATCTCCAAATGCAAGAATGAGCCTCCAAAAAGCAACCTAATGCTTCATCTTAAAAAAACTAGAAAAGGAAGAATGAACGAAGCCTAAAGTCAGCAGAAGGAAAGAAATCGTCATCATTAGAGCATAAATAAATGAAATTAAAAACAAATAAACAAAAAAACAATAGAAAAAATGAATACAACAAGGAGCTGGTTCTTTGAGAACGTTAATAAAATCGAGAAACCTCTAGCTAGACTCACTAAAGAAAAAAGAGAAAGGACACAAATAAACAAAATCAGGGATTAAAGAGGGGAAATTACGACTGACATCACAGAAATACAAAGGATCATGCAAGAATACCATGAAAAAGTATATAACGCCAAATTTAATAACATAGAAAAAATGGACCAGTACTTAGAAAAATACAATCTTCTTAGACTGAATCAAGAAGGTCTGGAAAATCTAAATAGACCAATCAGCAGTATGGAAATTGAAACAATCATCAAAATCCTACCAAAAAGTAAAAGTCCAGGACCAGATGGCATCACCAGTGAATTCTACCAAACATTCGAAGAAGATTTAATACCTATTCTCCTCAAACTCTTCCAAAGAATCAAAGAGGAGACAATACTTCCCAACTCATTTTATCAGGCCAATGTGACCCTGATACCAAATATTGGTAAAGCTAACACGAAAAAAAAACCTATAGACCAATATCACTCATAAACATAGATACAAAAATCCTAAAGAAGATACGAGTGAACCGAATACAGCAACATATTAAAAAGATTATACACCACAATCAAGTGGGCTTCATCCCTGAGGCACAGGGATGGTTCAGCATATGCAGAACGATTAATGTGATATACCACATAAATAAATTAAAAAATAAGAATCATATGATCATATTAATAGATGTAGAAAAAGCCTTCAACAAGATACAGCATACATTTATGATCAAAACACTTCACAAAATCGGTATAGAAGGAAAGTACCTTAACATAATAAATGCCACATATGACAAACCCTCAGCCAACATTATACTTAACGGTGAAAAACTAGAAACCTTCCCTCTGAGATCAGGAACAAGGCAAGGATGTCCACTATTGCCACTGTTATTCAGTAGAACATTGGAGGTCCTAGAGAGTGCAATCAGATAAGAGAAAAATAGAAAAGGCATCCAAATAGGAAACAAAGAAGTCAAACTGTCACTATTTGCAGATGACATGATTCTCTATAGAAAACCCTAAAGACTCCACAAGAACACTACTAGAAACAAAAAACAAATACAGTAAAGTTTCTGGATACAAAATCGACATTCAAAAATCCATAGCGTTCATATACTGTAATAGTGAAGTGTCAGAAAAAGAAGTAGAAAAAGTAACTGCTTTTGCAATTACAACAAAAAGAATTAAATACTTAGGAATAAATTTAACAAAACATGTGAAGGACCTCTATAATGAAAACTACAAGACCTTGTTCAAAGAAATCAAAGAAGATACAAAGAAATGGAAAGATATTCGGTATTCTTAGTTGGAAGAATCAATATAGTTAAAATGACCATAGTACCTAAAGCATTATACAGATTTAATGCAACCCTCATCATAATTTAAAGAAATAGAACAAAAAATTTTCAGATTTGTATGGAAGCACAAAAGATCCTGAATTGCCAAAGCCATCTTCAGATAAAAGAACGAGGCTGGAGGCATCACTCTGCCTGACTTCAAATTATACTACAAAGCGACATTAATCAAAACGGCATGGTACTGGCAGAAAAACAGACACAAGGACCAATGGAACAGAATTGGAACTCCAGAAGTCAACCCATATTTATATGGGCAAATAATTTTCGACCGAAAAGCCGAAAACATACAATGGAGAAAGGAAAGCCTGTTCAATAAATGGTGCTGGGACAACTGAAAAGCCACCTGCAAAAGAATGAAACTAGACTATTGGCTATCACCACACACCAAAATTAACTCGAAATGGATTAAGGACCTGAATATATGACCTGAAATAATAAAATGCATAGAAGAAAACCTGGGAACTAAACTCAAAAACCTTGGACTTAAAGAGGATTTTATGCATTTCACCTCAAAAGCAAGGGAAATAAAAGCTAAGAAATTATTTGGACTACATCAAACTAAAAAGCTTCTGCTCAGCAAAAGAAATCATCAACAAGGTAAAGAGACAACCATCCGAATGGGAAAATGTATTTGCAAGCAACGCCTCTGATAAGGGCCTAATATCCAAAATATGCAAAGAACTCATACAACTAAATAACAACAAAAATAACCCCACAAATGATCCAATCAAGAAATGGGCAGAGGACCTGAACAGACACTTTTCCATAGAGTACATACAAAAGGCCAACAAATATATGAAAAGATGCTCCCACATCGCTAGCTATTAGGGAAATGCGAATCAAAACCACTATGAGATATCATCTCACACCTGTTAGAATAGCTATAATCAATGGGACAAGTAATAAGAAATGTTGGAGAGTTTGCAGAGAAAAAGAAACCCTCATCCACTGTTGGTGGGACTGCAAATTGGTACAGCCACTATGGAAAACAGTATGGAGGTTCCTCAGAAAACTAAGAATTGATCTACCATATGACCCAGCAATCCCTCTACTGTGTATTTACCTCAAAGTCTTGAAAACCCATATCTGAAAAGATATTTTCACACTGATGTTCCTAGCAGCATTATTCACGGTGGCCAGGACATGGAAGCAACCGAAGTGTCCTATGATAGATGATTGGCTAAAGAAGCTGTGATACATATATACAATGGAATATTACTCAGCCATAAGAAGAGATGAAATGCTGCCATTTGCGACAACCTGGATGGACCTAGAGACAATCATGCTAAGCGAAATAAGCCAGACTGAAAAAGTTGAAAATCACATGATATCACTTATATGTGAAATATAAACCTAAACACAACAAATGAACAGGACAAACAGAGACTCGTGGACACATACTACAGACTAGTGGTTACCTGAGGGTAGGGTGTGGGGGAGGAGGGGTTAGGCAGATGGGGTAACAGGGGTCAAATATAGGGGAATAATTGGAGGGTGAAGTGGATAAGGGGGATTAAATATCTGGTAGCTGAAGGAAACTGGACTTTGGGTGGTAAGCACACAATAAAATATACAGATGTCAATTTATAATGTACACCTGAAAATTATATAATTGTATTAACCAATGTTACCTCAAAAAACTTAATAAAAAATAATTACAATAATAATAAAAAATATCTCACAAGGAGCTGCTGATACAGATGACATCAGTGCCTCTCACAGACCTCATGTGGAATGAAAAAATCCAGACACAAAAGAGTATCACACCATATGATTCCATTTATAAGAATTTTCAGAAAAGCCAAAACAAATATATGGGGATAAAAGTCAGAATACTGGTAGCCTCTGTGGTGGGGAGAATTGACCAAAGAGGGATATAAGTTCACTCTCTGTAGCATTAAAAATGGTCTGTTTCTTGACTGTGGTATGGGTTACACAGGTTTATACATGTGTCAAAATTCATCTAATTGAACACTTAAGATATGTGTATTTTACTGTACAATATGTCTCAATAAAAATTTCAAAAATTCATATCTCATTGGGCTGCTGTGAATAATGAATGAGATAATATAAAGAAAATGTCTTCTGGTAGAGTACTTAAGTACACAGTAGGTGTTCAAGAAATGATGGCTAAAACACATTCTTCAATGTAATGGATTTCAGAAATCTTAATAAGTCTGCATCTTTCAGAAATTCAAGAAGCATTCAAAGCAGGAGCAGACATTGGAGATTTTCTGCTTCTTTCTTCAATAGCCTACTTGTAGACTCCTCACCACCACAGCACCCTGGCCTCACTGAGCAGGCAGATGGGTATTATCCAAGGAAGCTGGCTGCAGGCAAAGACTCATAGGTACATGGTCCTGAGATAGCCCTAGGCAGGGTTGCTGTCCCCAGGAGGCTGAGGAGGGGCCCCGCTAGGAAAGGATTCCCAGTCCAGAGGAAAGTCCCATCTGGGACCCCAGGGAGAGACTAAACTAGAGAGTAGAGTAAGGGGGCAGGTCAAGGACATGGCTTCTGTAACTCAGTGTCAAGCCAGGGCCTGAACAGGAGACACAGTCCAGCTCCTAGGACAAGGCAAGAGGAAAATAAAGGTCTTTTTGAGTACCTAGCCAGAGCATTAGGCTCGTCCCAGCCTCTGGGGTAAAATCAAGCCTGGTTGAATCAAGCTAGCTCTGCTACCGCTTCAGCTATTTAAAATTGTCCTGGGTTGAACACTAGAGCAACTCTTCTCAAAGGTTAATGTGACATAAATTGCCTGAGGGTCTGGTTAAAATGCAGATTCTGATTCAGTAGATCTGGGATGAGGCCTGAAATTCTGAATTTCTATCAAGCTTCTGGGTGATGTCCATGCTTTTTAAATCCACAGATTACACTGAGGCTACCAAAAACTTCCTAGAAGAAGCACTGTGTGGCAGCAGTTAGGTAACAAAGATGACTCATTGATCTCTTCAAATGTCTGCTTCCTCTGACTCTGGGCTCAGATGGAGAAGGAAATAATAACTCCCCCCAACACATGCAGACACAGACATGCACAAACACAAACACACGTGCACACTTGCGTGCATGCACACACACACCATTAAAACCATGGAAGTCAATTTTCTATGAGGCATTCTAAGAGTTTAAAACACTTCCATAGATGGTGTTACAAAGAGATTTATAGCTTTTAATCTTCTCATATAGCACAACTGCTAAATACACTATAATATATGTGACAGGAATTAGTCCAGAATTTATTTAAGACTTTATCCCTACAGTTCATATGTCAAAAGACTGCCATTTCCAATTATTTATTAGAAATGTGATGTTTTTCAAGGTGGATGCATTACTCTTGTTATCTGCTTTCAATTAGCTGAGAATTTACTATGCTTGGCCAAATTGTCCATCTATCAGCAAATTCCAGATTCCCGGCAGTCTGATTACCTTCCCAGGGTTCTTCCTTTATAGTTAAAGTAAATGAGTCTGTCTATATCTCATGCTTGCTTGTTATGAAAGGAAACAGAATAGGTTTTGGAATTGAAGAAGGAGGAAGAGGAGAAGGAAAGAAAAAGCCTCAAGCAATAAGGAAATATTGTAGAGATAAATACCTACCCTTAAACCAAAAATTACTCCACACTAGAGTTTTTTCAGCCATATCAAAAGCCAGCAGTTTGGAAGTGCCTTTGGCAAAGAGTTGAAGGACTTTAACCTGGTACATCGTTTCTTGCTGTGGGACCTGGTGTAATAGGAGAAGCATGAGTTTTGGAAACAGTGAAGTCTGGCTCTGAATTCCAGCTTAGCCACTTAAAACTGGGGCACCTGGGGTAAGTTATCCAACCTCCGTTTTAAACACTCTGTTTCTTCTTTTGTAAAATCATGACAATAGGACTAACCTGGAGATTTATCATGAATTCAAATGAAATGGTGTTTATGTAACAATGATGTCAGCTAAGGTAACCCTGCCCTTGGGTTTCAAACGACGTTTGTTCAAACTGCAACCAGTGTGCAGGGGACCCCAAATCACTACCAGTCTTTCTGGAAACTTGAGGAGATTAAGGATAAAGGGATGTGGGTAGTTAATGTTTGTCCCAGAAATGGCTAGCCACAAGCTCTTTCCTCTCCTGAAGTAGTCCTGTTCTGGATTTCCTACTGTATGTGCAACATAAGTCTTCACACACATCCAAAAACCAACTCACTCACACAGGGTCATGGGTGTGTAGCATATATTATTACTCATGAGGAGCAAGAGGAGGCTTACCATGTAGCAATTCACACACTTAAAATTGGATGTTTGCCACCTTGCACTTACAAACTTCTATAACCATTTTTGTTAACTATAATTCCAGCTGTCAAATCCATGACTTAGCCCTCTTTCAATCTTCTCCCTATCTCTGTCTTTCTCTTCCCCTTCTTTTTGGGTGGGAGGGGGCAATAAAACAAAACCTAAACTCCCTTGTATCTCTTTACTCATATCTGTGTAGCCCTCTCTTGGGGCTGACTTCACTTTTGGAAGCCCACCTTGGACCCGAGTCTTGACATCTCATCGACTCTTCAAAGTGCTATTTCAGGGAAAAATAATCCCTCACTCTGAGGGATGTCTGTCTGAGTTGTTTGATGACTATATTAGAATCCTACATCAGTTAGATACACACAGTGCAAGCTAGATGCAAGGCACATGGTACTCAACAAAGGTAATTCATAAAATCCTCTTTCAGTTCAAGGTCCTTGAGTTTAGTTCTCATGTTTTCTTCTATGCATTTTATTGTTTCAGGTCTTATATTCAGATCCTTAATCCATTTCGAGTTAATTTTGGTGTATGGTGATAGCCAATAGTCTAGTTTCATTTTTTTGCAGGTGGCCTTCTGATTTTCCCAGCACCGTTTATTGAAGAGGCTTTCCTATCTCCATTGTATGTTTTTGGCTTTTTTGTCGAAAATTATTTGCCCATGTAAATATGGATTGACTTCCGGAGTTCTGATTCTGTTCCACTGGTCTGTGTGTCTGTTTTTCTGCCAATACCATGCCGTTTTGATTACTGTCACTTTGTAGTATAATTTGAAGTCAGGCAGAGTGATGCCTCTGCCTCATACTTTTTTCTCAGGATGACTTTGGCAATTTGGGGTCTTCTGTGCTTCCATAAAAATCTGATGATTTTTTGTTCTATTTCTTTAAAAAATGCCAATGGGATTTTGATGGGGATTGCATTAACTCTGTAATAATGTTTTAGGTAATATGGTCATTTTAACTATGTTGATTCTTCCAACTAAGAACACCGAATATCTTTCCATTTCTTTGTATCTTCTTCGATTTCTTTTAACAGGGTCTTGTAGTTTTCATTATATAGGTCCTTCACATGTTTTGTTAAATTTATTCCTAAGTATTTAATCCTTTTTGTTGTAATTGCAAAAGGAGTTATTTTTTTCTACTTCTTTTTCTGACACTTCACTATTACAGTATAGGAACGCTATGGATTTTCGAATGTCGATTTTGTATCCAGAAACTTTACTGTATTTGTTTTTTGTTTCTAGTAGTGTTCTTGTGGAGCCTTTAGGGTTTTCTATAGAGAATCATGTCATCTGCAAATAGTGACAGTTTGACTTCTTTGTTTCCTATTTAGATACCTATTATATCTTTCTCTTGTCTGACTGCACTCTCTAGGACCTCCGATGTTCTACTGAATAACAGTGGCAATAGTGGACAGCCTTGCATTTTTCTGACCTTAGAGGGAAGGTTTCTAGTTTTTCACCATTAAGTATTATGTTGGCTGAGGGTTTGTCATATATGGCATTTATTATGTTAAGGTACTTTCCTTCTATACCGATATTATGAAGTGTTTTGATCTAAATGGATCCGGTATCTTGTCGAAAGCTTTTTCTGCATCTATTGATATAATCATATGATTCTTATTTTTAAATTTCTTTATGTGGTGCATCGCATTAATTGATTTGTGTATGTTAAACCATCACTGTGCCCCTGAGATGAAGCCCACTTGATCGTGGTGTATAATCTTTTTAATGTGTTGCTGTATTCGGTTCGCTAGTATCTTATTTAGGATTTTTGCATCTGTGTTCATGAGAGATATTGGTCTATAGTTTTCTTTTTTGTCTTAACCTTATCAGATTTTGGTATCAGAGTCATATTGGCCTGATAAAATGAGTTGGGAAGTATTGCCTCCTCTTCTATTTTTTGGAAGAGTTTGAGAAGAATAAGTATTAAATCTTCGAATGTTTGGTAGAATTCACTGGTGAAGCCATCTGGTCCTGGACTTTTACTTTTTGGTAGGATTTTGATGATTGTTTCAATTTCCATCCTGCTGATTGGTCTATTTAGATTTTTCAGACCTTCTTGATTCAGTCTAGGAAGATTGTATTTTTCTAAGTACTGGTCGATTTCTTCTAGGTTATTAAATTTGGTGTTATATACTTTTTCATAGTATTCTTGTATGATCCTTTGTACTTTTGCGATGTCAGTCATAATTTCCCCTCTTTCACCTCTGATTTTGTTTATTTCTGTTCTTTCTCTTTTTTTTCTTTAGTGAGTCTAGCCAGGGGTTTGTCAATTTTATTAACCTTCTCAAAGAATCATCTCTTTGTTGCATTTATTTTTTCTTTTTGTTTGTTTGTTTGTTTGTTTGTTTCCATTCCATTTATTTCTGCTCTAATTTTGATGATTTCTTTCCTCCTGCTGACCTAGGCTTCATTTGTTCTTCCTTTTCTAGTTTTTTAAGATGAAGAGTTAGGTTGTTTATTTGGGCTCATTCTTGTTTTGGGAGATAGGCCTGTAATGATATGAACTTTCCACTTTTGACTGCTTTTGTCATGTCCCAAAGTTTGGTATCTTGTACTATCATTATCATTTCTTTCTATGTATCTCTTGATCTTTCTTTTTATTTCTGGTATCTGACCCAGTTATTCTTCAGTAGCATGTTATTTAATCTACATGTATTTGTGGTTCTTCCCGCTTTCTTTTTGCAGTTGATCTCAGGTTTCAAAGCATTATGATCAGAGCATATGGTTGGTATAATTTCAATCCTCTTATATTTGTTGAGGTTTTTTCCGTGTCCCAGTATGTGGTCAACCCTTGAGAATGTTCCTTGTGCACTAGAGAAGAATGTATAAGCAGCTGTTTTGGGATGGAAGGCTCTGTAAATATCAATTATGTCCAGTTGGTCCAATGTGTCATTTAAGGATGTTATTTCCTTATTGATTTTCTGTTTGGATGATCTGTCCCTATCCGACAGTGAGATATTTTGGTCCCTTACTACGATAGTGTTTTGGTCTGATTGTCCCTTTCGTTCTGTTAGTAATTGCTTTACATATTTCAGGGCTCCCTGATTGGGAGCATAGATATTATTAAGTGTTATGTCTTCTTGGTGCATGATATCCTTTATCATTATGAAGTGTCCCTCAGTATCTTTCTTTACCTTTTTTCTTTTGAAGTCTACTTAATGTGATATTAGTACTGCTACTCCCACTTTTCTCTGAATGCCATTTGCTTGAAATATCATTTTCCACCCTTTCACTTTGAGTCTATATTTATCTTTGGAGCTGAGATGTGTCTCCTGGAGGCA
>NW_011889168.1:838992-929949 GCF_000151845.1 Pteropus vampyrus | reverse complement strand
TTTTTTTTTTGTCATTTGTTTTAGGTGAGCTGACCCCTTTCAGTATTTCCTGTAATAATACAGTCCTCGTAGTGAAGAAGTCCCTCAATTTTTGTATGTCTGGACAGGTCTTAATTTCTCCTTCGTATCTAAAGGAGAGCTTAGCTGGATACATTGTTCTAGGCTGGTAGTTCCTTTTACTTACTAGTTTAAATATTTGATTCCATTCGTTTCTGGTTTGTAAGGTCTGCGTTGAGAAGTCCGAGGATAATCTAATGGATTTCCTTTATAAGTTACCGTTTTCTTCCCCCTAGCTGCCCTGAATACGCAGTCTTTGTCATTGATTTTTGATAATTTTAATTCACTATGTCTTGGTGAAGGCCTTTTTGGGTTGAGATAATTGGATATTCTGTTGACTTCTTGAATTCCAAGCTCCAGCTCATTCCTTAGATTTGGGAAATTCTCGTCAATTATTTGTGTGAAAATGCTTTCTAGTCCCTGCTCCTTTTCCTCGCCTTCATGAATGCCCATTATTCTTATGTTTCCTCTCCTGATGGTATCAGCTATTTCTTGACTTTCTCTTTCATTCTTTTTCATTCTTCAGTTTCTCTCTTCTTCTTTCTGATTTATTTCTAGATTTCTGTCTTCGATATCACTGATCCTTTTCTCCATTTGGTCGACTCTATTTCCCAAGCTTGCTATTTCATTTTTCAACTCTTGCAGTGTATTTTTCATCTCCAGAAGTTCTATTTGGTTCTTTTCGAGGGTTTCAATCTCCTTGCTCTGCTCATCTAGTTGTTTTTTCAATTCTTGAAGTTGTTGATATGACTCATTCGGAACTCAGTGAGTTTTTTCTGAAGTACCATCCCGAATTCTCTGTCATTTAAGTTGCATATTTCTATGTCTGTAAGCTTATTTTCTGGAGATCTTTCTCTTTCTTCTTTATGAGATGCCTTGTCACCTTGGTTGTTAATGCTGTTTATTGGACTATTTCTCTGCCTGGGCACTAATAGAATTGTATTCTGCTTTTTTTTTTTTTTCTGAAAGAAAATTTAATATATAAACGTCTCTCTTTAGCCTGCTGCAAAGAAGGCACTTTTCTTTTGGTTTCCAGTAGGTGGCATCTAAGCCTTTTGGATCCCTGCTTTATATAAAGCCTTAAAAGTGCCTTTTTATTTTCTGATAGATATTTAACCACACTTGCTACCCTCAGTTTCAGTCCCTTTCAGTGTTAGCAACAGTTTCGGTAGCTTTTGCTCTGATTCCCATGCGGCTCCGTGATGTTTGCTATTAGAGGATATGGGGGGAGGGGCCCTCTGGGTTGGGAGTTAGGGGCTGCACCTCAGTCTCCATTGTGCAACTGCGGCCAGTAAAAATCAACTGTTGCTTCTCTGCCGTCCTGCTTCTCTGCATTCTGGCCTGATGACTGGGCCCTGCCACAGGCCGGCCGTGGGGAGCTCACAGCTTTCCTAGACAGCGCTGTTCATGGATCTCGCCACGCCTTTTACCCTCTCCCTCCTCCTACAGGGAGCTCTGGTAGCTGTGATAGGCAGCTTCTTTATTTCTCCCAGTCCACTGCCCATCACCTGGTGTTCTGACCTGTGGTAGCTCTTATGAGCAGATCCTGCACTCCGATATGCTGGTGTGCATTTTGGGTGTTTTTTGTTGAGCTTTAAATGTTCAGCTTATTCTTGTGTCAAGGGGAGAGATCTGGGGATGTCTCTCACTCCGTCATATTTTCAACTATCCTCCTTTACATCCTAGAATATGAGGAAATAAAAACCATAGAAATAACTGTTGTTTTAGTCTGGCCAGAAGCGCTTGTGCAATTAGTATGTACACTGTCCTTTTTTGACCTTAGCCTTGTCATTTTTTGTGAGTTATTTTAATCCTCATGTTACCTGTAAGTAAATGGAAGATTGTGAAAAAAATAGCTAACTTGTCCTGGTTATATGAGAAGATACTGATCTGGTATTAGAATACAGCTTAGTCTGTCTTAAGAGCCATCTCAACTCCCCTTTAGGTTACACTACACCTAATATTTTGATTGTGTTTTTCGAAATGCATTCTACTCTATTGTTCTCTGCATTTGAAAACTTTTTTTTTTAATTCTCACTGATGGCTGCCTTGTCCTGACTTTTGTTAATGAGTTTGTTCTCACCTGTATAGGCTTATGATGTCATCCATTGAATGGGATCTTCAGAAGGAATTTCATCCAGGTGTCCTTGGAGGAAGTGTTTTACCCTTCTGGGTAAAGCCTGTGCCAGAGCAAAGGTGGAGCCCCTCAGAGATGGAAACTGCCTCCTTGAGGTGAGATTAGAGGATGTGATGGTTAATTTTATACGTCAATTTTACTGGGCCATGGATTGTCCAGATATTTGGCTAAACATTATTTCTGAATATGTCTGTGAGGGTGTTTTCAGAAAAGATTAACATTTGAATCAGTGGGAAGAGCAAAACAGATTCTCCTCCCCAATGTGGGCGGGCATTTTCCATCTGTTGAAAGATCTGAAAAGAACAAAATAGTGTTGGAAGGAAGAATTTTCCTCTTCTGCCTGAATGAGCTGAGACATCAGCCTTCTCCTTGCCCTTGAATTGGGACTTATACCACTGGCTGGCTGGTTCTCAGGCCTTCAGACCTGGATGTCAACTTACGCCATTAGTTCTCCTGGGTCTCCATCTGCCAATTGTAGATCTTGGGATTTCTCAGCCTTTATGATTTTGTGAGCCAATTCCACATAATCTCTTTATATTTGTATCTATATCTATCTATATCTATATATCTATCTATGCCTGTATCTCCTGTTTCTTTTTAGTTCTGTTTCTCCTGAGAACCCTTATAATACAGAAGAGATTTGGATAGCCTATTGATTTTGTTCCAACCATTTTGCCAACATTTCCTGAGAAGACAGAAAAGAACCGAAATTTCCACATCATTACCTTCACAGAGTTTGCAGGATAATCAAATGGGAAAAGAATGTAAATCTGATTTACAAATGTAAAGTGCTTTGCAAAACTAAGCCATTGTTGCAATTCTTCACTCTTGGGTTCTAGGTTGCTTCAAAATGAAACTTAAGCCAAAAAATAAAATAAAATAAAAAAATAAGGTAGAGCCAATCCTCCATCTGGAAAGAACAAAAAGAACAATTTGATTACAATGCTGGTTCTATGTGATTTTTTTTTTCCACTCTTGGACCTTCTTTTCATGAATAGAAATATTTACATTTTATTGCTTTTAACTCCTAAAGTTATCCTTTATTGCTAGGATATCTTTCCCCCAAAGTTATCCTAGCGAATTAGTTTGAACTTTTTAAATGGAGAGGATAGAAATGCAGAATATATCAAAATAATTATTAAAGAATTAGTTATACAAGAGTTGCTTTCTCACACCATTCCAGGGAATGGAAAGAATAAAAAGATCTGCAATTTGGGTTGCGTAGAAGAAAAACCTTCCTGATAGAGCTATTTAATCAGAATAGATTAATATTAGGAGCACACTTGGTGTTTTTTTTCTTTCAATTTGCAATAGTCGAACATCTCCAATAAGATTAAACCTGTAATTTTTAAGACACCATTATTAAAATATTTTTATTTTTTTTAGCTATTGTAAAACTCTTAGTTTCTTTCATTTTCCATAATAGATTTTTATAGTTAGACTGTTAAATCATCTCTACTGCTTTTTATGCAGACTTTCTGAATTTTTAAATGGTAGAAATCAGAAGGGAGTACTCTACAGTGAAAGAATTCTTTTAGACCCTGTATGCAATATTCCTGCTTATATGATTTCTCTTGGACCTTGATTAAATGACAGAGCTATTTAGTTAACATGTTTAGAAGTTAAATCTGCAAGTATTTTCATCATATATAGGCATAGTTGTATTGAATTTTATTGTATTGAATCTTAGTGATTACCTTTGCTTAGTTTTACTAGGGGCTTTCGATACTGTAGTCCTCAGATTACATGGCAGCTTCTTCCCTGAAATTCCCTATTCACAGAATATTATTATGTGTAAACATCTTGAACAGATGTATTGTTCTATCCACCAGATTAATGATGGAAAGGCTAAAATGTAATGGATCCAAGACTGACCTTCAGGGCCATTACTGAAATGTGAAGTTTCATACTACTCTCTCATTGGTGGTAGAGTACAGTTTTTAAGAGCATTGTGTTTATTTGTTGAGTTTTGGGCAAACTATGTGGTAGCTCCTAATGGACAATTTAGATGAAGATGTTCTATAAATGTCATATCCTTGTGCTGTTTCCAAAATGTCAGAAGGCAGAGTAGTATAAAGGCTTGGATGAACAGACATAGGGCTTAAAAGCAGGCTCTGCCACTTACCAGCTGAGAGACAGTGGGAGAGCCATTTAGGTTCTCTGAGCATCATTTTTTTTTTCATCAATAAAATGGAGATAATAATAGCAACTCCACAAAGTTGTCAGGATTAATGATATTTGTAAAGTGCTTGTCATATGTAAGAGACTGCTATTTGGTGACTACACCATTCATAATGAGTCTCTGAGTATGAACTTTAAGATTGATCCCTTTCCCAAAGCTGTGTGGTTTGGATTACATGGGTTTTTCCAGTTTGCTAATGAATCTGTTGCTACAAACAAAATCAAAGGCTCTTTAAAGTCAAGAGCAATACACATATTGTCTAGCAGTGATTTAGGATACAAAGCTATAAAGATTACTTTCCTGTATCCATTTTCTTTTTAGAACTTATCAGTTTATCTTGCTCTTATTTTATTTTTATATTTTCAAAAAAAAAGAAAAGAAATGACATGTGTAGTTCTGTCACTTCTGGGGCCATTCCTTTACAGTTTTTTGTTTTGTGAGAGTTGAATATGTGCTTTTATTATTCCCATACCTTTTTCAGTCTAGACCTCCTGCCTGGTGGTGAGACAGTCACTTTCTTATCCTGGAATGAGGTAACAGGTATGGCCCATTCCGATATGACTAGAACATTATATAATGATTTTGTCCATACACACCACCACAACATATTGCTATTATCCTCTCCATCAAGCATGACTTATCCTTGTTTCCAGTTGGATAATTTCTCATTCATGGGCAGTATGATCTACTTTAAATTGTTAGTAAAGACCTGTTAAATACAGACTTATCTGATGGCAAACCATTATCCCTACAGTTGGCATAGTTAGAAAGCCCTGGAATGGTTAAAAAAGACACTTTATGTTATCACAACGAACTATCCCCTTTCAAATGTGAATTACAGAAATGGTGGGTCCAGGGAGTGGGAAACATGTTATATGTTTGCAACAAACTAATATATGTATGCAACAAGCTAAATTTGATTTGAATCTGAACTTTGACATTGTTTCAATGGATTCAGGCAGCTTAAAAAGTCATAAACAAAGGATGCTGGAATAAAGTGTCTGCTTAAGTTCACTTTTCCTTGGTTTTCTAATTTATGAGAGAGACATCTCTGTGTTTATGCTTTCTTAGAGTCTTTATCATTTGGAAATATATATGGAAATATTTACAGATAAGAAGATCTTATATCTTGATGATCTTTCAATTTGCTGCAAAATAATATGGGAGAGGAAGAAGTGAGTGGGGGTATAGATAGAAGAAGATGAAAGAAGAGTTGTAATTGTTAATGTTGGGTAATAAGGGCTCATTATAATATTCTCTTTACTTTTGTATTCATTTAAAGTTTTTTCATAATAATAAAAAAGGTGAATCAAGACATCATGGGATCCTAAATCTCAAGACAGAAAGTAAAATCAAGAAATAGATGTATGATTTAAGTATGAAGTACTGTGATAAGCATCATATTTAAATTATATTTAATATTTCATATATGTTTAGACAAAGAGGTGGATTAATTCAGTAGAAAGTGTTTTAAAAAAAACTTGAAAGACTTTGTTCAATGTTCTGAAATTGTTTACTTGGCAGAGCCTGACTCTGAACCCAAGTCTTTGTGCCTTAAGATTTATACTTTTAACCCCCAAGTGATATGACTATTGTGTCCAAGTGTAGGAGAAGTGAAGAATTAAAAAACAAAAAATTATTTATTGGTTGGTGTCTTTGTGCCAGTCACTTTACACACATATTATCTCATTTTAATGCTTACTTTAAACTTGGAGGTAGGCATTATTATCTCTACTGTATAGATGGTGAAACTGAAGCTGAGAAAAACAAAATAACTTTCTCAGAGTCACATAACCAATAAGTAAAGGACCTGGGATATTCACCTAATTCAGTCTGATATCAGTACATCTTGGAGTCACTCTCAGAACAGAAAAATAAGTGTAAACGGGAAATAACAATTAGCGTGATCATATGGCCATTGACACTTATGTATATAAGCTACCTTTAAAGGGTGAGGGAAGATCCTACCTTCATTTCAACAAACTAGAAAACTCTAAAATTCTGTTTTAACATAGTCTTTGTAGCGAATGCTTTTAGTGTTTACATTGCATTGCTTGTAGTGGACAGTTTCCAGATACATTGACAGAATCCAACCGCAATTATCAGCCAATTCTGTTTTCAGAAACTCACTCAGCCCACACAGGGAAGTTCAGAAGTGTGTGTGTGTGTGTGTGTGTGTGTGTGTGTGTGTGTGTGTGTGTAATTAAAACTTCGGAGGGAGTGAGGGGAGGGAATCTACACCAATGATAGATGGCAGTCAGGAGATAAATGCTCAAGGTTCCCGTTTTTTGAAGGAACAATTCCAACTCCAAGGCACATTTGGTAGTTCTTCGGAGAGTTTCTAGTAGGACTGACCTTCGATTGCCCACAGATGTAACCAGCTCCATTTTCCTGTCTCATGCTCCCTGTTTCTTCACCCTTGCTTCTAAGATGACCTGCCAGATGAAATATCTGCACCAAGAATTTTTTTGTCTGAGTTCTGATTTTGGTGAAACTAGAACCCCTCACAGTAAAAAAATTCTGAGTCAACTCTTAATATATGCATATTTGTTTATTTATAAACGATATTAATGATTACTTCGTTATATAGACTACAAACATACGCTGAAATTCTGAAAGGGTAAAATAAATGTAAAATTAATCAATATTTAAAAAATAATTTAAAACAGCCAAAAGAAAACCCAGATCTCTCTCCCTTGACACAAGAATAAGCTGAACATTTAAAGCTCAACAAAAAACACCCAAAATGCACACCAGCATATCGGAGTGCAGGATCTGCTCATAAGAGCTACCACAGGTCAGAACACCAGGTGATGGGCAGTGGACTGGGAGAAATAAAGAAGCTGCCTATCACAGCTACCAGAGCTCCCTGTAGGAGGAGGGAGAGGGTAAAAGGCGTGGCGAGATCCATGAACAGCGCTGTCTAGGAAAGCTGTGAGCTCCCCACGGCCGGCCTGTGGCAGGGCCCAGTCATCAGGCCAGAATGCAGAGAAGCAGGACGGCAGAGAAGCAACAGTTGATTTTTACTGGCCGCAGTTGCACAATGGAGACTGAGGTGCAGCCCCTAACTCCCAACCCAGAGGGCCCCTCCCCCCATATCCTCTAATAGCAAACATCACGGAGCCGCATGGGAATCAGAGCAAAAGCTACCGAAACTGTTGCTAACACTGAAAGGGACTGAAACTGAGGGTAGCAAGTGTGGTTAAATATCTATCAGAAAATAAAAAGGCACTTTTAAGGCTTTATATAAAGCAGGGATCCAAAAGGCTTAGATGCCACCTACTGGAAACCAAAAGAAAAGTGCCTTCTTTGCAGCAGGCTAAAGAGAGACGTTTATATATTAAATTTTCTTTCAGAAAAAAAAAAAAAAGCAGAATACAATTCTATTAGTGCCCAGGCAGAGAAATAGTCCAATAAACAGCATTAACAACCAAGGTGACAAGGCATCTCATAAAGAAGAAAGAGAAAGATCTCCAGAAAATAAGCTTACAGACATAGAAATATGCAACTTAAATGACAGAGAATTCGGGATGGTACTTCAGAAAAAACTCACTGAGTTCCGAATGAGTCATATCAACAACTTCAAGAATTGAAAAAACAACTAGATGAGCAGAGCAAGGAGATTGAAACCCTCGAAAAGAACCAAATAGAACTTCTGGAGATGAAAAATACACTGCAAGAGTTGAAAAATGAAATAGCAAGCTTGGGAAATAGAGTCGACCAAATGGAGAAAAGGATCAGTGATATCGAAGACAGAAATCTAGAAATAAATCAGAAAGAAGAAGAGAGAAACTGAAGAATGAAAAAGAATGAAAGAGAAAGTCAAGAAATAGCTGATACCATCAGGAGAGGAAACATAAGAATAATGGGCATTCATGAAGGCGAGGAAAAGGAGCAGGGACTAGAAAGCATTTTCACACAAATAATTGACGAGAATTTCCCAAATCTAAGGAATGAGCTGGAGCTTGGAATTCAAGAAGTCAACAGAATATCCAATTATCTCAACCCAAAAAGGCCTTCACCAAGACATAGTGAATTAAAATTATCAAAAATCAATGACAAAGACTGCGTATTCAGGGCAGCTAGGGGGAAGAAAACGGTAACTTATAAAGGAAATCCATTAGATTATCCTCGGACTTCTCAACGCAGACCTTACAAACCAGAAACGAATGGAATCAAATATTTAAACTAGTAAGTAAAAGGAACTACCAGCCTAGAACAATGTATCCAGCTAAGCTCTCCTTTAGATACGAAGGAGAAATTAAGACCTGTCCAGACATACAAAAATTGAGGGACTTCTTCACTACGAGGACTGTATTATTACAGGAAATACTGAAAGGGGTCAGCTCACCTAAAACAAATGACAAAAAAAAAATAAAAAATACATAATTAGGAGTAAAGTGACTACCAGGCAAATCAAAGCAGAGGAGTGCACCCCTTACTAAGAACAGGGCATAATGAGCTTCAATAATAATAAGAGAATTGCTATAGCAAGATAGTAATGAACATTCAGCATACATAGGGACAAATTGGATAACAATGACTGAAAAGGGGAGGATTCAAAGTTCCAAATTCGCAAAGTGGAATGGAGATAAGGCACGTGCAGAAGAAGATGGATGACTATATATATAACTATCCTTTACATATTCGTAATGATAACCACACACCAAAGATTCTAAACTGAAATATATAACATGAAACAAGAAAAACCAGAGGCAAAACCCACAAAAGCCAAACAAAATAAAGAAAACAGAAACACATGGACAAGGAAGCAATGGAAACACCGAGCTACCAGAAAGCAAAAGATAAAATGGCTATAAGAAGACCTCATATTTCAATAATCACCCTAAATGTAAATGGACTGAATTCACCAATAAAAAGGAACAGAGTTGCACACTGAATCAAGAAACAAAACCTAACCATATGCTGCCTCCAGGAGACACATCTCAGCTCCAAAGATAAATATAGACTCAAAGTGAAAGGGTGGAAAATGATATTTCAAGCAAATGGCATTCAGAGAAAAGTGGGAGTAGCAGTACTAATATCACATTAAGTAGACTTCAAAAGAAAAAAGGTAAAGAAAGATACTGAGGGACACTTCATAATGATAAAGGATATCATGCACCAAGAAGACATAACACTTAATAATATCTATGCTCCCAATCAGGGAGCCCTGAAATATGTAAAGC
Organism: Pteropus vampyrus; assembly: GCF_000151845.1. Taxonomy (NCBI): domain Eukaryota; kingdom Metazoa; phylum Chordata; class Mammalia; order Chiroptera; family Pteropodidae; genus Pteropus; species Pteropus vampyrus. The sequence goes on along the minus strand of NW_011889168.1, from coordinate 920,384 downwards.
AATTACTAACAGAACGAAAGGGACAATCAGACCAAAACACTATCGTAGTAAGGGACCAAAATATCTCACTGTCGGATAGGGACAGATCATCCAAACAGAAAATCAATAAGGAAATAACATCCTTAAATGACACATTGGACCAACTGGACATAATTGATATTTACAGAGCCTTCCATCCCAAAACAGCTGCTTATACATTCTTCTCTAGTGCACAAGGAACATTCTCAAGGGTTGACCACATACTGGGACACGGAAAAAACCTCAACAAATATAAGAGGATTGAAATTATACCAACCATATGCTCTGATCATAATGCTTTGAAACCTGAGATCAACTGCAAAAAGAAAGCGGGAAGAACCACAAATACATGTAGATTAAATAACATGCTACTGAAGAATAACTGGGTCAGATACCAGAAATAAAAAGAAAGATCAAGAGATACATAGAAAGAAATGATAATGATAGTACAAGATACCAAACTTTGGGACATGACAAAAGCAGTCAAAAGTGGAAAGTTCATATCATTACAGGCCTATCTCCCAAAACAAGAATGAGCCCAAATAAACAACCTAACTCTTCATCTTAAAAAACTAGAAAAGGAAGAACAAATGAAGCCTAGGTCAGCAGGAGGAAAGAAATCATCAAAATTAGAGCAGAAATAAATGGAATGGAAACAAACAAACAAACAAACAAACAAAAAGAAAAAATAAATGCAACAAAGAGATGATTCTTTGAGAAGGTTAATAAAATTGACAAACCCCTGGCTAGACTCACTAAAGAAAAAAAAGAGAAAGAACAGAAATAAACAAAATCAGAGGTGAAAGAGGGGAAATTATGACTGACATCGCAAAAGTACAAAGGATCATACAAGAATACTATGAAAAAGTATATAACACCAAATTTAATAACCTAGAAGAAATCGACCAGTACTTAGAAAAATACAATCTTCCTAGACTGAATCAAGAAGGTCTGAAAAATCTAAATAGACCAATCAGCAGGATGGAAATTGAAACAATCATCAAAATCCTACCAAAAAGTAAAAGTCCAGGACCAGATGGCTTCACCAGTGAATTCTACCAAACATTCGAAGATTTAATACTTATTCTTCTCAAACTCTTCCAAAAAATAGAAGAGGAGGCAATACTTCCCAACTCATTTTATCAGGCCAATATGACTCTGATACCAAAATCTGATAAGGTTAAGACAAAAAAGAAAACTATAGACCAATATCTCTCATGAACACAGATGCAAAAATCCTAAATAAGATACTAGCGAACCGAATACAGCAACACATTAAAAAGATTATACACCACGATCAAGTGGGCTTCATCTCAGGGGCACAGTGATGGTTTAACATACACAAATCAATTAATGCGATGCACCACATAAAGAAATTTAAAAATAAGAATCATATGATTATATCAATAGATGCAGAAAAAGCTTTCGACAAGATACCGGATCCATTTAGATCAAAACACTTCATAATATCGGTATAGAAGGAAAGTACCTTAACATAATAAATGCCATATATGACAAACCCTCAGCCAACATAATACTTAATGGTGAAAAACTAGAAACCTTCCCTCTAAGGTCAGAAAAATGCAAGGCTGTCCACTATTGCCACTGTTATTCAGTAGAACATCGGAGGTCCTAGAGAGTGCAGTCAGACAAGAGAAAGATATAATAGGTATCTAAATAGGAAACAAAGAAGTCAAACTGTCACTATTTGCAGATGACATGATTCTCTATAGAAAACCCTAAAGGCTCCACAAGAACACTACTAGAAACAAAAAACAAATACAGTAAAGTTTCTGGATACAAAATCGACATTCGAAAATCCATAGCGTTCCTATACTGTAATAGTGAAGTGTCAGAAAAAGAAGTAGAAAAAATAACTCCTTTTGCAATTACAACAAAAAGGATTAAATACTTAGGAATAAATTTAACAAAACATGTGAAGGGCCTATATAATGATTTCCACAAGACCCTATTAAAAGAAATAGAAGATAAAAAATTGGAAAGATATTCGGTGTTCTTAGTTGGAAGAATCAACATAGTTAAAATGACCATATTACCTTAAGCATTATACAGATTTAATGCAATTCCCATTAAAAATCTCATCTGAGTTTTTTAAAGAAATAGAACAAAAAATCATCAGATTTCTATGGAAGCACAAAAGACCCTGAATTGCCAAAGCCATCCTGAGAAAAAAGAACGAGGCTGGAGGCATCACTCTGCCCTACTTCAAATTATACTACAAAGTGACAGTAATCAAAACGGCATGGTATTGGCAGAAAAATAGACACACAGAACAGTGCAAGAACATCGAGAGTCCAGACGTAAACCTATATTTATGTGGACAAATAATTTTCAACGAAAATTCCAAAAACGTACAGTGGAGAAAGGAAAGCCTCTTCAATAAATGAAGCTGGGAAAACTGGAAAGACAACTGCAAAAGAATGAAACTAGACTGTTGTCTATCACCATACACCAAAATTAACTCAAAATGGATTAAGGACCTGAATATAAGACCTAAAAAACTAAACCGCATAGAAGAAAACATAAGTACTAAACTCAAGGACCTTGAACTGAAAGAGGATTTTATGAATTTGACCTCAAAAGCAAGGGAAATAAAAGCAAAAATAAATGAATGGGACTTCATCAAACTAAAAAGCTTCTGCTCAGCAAATGAAATGGTCCATAAGGTAAAGAGACAACCATCCGATTGGGAAAATATATTTGCAAGCAACACCTCCAATAAGCGGCTAATATCCAAAATATACAGAGAACTCATACGACTCAATAACAACAACAAAAAAACAAGGGATCTAATCAAAAAATGGACAGAGGACCTGAACAGACACTTTTCCAAAGAGAACATACAAATGGCCAACAAATATTTGAAAAGATGCTCGACGTCGCTAGCTATTAGGGAAATGCAAATCTAAACCACAATGAGATACCATCTCACACATGTTAGAATAGCTATAATCAACCGGAAAATTAATAAGAAATGCTGGAGAGGAGGCAGGGAAGAAAGAACCCTCATACACTGCTGTTGGGACTGCAAATTTGTACAGCCACTATGGAAAACAGTATGGAGGTTCCTCAAAATCTAAGAATTGATCTACCTTATGATCCAGCAATCCCTCTACTGGGTATTTGCCCCAAAGACCTGAAAACCCATATCTGAAAAGATATTTGCACACCAATGTTCATAGCAGCATTATTCACAGTGGCCAGGACATGGAAGCAACTGAAGTATACTACGAAAGATTGGCTAAATATGCTGTGGTACATATATACAATGGAATGTTACTCATCCATAAGAAGAGATGAAATACTGCCATTTGTGATAACCTGGATGGACCTCAAGATAATCATGCTAAGCGAAATAAGCCAGGCAGAAAAAGTTGAAAATCACATGATATCACTTATATATGGGATAAAAATCTAATAGCAACAGATGAGCAGGACAAACAAACAGAGACTCCTGGATATGTACTATAGATAGCCATTACCAGAGCATAGGGTGTGGAGAAGGAAGGAGAGGTAGACGTGGTTAAGGGCTTCAAATATAGGAGATTAGGGGGAGAGTGAAGTGAGTAAAGGAGATCAAATATATGGTATTTGATGGAAACTGGACTTTGGGTTGTAAACACACAATAGATAATACAGATGCCAAATTATTATGTACACCTGAAAATTATATAATTGTATTAACCAATGTTATCCCAATAAACTTAATAAAAAATAATTTATAAAATTTCTATTTTCAATTTATTTAGTATAGTGTCCATGTGGTAGCACAATCATATTTAATATTTATAAAATTTATAAAAGTGTGCATTTATCGAGGATGTATATTCTAAATATTTTACTGATGGGTTGCACATAAAAAATTGAGAGATTATACCTCTAGACTCTGTGTTCATTCTATTTTTTAAAGTAGACTTTAATTTTAGAGCAGTTGTAGGTTCACAGGAAAATTAAGCAGAAAGTTCAGAGAATTTTCATATACCTCCAGCTCCCACACACCTACGGCCTCCCTGCCACCATTCAATATCTTTCACCAGAGTAGTACATTTATTATAATCAATGAACCTATATCAATACTTCATTACCCAAAGTCCATAGTTTACATTAGGGTTCATTCTTGGTGTACATTCTATGAGTTTGAACAAATGTAAAATGACACGTGTCCACCATTGTAGTATTACATAGGCTAGTTTCACTGCCCTCTGTCCCCTCAAATCCTCTGTGCTCCACCTATTCATTCTTTCCTCTCTCCTAACCCCTGGCAACCACTGATGTTTTTAGTGTCTCCACAGTTTGCCTTTTCCAAAATATCATACAATTGGAATCACACAGTATACCCTTTTCAGATTGGCTTCTTTCACTTAGTAATAGCATTTAAGATTTCTCTGTATCTTTTCATGGCTTGATAGCTCATTTCTTTTTAGTGTTGAATAATATTCCATTGTCTGAATGTACCACAATTTATCTATTTACCTACTGCAGAGCATCTTGATTGCTTACAAGTTTTGGCAATTTTGAATAAGGCTGGTATAAACATCTGTGTGCAGGTTTTTGTAGGGACATAAGTTTTCAACATTTTTGGGTAAATACCAAGGAACACCAATGCTGGATCATATAGTAAGAGTATATTTAGTTTTGTAAGGAACTGTCAGAATATCTTCCAAAGTGGCTGTACTATTTTGCATTTCCACCCACAATGATGGAAAGTTCCTGTTGTTCCACACTCTCACAAGTATTTGGTGTTGTGGTGTTGTCAGTGTTTTAGATTTTCATCATTCTAATAGTGTGTAACAGCATTTTTGTGTTGTTTTAATTTGTAGTTTCCTAATGATATATGATGTTGAGAATCTTTTTGTATGCTAATTTGCCATCTGTACATCTTTGGTTTCTGTTCAGATATTTTGCTCAGTTTTAATTATTTGATTGTTTTTTATTTGTTAATTTATTTGTTAATTATTTATTTGTTTTCTTATTGTTGAATATTAAGAGTTCTTTATATATTTTGGATAACAGTTCTTTATCAAATATGTATTTTGCAAATATTTTCCCCCAGCCTGTAGCTTGTCTTCTCATTATCTTGACAGTGTCTTTCACAGAGCAGAAGGTATTATTTTTAATGAAATCTAGCTTATCAATTATATTTTTATGGACTATATTTTTGGTGTTGTACCTAAAAAGTTATTGCAAAACCCAAGGTCATCTAGATTTTTTCTTTATTTTTCTAAAATTAGTATCAAGACAGAAACTTTTTATTACACATGTACATTTTCTGTGTGATGGGATTGCAGAAGCACGTGGTTCTTGAATGAACTGGGGATTTTTTTTCAATTTTCAATTTTCAATTACAGTTGATTTTCAATATTATATTAGTTTCAGGTGTACAACATAGTGGTTAGACATTTATATAACTTACAAAGTGATAGATCAATGAAACATAATAGATGACCCAGAAATAAACCCACATCTATATGGAAAATCAATCTATGACAAAGGAGGCAAGAATATACAATGGAGTAAAGGCAGTCTATTCAATAAATGGTTTGGGGAAACTGGACAGATACATGCAAAACAAATGAAACTAGACCACTTTCTTACACCACATACAAGAATAAACTCAAAATGGATTAAAGACGTAAATGTAAGACCCAAAACTATAAAATTCCTAGAAGGAAACAGGTAATAAACTCTTTAACATTGCTCTTAGTAATATTTTTTTTCTGATATATCTCCTTGGGCAAGGGAAACAAAATTAAACAAATGAGACTACATCAAATTAGATTTTCTCTATATTATCTTCTAGGAGTTTTATAGTTTTGCATTTTATATTTAGCCTATGATCCATTTGGAGTTAGTTTTCGTAGAAGTTGTAGTCTTCTATGTTTAGATTCACTCTTTTTGCATCGTGGATGTCCAGTTTTTCCAACATCATTTGTTGGGAAGACTATATTTTCTTTATTGTATTGCCTATGTTCCTTTGTCAAGATCTGTTGACCATATTTTTATGAGTCTATTTCTTGGCTCTCTATTTTGTTCTATTCATCTATTTGTTCTTTCTTTGATGCTACACAGTCTTGATTACTGTAGCTTTGTAGTAAGTCTTGGAATAGGGTAGTGTCAGTCACTCAACTTTGCTCTTCTCCTTCAATATTGTGTTGATTATTCTGAGTCTTTTGTCTCTTCATATAAACTTTAGAATCATTCGTCAACATTTGCATGATAACTTCTGGGACTTTGATTGGTATTGTGTTGAATCTATAATTGGAAAGAACTTAACATCTTGAAAATATTGAGTCTTCCTATCTATGAACATGGAATATCTATTTATTTAGTTTATTGATTTCTTTCATTAGAGTTTATAGTTTTTCTCATATAGATTGTATACATATTTTGTTAGATTTGTACTTAAGTATTTAATTTAGGGGGCTATGAATATAATGGTATTGTGTTTTTAATTTCAAATTCCACTTGTCCATTGCTGATATTTAGGAAAATGATTGATTTTTATATACTAATCTTTAATAATAATAATAACTTATTTTTTTACCAGGTGGGATTTATGCCAGGTATCCGAGGCTGGGTAAACATTCAAAAATCAATTAATGTAAATTATCACATCAACTAGTTAAAGAATAAAAATCATATGATCATATTAACAGATGCATAAAAAGGATTTGACAAAATGCAACACCTGTAACCTTGCTAAAATTACTTATTAGTTGATTCTTTCATATTTTCTACACAGAAAATCATGGAATCTATAAACAAATATTGTTTTATTTCTTTTACCCCAATCTTGTTGTTTTTTAACTTCCTTTTCTTTTCTTATTACATTAGCTAGGATTTCCAGCACAATGTTGAAAAGGAGTGGTGAGAAAGGACAGCCTTGCCTCATTTCTGATCTTTGTGGGAAAACTTTAAGTTTCTCACCATTAAGTATAGTGTCAATTGTAGGGTTTTTTGTAGATGTTCTTTTATCAAGTTGAGGAAGTTTCCCTCTATTTCTAGTTTGCTGACAGTTTTAAATTATGAATGGGTGTTGCATTTTGTCAAATCCTTTTTATGCATCTGTTAATATGATCATATGATTTTTATTCTTTAACTAGTTGATGTGATAATTTACATTAATTGATTTTTGAATGTTTACCCAGCCTCGGATACCTGGCATAAATCCCACCTGGTAAAAAAATAAGTTATTATTATTATTAAAGAAAAAATCTTTTTGAACTTACTAAATTACTTTTTAAGTGAGAACAATAGAATTGAATATGCTTTGTATTTTTTGGAAATCTTAGTTTAACTCTGTAAAAATGTGATTTGAAAATCTGATCCTAAGTTTTGTTTATTTTGATGAAACTTGGTTTTAATGGCTTGACATGGCTGAAAAAGACATTTCAAAAATATGTAAATTCAAAAGGAAAAAGTGGATCATTGGCTGCATTGTCTAATTACAAGAACCTTATTTTTCAAGCCATATACCAATTATGCAAAGATTTTTGTTGAAAATTGGCTAGCAAATTATTACCTATTCATGTCAGATTGCTCTAATAAAATAAGTAGAAAATGCAACATTTGGAAGATATGTGAACAGGATTGAAATATTTATCTTTTTTTATAAATGTGCATATGTTAAAGTTTTTATGTCACCCATGCACATTGTTTTCTGCAACAAAAATAAAACAACGAAGAAAACTTTTACACATCTATATCCTCGATAGCATAGATTTCTTTTAAAAAGTAATTAATTTCTCACTCATTTAAAAATATCATTCTTTTAATCTGAAAGGGATAGATTATGTGTTTTTAAAAAGTTTCTGCTGAATAACAAAAGTTAGGATCATTTGTCATTCTAGTAAAGGCTAGCAAATTTGGAGCCCTTATTTAAAATAAAAGAAAAATGCAAAAGTTATTGTTAAGTTTCACTACTTTAAAAATTTTTTTCCCCACAATATCTTTCCTGTATGGTGCAAGTGATTTTCATTATTATTGCCTAACCCATCAAGAAGTTTTATACAGATTCTGGTATTTAAGATAATATAATCCATAAATCCGCTTAGCAGCATCCAAACTTCAATCACTCACAATGTATAGGTAATAAGTCAACAAGTGAGGATGCCTTGGCCATCCCACTGTATTTAAAAAAACATTTTTCTTTTGAGATAATATTCACATAACATAAAATTTATCATTTTAATCATTTTAAAATATGCTATTCAGTGGTTTTTAGCATATTCACAATGTTGTACGACCATCATGCCTGTCTAATTCTAGAACATTTTCATCACTCCAAAAAGACTTTGTTTAGTTAAATAGTAACTTCCCACTCTACCCTCTCTCCAGCCTCTGGCAACCACCAATCTGCTTTGTGTCCTCATTGAAGCTCCCTCCTTTCCTTCAGAATAAAGCACTCACTGTGTGTCTCATGTGACTTCTGAGAGGATGCCAATTCAACCAGCATACTAAATATCATCAAAGCTTATTTAAATTTCTACTTTTAAAAAATAAAAATATTATGGAAATTCTAATGATTTCTTTCTGAAGACAGCACCAAACTTCTATTGAGTATGGTTCTTAGAATGCTGTAGGTGTTAAGCAAACCAATGTTGGATGAACAAAGCAATTTCCTTCCTCATTTTAAATCTCTTTCTCCTGCCCTCCCCTGCCTCTCTCACATACATACATACACACACACAGCATTTACATATAAAGCAAATTGAAGCCAATAATAACTTCTACTCAAATTTCAGAACACTAAATTAATCACCAAGGTCCCCTACAGGTCTAGAATTCTATGAGGACATCCACTGGTAAGGTGAACAACAATAATCCCTGTGTGTCTGGAACTGAGGGGTTTTCTGGGACACAGAATAGTCTGGGACAAATCAAGATGGGTTGTTCCCTCTGCCCCTCTGGACATATGTATCTTTGCTGAATACTATCATGTAGCTCCTCTGTCTTGGGAGTGTGGGCCGGAAGCTCCAGTTTCTGGGCTTGCTGCATCCTCCTATCTGCAGACACTGATCCTGAGGCTGAGTCTTCCTTGTGGGAGCCAGGGGCAGTTATCATAAATAGGATTTGGACATGTATGGATTCCTGGTCAAATATCATGAAAATCTCACATCGGTTTCTAATAAAACTCAAATTACAACCTTGATCCGGCTTCCAAGTCAATATTGTTGTTCCTTTTTAATTTAAAAATGCTTTTGGCAGTGTCAACTTCATGTCCACATGGAAGTTGAGTCTGCATAGCAGTTTCTAGATTCCTCACAGGGCATTTGAGGATTTGATGGTAGGGGGAGCACATGTAATCAACAGGATACCTTCTCCATCTGTTATAAAGGCCTCTACATCCAGGGCAAGCTAGAATCTGGCCCTTTACCAGAGCCAACCATAACATTGGGGGTGTCTTCAGTATCACTTCAGAATTTTTCTGGCCTATAGGGGATGGAATTACAATGTTAGAATTATTTGACAAGCATAATGCTAGATTTTTTTGGTAACGCATAATTATTAGTTTTTTGTACACAAAGATATTTAGAGAAGAAAGTTTTAAAAAGCCTTTATATAAATCTCACTTTTTATATGACCTTGGTAGATCGTTTTAAAAAGTAAAGATGTACATGTTTAGAAAATTCAAACTGTCCAGAAATGAACAAAATTAAAGGTGAACATTTCTCTCCTTGTACCTCCAGTCTTTCTCCAAGATATATATTAGGAAGTCAATCAATCATTCTGTCTATCTAGCCATCCAAATTTTTACCTTTGTTTACACAAAAAGAATCATTCCATACACATTCTTCTACACCTTGATTCTTGGAGATATTTCCACAGTAGCCTAGACAGACTTGACTATCCTTTCTTGATATTTGCAAAATGACAATAGAAAGTATAGTATAATGGTTAAGAACATAAACCCTGAAGCCAAAGGCAGGGAGAGAAGGAGGGAAAAAGGGAAAGAAGGAAGGAAGATGGGGAGGGGAGAGAGAGAGAAGGAGAATGAGAGAGCATAAAATATACAAGTAGGAGCATAGAACGCATATACACATGTACATTCTGGAGGGTTCTACTTTGGAAAAGCTTTTATTCAGGTGAGGATTTCTACCTTATAAAAGCAGGCTTTGTGCTAAGATAGGTCTACATACCAGGCCCGATATCCCCACCTTGTCCAAAACAGATAAGGAAATAAAGATCTGGGTAGAGTAGCAGGTATGACTCAGTAGATATCCTCAGGACTGCAGAAATATTGCAATATTTAATTTTACTTAAATCAATTTAATTTCTACTATGATCCCATCAGGCTGTATTGATAGAAAATCCAAACCTTTAGAAGCTAGCCCTACTCCTAGGGTGATGCAAAGGTCCTGTGGTTTTACAAGTGAGAACACACACACATCATTAAGTCTTTAGGTTAATTGTCTTACTTTTTATTATTGAGAAGCCCTTCCTCCCAGCCCACATGCTCCCAACACTCCTCAGGTGTGCTTAAAACACAGCAATATGCCCTAGAATGAGAGCTCTTGTTGCCAGCGAAAGCCTTTCTAGGACATCTTACAGTCTTTATCTCTGATGTTGATTTGGCCCCCTTCCCAGGCTGCAGAGCTGAAGGACTCTTCTCTTTTCAGAAGTCACAAAATATAGCCCCTTCTGGGTTTCCCTGGTTCTTTTTCCTCAAAAGTCACTGCCTGAATGCACCACTTTTCTTTTCCTATGGCCCCAATGGCACTGTGAATAATTCAACTTTCCCACTGCCAGCTTTCTCTGAGGTGAGGAAGCCCAGGGTCTGGTAATCAGCTGAAACAGAAAAAGGGAAAGGGGAAAATATATGGAGAGAGGGAGGATATAAATTAATACCTCAAGAATTATCTTGTCACATTAAAATGAAACTAAAACAGTTTTCTTGGGAGACCTATCTGTATTCAGGAATGTTGTAGTAAGTATACTACTTTTATTTTTCAAGCATGAAAGTCAGTCCATCACTCAGATTTCTCTGGTTTTATTATCAAGCAATCACAATATCCACTATGGAGGAGCTGGTGTTCACTTCTTGCAGTGCTGCCAATATAGGACAGGGCAGTTTTGAGAGTAAGTATGACACTGAGGCTGGAGGTGTATAATACTCAAGCTTGGTCAGAAGAGGAAGTGAGGCCTCACATATGTTGGCCCAGGTTTGATTCTGGGAATCCTTGTAGAAAGGCATATATCTTATCAATCATACTGGATGACAGGAAGAAGAAAGCTCTAGACTAATTTCCACCAAATCTCTTCCTCTCTTATACCATGAGGCAGTCAGGGACCTCATGTGCATCCCAAGCCAGAAGAGGAAGTGCCCTAGGGGGGACTTATACCACCCTCTGGTCTGGGCTATTCTAGAACTATCTAGAATCCAATACTTTCAGAATATCCCTGGACTGTCTCTATTGAAAGCTCACTGGAGGCAGCCCTGGGTCTTGGTCAACATTGTATTCTCCCGAATTTGCGTAGCACTTAATGGAATATAATGGGTGTGTAAACCATCATAACTGAATGAAAGAATAAATGAAGAAAATAATGAATGAGCGTATAATCAAAAGCAGACTCACAAATGTAGTGGACAATTTGGTGACAGAGGGGAAGGGGGTTGGGAGGACTGGGAGAATGGGGTGAAGGGTTAAAGAAGTACAAATTAGTAGTTGATAGTTGGTCACAGGAATGGGGAGCACGGCAGAGGGAATGCAGTTAACATTAATATGATGGCTAGGCGGAGGGCCAGGGGAGGGAGGGAACAATTTGGGAGATCATTTTATGAACTATATAGATGTCTAACCAATGTACTGTATACTTGAAACTAATTTAAATAAATATTTTTTTAAAAAAAGAAAAGCATAGAAGAAAAAAAGAGTGAAACAGAGAGCAAAACTGTGTTAAAAACCACAACAGCCAAGATCATCTCCATGAGATTGCTATTTATCACCAACAGCCCTCCCTTAACAGGAGCAGAAGAAAATTCAGTTCAGGGCTGGTGTTCATATTGGGCAGCACTGCAGCCATGCTGACCATGGGAGGAAGAAACCAGCATATTCAGAGCCAGAAGAGCATTACCCAGTCTAGTAGAGTCCCAGCTTTAAATCTTTGCCTTGTCTACATACTGAAAATCTTGACTGGTTTATTTCCCTTTGGTTTTATGATCCGAGGCTTCTCACATTGCTAATGTATTACTCATTTTAGCTATATAGACAGAAGGATCAAGCTAGTGACCTATTGGAGCTCAGAAGTGACTGACAGCCATGTAGATCTGGCTTCCCTCAGAGGGGTCATCTGCTATCTCACTCTCTTGGGTAAATTTATAACTTTGAAATTTTAATTTCCACCTCTCTCCACCCCCACCTCCGATGCACCACCACCTCCAACCCTGGGAGCTGGTTAAATTATATTGCCTACTAATTGAATATGCTGCTCCTGCTGCTCAGTAATGAGTCAGAGGGATTTGGCTGTGTCTGCTCTTTTGACTTAACCCCCTCATAAACATTCAGAGTGACAAACTTTTTCTTTGGCCTGGGGTCATAAAGAGAAAAAAACTTAACTTTTTTTCCAACTTAAGGCTTCAGTGAAATATTTTCCATCATCCTCAGCAAGACATAATACTTCATGTCATGAATAAGTTAATGAGGAAAATATGGATGCCCCCATTTTTTTTCATGGGCTTGCTGGACATTTTGCCTCTATGAAGACCAGTTACTCCAAATCCTTTGGGCTCACTGAGAAGTCTCTGCTCTGAGTCTGGTTCCAAGGTTGTGGAGATTAGCTTGTTTCTCTCTCAGTGGTCTGCTATTGCATTTACCTTGAACTTGGACACCCCTCCCTGCTGAACCACCCTTAGAACTCCCTGAAGAGCTGTTAAAGGGGTGAATGGCCCATAGCAAGCACCACCATATGCAAACAACCAAATACTTCAATATGACCCTTTTCATATTTTTTCATCTCCGGATCAAAAATGTGCTTACCTAAAGAAGACCATCCAGATTCTTCACTAGGCATTCAGCTGATTCCTTACCATCTAGCCCCCACCTGCCTTGGCAACCTTACTTCCCACAACCCCTTCTCAGCTTTAAGCAAACAGTACTACCACTGTTGCCTGACCTCTCTTCTAGCCTAAAATGCTCCTCCCTTTAACCAATCTAAACACTTTTCCTTAGAGACAGTTGGTGGGGACAACAGGATAAAAATTTTGTGCCTTTTTATACTGATGTTCTTGAAATATTTATTCATCTTTCTTTGTGTATGATGGAAGGAAAAGATAGTTTTTATTAATGAAAATAATATAAAGAAACATTCACTTTCTAAGTCCCTTCCAAGGGCTGAACAGAGTCAATGTTCTGAAAAAAAGTCAACAAAACCTTTCTGTGTTTTAAGTAGCTTCTGTTCTCTCTTGTAATTTCCCAAATCACAAAACTGTTTTTGGAAGCAAAGACAATCTTCACTAAACATTATTCAGGTTCAGAAATTTATTTGATTGTAAGTATTCTTAGGTGGGTGATAAGGCCTATAGTAGTTGTACTTGCATATTTGTGTCACAAAACATTAAATGAAAATAGACCAACAAGGATCTATTTATCTAATAGATAAAATATCTATAGATCTTCAATATCTATAATATCTAAAGTCTAATATATCATATTATGAGCCTGTCTTCTTAGATAGGACAGAATCAATTTTACATTTCATCAATTTAGTGAGGAATTTGTATGAGCAAACCTGAGTTAAGGGGCACCATGTTTATAATTCTCTCTAAAATTCATTTGGGCTCCTCATGGGATCTTTGTGAGAATCTTTGGTGGGACTTTGAAATGTGCTAGATGCACAATGTTCCAGATCTGCATAATTCCTCTGTGATGATTTTTCACTAGTTTCATCTTCATTGACTCCCTTACCTTTAGGTTCCTACGCAACATTCCAGTACGTTCCACAACTAGGATTTTGCTACTCAAAGTGTGGATCACAGACTAATTGCATAAATATTACCTAGGAGCTTGTTAGAAACGCAGAATCTTGGGCCCTATCCCAGAACTCGTGAATCAAGGGTGATTTGTATGCACATTAAAGTTTATGAAGCTCTGAACTAGAACACACTTTACAGCCTGATAGTCTTTCAGCTAGTTTCCCTTGTGTGATATGTGGATTCTAAAGAGCAATCATAATGTTTTCTAATTCTTTTCTCTCTGCGACAGCACTTAGCTGGGCTCAGAAAAGGTGTTAAAGATAATTTTGTTGCAAAATTGGTCTATTTCTTTAGTTGAAGCCTTGGAATAAGAGAGGAACTATTCCTTTCATAGTTCTTAGTCTAGTTCAAATTTTGAAAGTTTGAGTTTGACTTAAACTTTCAAAGTTTAAGCACTTTAACTTAAACTTTATTTTTACAGAAAGAAAAAGCTATTTTTCACTTTAAAGCCTATGGTTTCTATGATTCTGTAATTGAACTCCACAGGCTGTTTTAATTTGACCTCAAACACAATTTACGAAGACAATTTTGACAATATAAGTTCCCTTTTATGCAAAAATACTACCATTGGAAATTCAGAGGGTCCTACTGAGTAAATGTTTCTTAATTTACTGTCAAGAGTGTATTTAGAAAAGCAAATAATCTATGAAAAAATATAGAACTGTCCACTATTATGAAATCCAATGAAGAATAAAAAGTAAACTGAGCATTCCAAATATTTTTTCCAGCTTAATTGAAATTTAATAGACAATCAGTTGCTCCTATTTACAGTGTACAATTCAATCAGTTTTTTAAAAATTATAGTTGGCATACAGTAATATACCAGTTTCAGTTGTATAGCATAGTCATCAGAGATCCACATAACTCCCAATAAATCTGGTACCCATCTTCTCCCTTACATATTTATTACAACTTTATTAACCATCTTTCCATGCTACAATCTACATCTCATGTTTATTCTGCAACTATCCATTTGTACTTAATGTCTTTGATATTTTTCTTTTTTTTTAAATTAAGTTTATTGGGGTAACATTGGTTAATACAATCATATAATTTTCAGGTGCACATTATTATTTGACATCTGTATATTCTATTGAGTGTTCACCACCTGAAGTCCAGTTTCCTTCAGCTACCATATATTTGATCCCCTTTACCCACTTCACCCTCCCTCTATCCCTCTATATCCCCCATGTACCTCTCCCTCCTCCCCCACATCACTAGTAACCACTACTCTGTAGTCCTCTGGTAACCACTAGTCTATAGTCCATTTCCATGAGTCTCTGTTTGTTTGTCCTGCTCATCTGTTGCTTTTAGGTTTATATCCCACATATAAGTGATATCATGTGATTTTTAACTTTTTCTGTCTGGTTTATTTCGCTTAACATGATTATCTCAAGGTCCATCCATGTTGTCGCAAATGGCAGTATTTCATCTCTTCTTATGGCTGAGTAATATTCCATTATATATCTGTACCACAGCTTCTTTAGCCAATCATCTATCATAGGGCACTTTGGTTGCTTCTATGTCCTGGCTACTGTGAATAATGCTGCTATGAATATTGGTGTGCAAATATCATTATAGATATGAGTTTTCAAGTCTTTGGGGTAAATACCTAGTAGAGAGATTGCTGGATCATATGGTAGATCAATTCTTAGTTTTTTTGAGGAACCTACATACTGTTTCCATAGTGGCGGTACCAATTTGCAGTCCCACCATCAGTGTATGAGGGTTCCTATTTCTCCACATTCTCTCCAACATTTGTTATTGCTTGTCCTGTTGATTATAGCTATTCTAACAGATGTGAGATGGTATCTCATTGTGGTTTTGATTTGCATTTCTCTAATAGCTAGCGATGTTTAGCATCTTTTGATATATTTGTTGGCCATTTGTATGTCCTCCAGGGAGAAGTGTCTGTTCAGGTACTCTGCCAATTTTTTGAGTGAATCATTTGTTTTCTTGTTGTTTTTAAGTTTATGTTATTTATATATTTTGTATATTAGGCCCTTATCAGAGGTGTTGCTTGCAAATATATTTTCCCACTTAGACGGTTGTTTCTTTACCTTGTTGAAAGTTTCTTTTGCTGAGCAGAAGTTTTTTAGTTGGATCTAGTCCAATTCATTTATTTTTGCTTTGACTTCTCTTACTTTTGAGGTAAAATTCATGAAATTTTCTTTCAGTTCAAGGTCCTTGAGTTTAGTACTTATGTTTTCTTCTATGCATTTTATTGTTTCAGGTCTTATATTCAGGTTCTTAGTCCATTTTGAGTTAATTTTGGTGTGTGGAGATAGACAACAGTCTAGTTTCATTTTTTTTGCGGGTGCCTTTCTAGTTTTCCCAGCACCATTTATTGAAGAGGCTTTCTTTTCTCCACTGTATGTTTTTGGCTATTTTTGTCAAAAATTATTTGCCCATATAAATGTGGGTTGACTTCTGGACTCTCAATTCTGTTCCACTGGTCTGTGTGTCTGTTTTGCTGCCAATATCATGCTGTTTTGATTACTGTTGCTTTGTAATATAATTTGAAGTCCAGCAGAGTGATGCCTCTAGCCTCACTCTTTTTTCTTAGGATGGCCTTGGCAATTCAGGGTCTTTTGTGCTTCCATACAATTCTGAAGATTTTTTGTTCTATTTCTTTAAAAAATGTCAATAGGATTTTGATGGGGATTACATTAAATCTGTATAATGCTTTAGGTAATATGTTCGTTTTAACCATGTTGATTCATCCAATCCAAGAAAGTGGAATATCTTTCCATTTCTTTGTATCTTCTTTGATTTCTTTTAATAAGGTCTTGTAGTTTTCATTATATAGGTCCATCACATGATTCGTTAAATTTATTCCTAGGTATTTTATTCTTCTTGTTGCAATTGCAAAATGAATTATTTTTTCTACTTCTTTTTCTGACACTTCATCGTTAGAATATAGAAACTCTACGGATTTTTGAACATTGATTTAGTATCCAGAAACATTACCGTATTTGCTTATTGTTTCTAGTAGTGTTCTTGTGGAGTCTTTAGAGTTTTCTATATAGAGGATCATGTCATCCACAAATAGTGACAGTTTGACTTCTTCGTTTTCTATTTGGATGCCTTTTATATCTTTCTCTTGTCTGACTGCACTCGCTAGGACCTCAAGTGTTCTATTGAATAACAGTGGCAATAGTGGACAGCCTCGCCTTGTTTCTGATCTTAGAGGGAAGGTTTCTAGTTTTTCACCATTACAAATAATGTTGTCTGAGGTTTTGTCATAGATGGCCTTTATTATATTAAGGTACTTTCCTTCTATACCTATACCGATTTTGTGAAGTGTTTTGATCATAAATGGATGCTGTATCTTGTTGAAAGCTTTTCTGCATCTATTGATATGATCATATGATTCTTATTTTTTAATTTGTTTATGTGGTGTATCACATTAATTGATTTGCATATGTTAAACCACCCCCATGCCCCTGGGCTGAAGCCCACTTGATTGTGGTGTATAATCTTTTTAATATTTTGCTGTATTCGGGTCGCTAGTATCTTACTTAGGATTTTTGCATCTGTAGTCATGAGAGATATTGGTGTGTAGTTTTTGTTTTTGTGTTATCTTTACCAGGTTTTGGCATCAGAGTAATATTGACTTGATAAAATGAGTTGGGAAGTATTGCCTCCTCTTTGATTTTTTTGGAAGAGTTTGAAGAGAATAGGTATTATAGGTATTATATACTTTTTCATGGTATTCTTGCATGATCCTTTGTATTTTTGCGATGTCAGTCATATTTTCCCCTTTTTCATCCCTGATTTTGTTTATTTATGTCCTTTCCCTTTTTTCTTTAGTGAGTCTAGCCAGGGGTTTGTCAATTTTATTAATCTTCTCAAAGAACCAGCTCCTTGTTGTATTTATTTTTTTCTATTATTTTTTTTTGTTGTTATTTAAATTTCATTTATTTTTGCTCTAATTTTGATTATTTCTTTTCATCAGCTGACTTGAGGCTTCATTTGTTCTTCCTTTTCTAGTTTTTTAAGATGAAGAGTTAGGTTGTTTATTTGGGCTCGTTCTTGGTTTTGGAGATAGGCCTGAAATGATATGAACATTCCTCTTATGACCACTTTTGCCGTGTCCCAAGAATTTTGATATGTTGTACGACCATTATCATTTGTTTCTATGTATCTCTTGATCTCTCTTTTTATTTCTTCTATTACCCAGTTATTCTTCAGTAGCATGTTGTTTAATCTCCATGTATTTGTGGTTCTTCCTGCTTTCTTTTTGCAGTTGATCTCAGGTTTCAAAGCATTATGATCAGAGCATATATTGGTAGTATAATTTCAACCTTGCTATATTTGTTGAGGCTTTTTCTGTGTCTCAGTATGTGGTCTATCTTTGAGAATGTTCCATGTGCACTAGAGAAGAATATATAAGCAGCTGTTTTGGGATGGAAGGTTTTGTAAATGTCAATTATGTCCAGTTGGTCTAATGTGTCATTTAAGGATGTTGCTTTCTTATTGATTTTCTGTTTGGATGATCTATCCATATCCGACAGTGGGGTATTTCGGTTCCCTACTACGATCGTGTTTTGGTCTGTTTTTCCCTTTGGTTCTGTTAGTAATTGCTTTACATATTTCTGTGCTCTGTGATTGGGAGCATAGATATTACTAAGTGTTATGTCTTCTTGATGCACGATTCCCTTTATCGTTATGATGTGTCCCTCAGTATCTTTTTTTACCTTTTTTATTGTGAAGTCTATATCTTCCGATATTAGTACCACTACTCCTGCTTTTCTTTGAATGTCATTTGCTTGAAATATCATTTTCCATCCTTTCGCTTTGAGTTTATATTTGTCTTTGGATCTGAGATGTGTCTCTTGGAGGCAGCATATGGTTGGGTTTTGTCTTTTGATCCAATCTGCAACTCTGTGCCTTTTTCTGGGTGAATTCAGTCCATTTACATTTAGGGTGATTATTGAAATATGAGGTCTTCTTATAGCCATTTTATCTTTTGCTTTCTGGTAGCTCAGTGTTTCCAGTGCTTTCTTGTCTTTGTGTTTCTGTTTTCTTTATTTTGTTTGGCTTTTGTGGGTTTTGCCTCTGGTTTTTCTTGTTTCATGTTATATATTTCAGTTTAGAATCTTTGGTGTGTGGTTATCATTACGAATATGTAAAGGATAGTTATATATATAGTCATCCATCTTCTTCTGCGCGTGCCTTATCTCCATTCCCCTTTGCAAATTTGGAACTTTGAATCCCTCCTCTTTTTAGTCATTGTTATCTAATTCGTCCCTATATATGCTGAACTTTCATTAGTATCTTGCTATAGCAATTCTCTTCTTATTATTTAATCTTATAATACTCTGTTCTTAGTAAGGGTTGCACTCTTCTGCTTTGACTTGCCTGATAGTCACTTTATTCTTAATTATATATTTTTTGTTTGTTTTATTATTTTGTTTTAGATGAGCTGACCCCTTTCAGTATTTCCTGTAGTGCAGGCCTTGTAGTGGAGAAGTCCCTCAATTTTTTTATGTCTGGAAAGGTGTTTATTTCTCCTTCATATGGAAAGGAGAGCTTAGCTGGATACATTATTCTAGGCTGGTAGTTCTTTTCACTTAGTGTTTAAATATTTGATTCTATTTCTTTCTGACTTATAAGGTTTGTGCCAAGGAGTCCGAGAATAATCTAATGCGTTTTCCTTTATATGTTACCGTCTTTTTTTTCCTGGCTGCGCTGCGAATTCTGTCTTTGTCGTTGATATTTGATAATTTTAATACAATGTGTCTTGGCGAAGGCCTTTTTTGGGTTGAGATAATTGGGTGTTCTGTTGACTCCTCGAATTCCAAGCTCTAGCTCATTCCTTAGATTTGGGAAATTCTCGTCAATTATGTTTCTGAAAATGTTTCTAGTCCCTGCTCCTTTTCCTCGCCTTCAGTAATGCCCATTATTCTTATGTTTCCTCTCCTGATGGCATCAGCTAGTTCTTGTATGTCTCCTTTATTATTTTTCATTCTTTGGTTTCTCTCTTCTTCCCTCTGATTTATTTCTAAATTTCTGTCTTCGATATCACTGATCTTTTTCTCCATTTGGTCAACTCTGTTTCCCAAGCTTGCTATTTCATTTTTCAACTCTTGCAGTGTGTTCTTCATATCCAGAAGTTCTATTTGGTTCTTTTGAGGGTTTCAATCTCCTTGCTCTGCATATCTTGTTGTTTTTTCAATTCTTAAAATTTTTGATTTTAGTTGTGTTGGATCTCATTGAATTTTTTTCAGAAGTACCATCCTGAATTCTCTGTCATTTATGTCGCATATTTCTATGTCTGTAAGCTTATTTTCTGGAGATTTTTCTCTTTCTTTCTGAGATGCCTTGTCACTTTGGTTTTTTATGGTGTTTACTGGACTGTTTCTCTGCCTGGGCATTAATGGAAATGTATTCTGCTTTTTTTCCAGAAAGAAGATTTATTATATAAAGGTCGCTCTTTAGCCTGCTGCAAAGAAAGCACTTTTATTTTGGTTTCCCATAGGTGGCATCTAAGCCTCTTGGATCTCTGCTTTATATAAAGCCTAAATGTCTTTTTTTATTTTCTTGTAGATATTTAATCACACTTGCTACTCTGTTTCAGTCCCTGTCAGTGTTAGCAACAATTATGGTAGCGTTTGCTCAGATTCCCCTGGGGCTCCGTGGTGCTTGGTCTCGGAGGATACAGGGGAAAGGTCTCTCTAGGTTGGGGGTTGGGGACTGTGTCTCAGTCTCGGTTTTGCAACTGGGGCCAGTAAAAATCAGCTGTTGTTTCTCTTCTGTCCACTCCACTTCTCCACTTTCTGTGTTGATGACTGTGCCCTCCGGTCAGCTGCGTACAAGCCCCGGCACTTCCAGGCAGGGTTGTTCAGGAAAGTCGCTGCGCCTTCAACCCTCCCCCTCCTCCTACAGGGATCTCTGGTGGCTTCCAGAGGCAGCTTTTTTATTACTCCCAGTCCACCACCCAACACCCGGGTTCTGACCTGTGGTAGGTCTTATGTGCAGATCCCATGCTCAGACAGGGTGGTGTGCAGTTTGGGTATGTTTTGTTGAGTTTTAGATGTTCAACTTATTGTTGGTTCAAGGGGAGAGATCTAGGGACATCTCTCGCTCTGCGAAGTTTCTGCCAAATCCTGCCTTTGACTTTTTTCGCTATTCCCCGCAACCTCCCTCTATCTAGTAGCCTCAAAATATTCTCTCTATCTATGAGTTTATTTCCACTTTCGTTGTTGTTGTTTATTTTATTCTTTGCATTCCACATGTATGTGAAATTATGTGATATTTGTTTTTCCCTATCTGACCCATTTCATTCAGCGTACTCTCCTCTAGGTCCACCAAGGCAGTATTTTTTTCCATCTCCTTCCTTTTAGTCTGTGTATGTCTTTTAATCTGAAGTGAGTCTCTTGTAGGCAGCATATGTAGGGGTCTTGTTTTCTTATCCATTCACCCACTCTATCCTTTGGTTGCAGCACTAAATTCTTTTCCATTTGAGGTACTTGTTGATAGGAATGTAGTTATTACCATTCTTTATTCATGTTTTTGATACATATTTTTTTTTCTTAAAGAAGTCCCTCCAACATTTCTTGTATTACTGGTTTGGTGTTGATGAAGTTTTTTAGTTTATTTTTGTTTGGGAAGCTCTTTATCTGTCGTTCAACTCTAAATGATAGCTTTGCTAGATAAAGTATTCTTGGTTGCAGATATTGGATTTTCATCACGTTGATTATTCTGTGCCAAGCTCTCTGTCCCGAATAGTTTCTTTTGAGAAATTAGCTGCCAGTCTTATGGGTGCTCCCTTGTAGGTAACTCACTGTTTTTCTCTTGCTGCTTTTAAGATACTCTCTTTGTATTTAACTTCTGGCATTTTAATTACGACCATTGCCGAGTGATTTTTTATTTCTCTCTCTAGTTGTAGGGCTTCTGTTCATCTAGACCCCAGGTGACTCTGCTTGCTATTTGCTCTGTATTTTCATCTTTGATGTATGTCGTTTGATGTAGTCACTAGAGTGGTTAAACAAAGCCTCTGTCATCTACACCATTTTGCCTCATCTCCCAAGTATTTTTTTTTTTTTATAACAAAGCCAACAACTTTTGACTTCCTTGGTTGATCTGTTTGCAGCACATATCAAATGTAATTATGCAAGGGGCCTAATCTTCTATTCACCTTCAGAAAGCTAGGATTTTAGAACAAAATTTCAGGTATGAGGTCCTAATGGCTTCCTGGGATACTGGGATTAAAGATCCCAGAAGTTCTGGAAGTCAAAATGGTGTAAATGATAGAGGCTTTGTTCACATTCTCTTATGACCACATCAAAGTTGTGACAGAAACACGGAGCAAACAGCAAGCAGAATCGCTTGGGGGTCTAGATGCATGAGCCCTACAACTAAGGAGAGAAATAAATCATCTTGCAGCAGGAAGAGGTAGGGCAGACAAGAATGCGAGGCTGCCTGGTCCCAAGTGGCTGAGTGAGACAGAAGCTGAAGCAGCTGGCAGCTGCTGACGTTCCTCTTAAAGGAGCCATGTCTGCAACAGGGATTTTGCGGTGATATACCTGCTTGCTCTGAGCACCAGCTCCGGGTCAGCTGCTCGGGGGACACCAGGGACTTACAGGGGGATAGTGAGTTGTTGGAGCTAGGGCCAGAAGCAAGGATCTCTCCCAGACAGAAATACTGGTGGTATCCAGTGCCGCCATAGCTGAGATGTCATTAAACTCTATAACAGAGGTAGCTCCATCCAGAGAATTCCTTGAAACCTTGCTTCTCTCGACTCGCGACCCCACCTAAGCTACATCTAGTTGTGTCCTTGGTGGGTCTTGTGCAACTTGCTGAGCAGTACCAAGACTTACACTTGGTGGCAGCTGGCCTTGGTTTCTGGTGTGATTTCTGAGGCAAACATAAGCACGGAATCTGTGGATTGCTTGCTGAATCTTAACAGTTCACCTCAGAGGGGCACATGCTGGAGCTAAAATTGGCCTTTTACCGAACCCTTCTCAAGATTGTGCCTCTGGACACTTACTACACAAAGCCACACTAATAAGACTGGGAGATAGAGGAGCTTTGCTTAGAACATAGAAACAGGCACAGAAAGGCAGCCAAAATGGGAAGACAAAGAAGCAGAAACCATATGAGAGAACAGAATAGAGATTTAGGAATAATGGAGTCAAGCAATCTAACAGATGCAAAGTTAAACACATTGGTTATAAAGATGTTCACTGAATTTAGGGGAAGAGTAGATTAACTCAGTGAGAAATTTTACAAAGAGATAAAAAACATAAAAATAGAAATGGAAATTATAAAAGGGAATCAGTCAGAAATGAAGAGTATATTAGAGGGAATCAACAGAATAGATAAATAAGAGGATTAAACCACTAGTGTAAAGGATGAGGAAGCCAAAAACACCCAATCAGAATGTCAAGGAAAAAGCCAAGAATATGACAATAATTTAAGGAGCCTGTGGGACAAAATTAAGTGTAACAACATCCATGTCATAGGGGTACCTAAAGGAGGAGAGAGAGAACAAAAAGTGGAAAAGCTATTTGAAGAAATAATGAAGGAAAACTTCCCTCATCTGGTGAAGGAAATAAACACACAACTCTATGAATCTCAGAGAGTCCCAAGAAAGAGGAACCCAAAGAGGCCCACACTAAGACACATCATAATTAACATGCCAAAGGTTAAAGCCAAAGAGAGAATCTTAAAAGCAGCAAGCGGAAAGCATTTAGTTACCTACAAGGGAGCACCTATGTGACTGTCAGCTGATTTCTCAAAAGAAACTATTCAGGACAGAGGGCTTGGCACAAAATAGTCAATGTGATGAAAACTCAGGATCTACAACTAAGAATATTTTATCCAGCAAAGCTATAATTTAGAGTCAAAGGACAGATAAAGAGCTTTCTAGACAAAAATAAGCTAAAGCAATTCATTAACAGTAAGCCACTATTATAGGAAATGTTGAGGGTCTTCTTTAAGAAGAAAAACCGTGTATCAAAATCACAAATAAAAAATGGTAATAACCAAATATCTATCAAGGACTATATCAAATGGAAAAGAATTAAATGCTCCAACCAAAGTGTAGGGTGGCTGAATGGATGAGGAAACAAGACCCCTACAAATGTTGCCTTCAAGAGACTCACTTCAGATTAAAAGACACACACAGACTAAAAGGAAGGGGTTGTAAAAAGATATTGCCTTGATGGACCTAGAGGATATTGCGCCAAATGAAATAAGTCAGATAGGGAAAGAAATGTCACGTGATTTCACATATATGTGGAATCTAAAAAAACAAAATAAACAACAATAACAACAAAAAATAGAAACAAAGTCATTTATACAGAAAATATTTTCAGAGCTACTACACAGAAGGGGGGTTGAGGGGATGATGAAAAAGGGTGAAGGGATTAAGAAATACAAATGAATAGTTACAGAATAGTCATGGAGATATAAAGTGTAACATAAGGAAAATAGTCAATAATGTTGTAATAAATATATAAGGGGGAAGAGGGGTACTAGATATAGTGGGGTGATCACTTCAGCTCTAATCACTATGCTGTACAGCTGAAACTAATATATTATTGTATGCCAACTGTAATTGAAGAAAAACTCATTAAATTGTACAATGTAAATATGAGAAACTAATTGTTTATTATATTTCAATAAAACTGGGAAGAAAAAAAAGGATCAAGACAAAAAAGGAAGGAAGTTGCACAAATCTCTCTTTGGATTGTATGTGGGGAGTCAAGAGTTGTTACTGGGAACTCATTCTGGAGATGGACAGAGCTGAAAGTTATGTGGCTTTTGGATATTTGTTGGTCATCACTCAAATGCCCTCTCAACCTGTTTCCCAAAATCTTGCTTGGAGCTTTTTGATAGAGTAAAGCTTGGCAATGGAGAGATAGGGTGATTTCTGAAAACCCCAAAATTTATAGTTAAACCACCCAGGCTGACTAAAAGCTCTGATTATTTGAGAGGAAAATACTTCCCTTCTTTAGTAGTGAAAAAAGCAGTGACCTATTCCTAAGAACAGTCCTGAACATGGGTGAAAAGGTGAAGTGGAGCTTTGGAGTAAAGATGAAGGCAGCCAGTGAGGAAGTCTAAGAGCCATTTATGGAAAAGGATGTTATCTGGAGCATGGATCTCTAAAGATACTGAGTTCATTGCTGACTTCTAAACCCCCAGTCACCCCAAGCTTTGATTGCCCAGAAACTGATTAGGGATGATGAAACAATGATAATAATATCCATTCATCCATGAGAACAAACATCCATTCATTCATGAAAGCAAACATACATTTGTCAATGAAAACAAACATTCATTCATGAGAGACTTACTGTGTGCCAGATATTGTGCCAGGTGCTGGGGATAGAGCTTCTCTTTGGAAAGCTCTCAGACTAGTGGAGAGCCCAGAAAACGGATATCTAGATGTCAGTGTGTTAAGTACTGATGTGGAGGCATATCCAAGAGATTATGGATTGTGATTTAATATCTAGAAGTGGGATTTAATATCTTGGGGCATCTTCAGGGAAGGCTATCTGATTATAAGTCCTGATTTTTCACCCTTATTTATAGCTATGTTTTTTGCTTTGTAACTTTGAAGTTCTCCCCACAAAGTGTATTTCCTCACACTTTGACTTTATACCTGGCCATGTGACATGCTTCACCAATGAGATTTTAAAATATGACTCAAGCAGAGGCTTGAAATGTGTCTATATGGTTGGGCTTTCATGCCCGTGCTTCAGACACCACCATGAGAAGACCATGCCTTGACTAGCCACTGATCCCAGGAAGAAGATGAGATATACTTAGAGCACCCTTGAGCCAGCTGGACCTGCATCTTGAAGTGGAGCTTAGCTCTTCAACTGACTGCCAGCCTAGCAGAAGGGATAAAGGAGGGAGGAAGATTTAGGCATGTGTAATTATTAAACACTCATTCTGTGTAAAGCACTGTCTCAAGGCCCTAAGCATGAGAACAATAAGAAGAATAAGACACTAGATCATACAATGTTTAATTAGCAACAGTATTAGCTATAGCTACCATTCTTGAGTGCTTCTTGTGGGCCAGACCCTGTGCTGAAAATTTAACATTTTCTCACTTATCTGTAGCTAAAACACCACTCAGTAAGTACTTTTATCATCTTTATTTTACAGAAAAGGGACCTAAAGCTCAGAAAACTTTGTAACTTGCCTGGGGTCAAGTGGCAGAGCAGGAATTTGAACCTGACTCTGACTTGAAAGAATCAACTCGATTACTTGGCTACAGAAAAGTGAGGAAGAAAGCTCAAGTTAGGATTTTGCTCAGGCCTGAATGTGTCTGATGGTCCCTGCCAGTATTATTCCCACCCATCTGTGTGGGATGGGCTCTATTAAGTCCTGGAATCAATGGAAGTTTGGCTCGATGGGGAGTCACCTCACCAATAGTTTGAAGGACTCAGTATATCCTCTTGTTCTATTAATAGACATGCAAAGGAGAATCATTATGTGCTGGGCACTACACTAAGCACTAGATGTGCATTAGCTAAATTAATGTCATCCTACCTGTTAACAACTATCCTTTGAGATAGGTACAACTATTATTATACCCATAGTGCTCTAACTTTGCCACCTGGTGAGCCTCAAACATCTTGTTCATTCAACACATTATCAAGCCCATAATGTGTACCTTGACCTGCTCTCAGCACATGGGAGTGTATAAATGAAACAGATGGGACCTCTGCCTTCATGGAGCTTGCAGTCTAGAGCAGTTTCTGCTAACCCCATTCCCCAAGCCTGGTCCCATCTTTCAGACTTGTTGGTGTCTGTTTAAATAGACCCATTAACACTGCTGCTTGGGAGCCTTATCACCTCCCTGCCCCACGTTTGGCCAGACTTGAGTTTGTTATACCCATTTAGATCTAGAAATTTGCTTTGACATACCCTCCCTGTAGAGAGAAGAACAAAGGTTGGCCTTACAGGGCCACCCAATTCCTACTCCAACCCTTCTTGGCTTTACATCTTCCTCACAACTAAGAGTTCCTAGCTTGCCCTGGTGTTGGCAGAAGCGCAGATCATTTGTCATATTTCCTTTGAAAGCAGTATTCCTAGATGAGCAATTCTTGTAACTGGCCACTTTGCACCTGTATGGGAGGAGAAGACATTTCCCTCACTTTGGGTTAACTTCCACTAGCCATATGAATAGAAGCAAAATCTATTTCTTCTTCTTTCAAGCCCTCAGCAATGGAAATCACTAGTCTCCACCAAAATGCTGTTTGGAGTGCCAGAATGTACGTGAAAGTATTCTTTGAGGAATTATAATTTACTTGATGTGCTCTCTAGACCAAATTCCCTTAAAGTAACTAAATTGTGAGGCCTTTGTAATGGTGTCCCTTGGAAATGGCAGCTTGCCTCTGATTCGCAAGACTTCCCAGGACATTTACTCAAATGTGGACTTTCTCAGAGTTCTTACAAAGCGGGGCTCCCAATTACATTAACAGAAAAATGTAACCCAAGCCACAGACTGCTGAATCTAGCAGTTTTCATGAGGAATAATTTAATATTTAAATAAGCAGTAATTAAAGAGCACCTCTTCCTCCTACTCTTTACCCTTCCCTCCCTGACCCATGTCACTGCTAGATGCAGCCCATGAATCCTGTAATTGTGAGGCTGAGGGGCTGACTTGATTGCCAGCAATTAAGCCAGGCAACAGAGAAGTACAATATGGCTCGCTGGGTCATAATACCTCATAAATCAAATAAATTTTTCCCATAATCAGAAGGTCATGCAACATTCGGGTTTCCAGTTAGATTTATGAATATATTCTCTACATGAGATACATACTGCAATATACTAATTGGCACAGAAAACAAATAAATGCAGAGTACTTAGGAACCAAAATATAAGGAGCCTGTTGATCCCAGTCAGGCTCTTTTTCCTGACAAGTTAGTTATTTTGATTCTCATTTGGGGACAGTTTAGGTCACTAATAGCTTCTCCATGTCCTAATGAAATCGAGGGAGAGAGAAAGCACCCCAGATGTTGGAGCTATCTTTCATGTGATTTTTTTTTCTTGGAAAGTGATTTCGGCTGGCTCAGTAATAGTTACCCCAGCTCTCATTGGATGGCTTGGGCCAATGAGGAGAACAGAGTTGCTGAGAAGAGAAAATGACCTTTAAGCATGAGCTGAGAAGCTCTGTAGGCTAGTCTGTGTCTTCCTTACTCCAGGGAGAGTCCAATTCCTGCTTTAAACAAGTGCTACAGGGAGTGCCTGGGATTATACCCTCAGCCTCCTGCCAAGCTGAGTCAGTACTAATTCTTGTCCTACTTAGAGTTTCAAGGATTTTGTGAAGCCAAAGAGATGTAAAAATGCTTTGAGTGGGGAAAAAGTATAAAAGTAATTTGGAGAAAATTGATGCTTTTCTCTTTGAGCCTGGTGAGCATAAATCAAATGTAATCATCACAAAGTTGGGGAATTTCTTTAAAACAAGAAGTAAAAGGAAGAGGCTTAGTTGCATTTAGTGACATATCAGCATTTGCTTAGGCTTTTATAATCCTGGATGTCCCATCCCGTATGCTGCACTGATTGCACTTTGCTTTGTTCTTTTGGCGTCAATAAAAAATGGATAATAAATATGGAAAGCTTGGTTTACCTCAAACTGAGATCGCATTGCAAGATTATGACAAATTCTGGACTTATGGCAAGGCCACCATCATTTATGTGCCTGTACATTTTGCTTTTGTAGAGTGAGACATTCTAATTTAACCAGTTTGCTACTCCATATTTACTACTCAGTCTAGTAACTGCCAGTGCAAAATTTTTATAGAGAGTAAGATTTGAAACCCTTTGGATAATTTTCTAGGGTGTGTTTTGCAACACATGATAGTATATTATCTAAAAAAAAAAAATAAAGGTGACTCAGGAGCAAGGTGTTTAAACCTTGGGACAAAGTATACATTCCTTCCATCCCTTCTCTCCCTATCTTGCAAACACAACATTTTTATTAACTTAAAATGAGGTTAAAATAAACCTCAGACAACCTCAAAATGCATTAAAACCACAAAAGGCCTGTAGCTTCAAGGCATGTGCTGAGGGAGAAGGGCCAGTACCACCCACCTGGTTTTGGGGATGAGTCATGGAGAAATGGAACAATTGCCTATGTCTCCAACTATTTTTAGCATCAGCTGATAGAGCCATCTCCTTCTGCTCCCCTCTCAACAATCCTGAATAATGCTAGTATGAAGGCCAATATCCACAGTGACCCAAGACAGACTCTGTTCAGGCCTCTCTTTTGGTTAAAGAAAATTTTCCTAAAATCTTTTAAAAGGTAGGAAGTTCTCCCACTGGTGTCTATTTTTATGGGTGATTTATTTACCAGAAGTAGACTCATGTGAGCCCAATACTTTAACCAAAATTAATCACTTAAAACAGTCTCTTGTTGTTTGCATGTATAGGGAATATACAAAAATCTGGAAGAGCCCATCTGTTTTCCTTAATCTCTAACTTGTGCATGGTCACTGACAGGACAAGGTCCAACTGGTTTGTTACTTTTATAGAACCCACATAGCCCCAATTGGGTTGGACATTTTCCAGAGACATACAATAGAAAGAATGATGTTTGGAAGATTAACAGCTCTGTTTATGCAGTGTTTCTGTGAGAAAGGAGTATATTTTCTCCTCTGCATCACTATAAAATATACAGAATAATCATCACATCACAGGAAATAAGCAAATGTTAATGTATTTTTTTCTTGTTTCATAATCTAGAAAATGCAAAACAGTCAAATATAGGGATGTTGTAGGCAAGTCAAAGGAATTTTACAGAATCTTTTAGGGAGTTGTGTGTACCCTCTCAAACAACAAAATGAAATCTTTTGTTAGAACCTGGGTCTGCGCTCACTGGGCTCCTTGTGAGCTGTTTGGCTGCCTTGCTGATCTATGTCACCTACGTTTACTTTTCCTAGACTGCAATATTTAAATCAGCCAAGATGTGCCTATACGATTTTATTCATCGGTAGTATTCTTGGAACCCTCATACATGCATTTTAACTGAAGATGCAGGATTTGAGAAACATCCTTTTGTCAAACTGCAGTTGGCTTTCTTTCTTATTTGTTTATAATAGTTTCAAGAGAATTACTCTTTCCTTACTCCTCCCCATAGAAACTAACCTTCCTTCAAGTGATTTTCATTGTCCAAGATCAGACTCTCCTGTCCTTGATTGGGTAAGCCCAGTTTTAAATGGATCCAGCTAACATGTTGGTCTCTCAGAGGGCAGCTTCTGGAAACCATGGCTTTCTCTGGATCCACCAATGTGTTTTGGAATGAGTGCAGGCTTGAGATTCAGACAGGGAGCCACATACTCTTGGCTTTCCTTCCTGGCTCAGCTACCTCATCCCAGAGTCAGCCTGGGCAAGTTATTTAAACGCTCTGCTCCTCATTTCCTCCACTATCATAAAGTGATAACAATCATGGTTACTCGGGAGAGAAAAGTCTTTTGTACCTGAGATGAAAGGAACCATCGTAAGTGCAAAACTGTATAAAGACCAAGGAATCATTACCAAGACTTCAGTGAATAGTCTTGGTCATACTATCTCCCCAAAAGAGAACATGGGTTGACCTATACCATTATAAGATTTTAATATCTTTTTCTCAATTTAAGAAACAAAAATGTCATTGAGGCTAAACAAAAAAGTCTCTTTTACTTAGATGTTCTGCTTTTTTAATTTTTATTTTATTATTAGTTTCAAGTATACAGTACTTTGGTTAGATATTTACATGGTTTATAAAATGATCCCCTTGATTGCTCTTTTTCTCCTCTGGCTCTACACCTAGCCATTATATTAATGCTAACAACATTCCCTATGCCATGCTCCCCATCCCCATGACCATCTATCAACTGCTAATTTGTACTTCTTTAACCCTTCACTCCTTTGTCCCAGCCCCCCAACGCCCTTCCCCTCTTGCTGTCGCCAGACTGTCCTCTATATTTATAAGTCTGTTTTTTATTAGTTCATTCTTTTTGTTCCTTAGATTCTACATATTTCACTCAGCATAATAACCTCTAGATCTATCCATGTCGTTGCAAATAGTACGATTTCATTTTTTTGTTAATGACTGAGTAATATTTCACTGTATATATGAACCATAACTTCTTTATCCAATCATCTGTTGATGGGCATTTAAGTTGCTTCCATATTTTGATTATTGTAAATTGTGCTGCCATGAGCATAGGGGTGCATATGAATTATGAATTATTGTTTTAGGTTTCTTTGGATAAATACCCAGAAGTGCAATTACTGGGTCAAAAGGTATATCTGTTTTTAATTTTTTGAGATACTTCCAGACTGTTTTCCATAGTGGCTGTACCAATTTGCAAACCCACCAACAGTGTATGAGGGTTCCCTTTTCTCCACAACCTTGCCAACACTTGTTGTTCTTTGATTTATTTATGATAGCCATTCTGACAGGTATCAGGTGACATTGTAGTTTTAATTTGCATTTCTCTGATGATTAGTGATCTTGAGCATCTTTTCATATGTCTATTGGCCATCTGTATTTCCTCTTTGGAGAAATATCTTCTGCTGATTTTTTTAATTGGATTGTTTTGTTGTTGTTGAGTTCTCTGAGTCCTTTATATATTTTGAATATTAACCTCTTATCAGATGTATCATTAGCAAATACCTTCTCCCATTTAGTTGTTTGTTTTTTCGTTTTGTTGATGGATTCCTTTGCTGTACAAAACCTTTTTAGTTTGATGTAGTCCCATTTGTTTATTTTTTCTTTTATTTCCCTTTCCTGAGGAGATATGTCCGAAAAGAAATTACTAGTAGCAATATCAGAGAGATTACTGTCTATGTTTTCTCCTAGAAGTTTTATGTTTTGGGTCTTACATTTAAGACTTTAATCCATTTTGAGTCCACTCTTCTACACGGTGTAAGAAGATGATCCAGTTTCTTTTTGTTTTGCATGTATCTGTGGAATTTTCCCAGAAACTTTTATTGAAGAGACTGTCTTTACCTTATTGCATATTCTTACCTCCTTTGTCACATATTAAGTGAGCATATAGGTGTAGATTTATTTCTGGGCTCTCTATTTTGTTCTATTAATCAATGTATCTATTTTTATGCTGGTACCATGCTGTTTTGATTACTGTAGACTTGTAGTAAAGTTTGATATCAGGTAGTGTGATACCTCCAACTTTGTTCTTCTTTCTCAAGATTTCTGTGGCTATTCGGGGTCCTTTAAGGTTCCCATACAAATTTTAGGATCATTTGTTCTAGCTCTCTGAAAAACGTCATTGGTATTTTGATAGGGATTGCATTGAATCTATAGATTGCTTTGGGTAGTACAGCCATTTTAATGATGTTGATTATTCCTACCCATGAGCATGGTATATGCTTCCATTATTTGTATCTTCTTCAATTTCTTTTTTCAATGACATAATTTTCTGAGAACAGGTCTTTTACCTCCTTGGTTAATTCGATTCCCAGGTATTTTATTGTTTTCGATGCAATTGTAAATGGGATTATTTTCTTAATTTCCTTTTCTGAAAGTTCATCATTGGTATATAAATATGTCACTGACTTCTGATTATTAATTTTGTATCTTGCTACTTTACTGAATTCATTGATCAGTTCTAGCAGGTTGTTGTTTTTTTTTTTGGTAGAATCTTTAGGGTTCTCTCTATATAGTATTATGTCATTGGCAAATAATGAGAATTTTACTTCTTCCTTTCCAATTTGGATACCTTTTATTTCTCTTTCTTGTCTTATTGCTATGGCTAAGACTTCCAATACAATGTTGAACAGGAGTGGTGAAAGTGGGCATCTTTGTCTTGTTCCTGATCTTAAGGAAAATGCTTTTAGCCTTTCCCCATTGAGTAAGATGTTAGCTGTAGGTTTGTCATATATAGCCTTCATTATGTTGAGGTATGTTCCCTCTATTCCCACTTTGCTGAGAGTTTTTATCATAAATGGATACTCGATTTTGTTGAACTTTTTTTCTGCATAAATTGATATGATCATATGGTTTTTATCTTTTGATTTGTTAATGTTGTGTATCACATTAATTGATTTGTGGATATTGTGCCAACCTTGCAGGTGTCCTGCTTTTGATTGATGATGAGGGAAGAGGAAAAGACCAAGATGATCATATCTATCTTCATGAATGAACTCTCCTAAAATGTACCAGAGGATGCATGGGTCTCAATGGAAAACAGTATCGTTTCTCAAATAATTTAAAAAGAGAGTTACCATATAATCCAGCAATTCCACTTATTGGTATATACCCAAGAGAATTGAAAGTGGTCTCTTGAAGAGATATTTGTATATCCATGTTTATAGCAGCATTTTCCACAGCATTATTCAAAATAGCCAAAAGGTGGAAGCAACTCAAATGTCCATTAAGAGATGAGTGGATAAATGAGATGTGATACACACACACACACACACACACACACACACACACACACACACACACACACATACACACCATGGAATATTATTCAGCTATAAAAGGGAATGAAATTCTGATACATCCTACCTCGTGGATAGGCCTTGAGAACATTATCCCAGGTGAAATAAGCTAGACACAGAAAGACAAATACTGTATGATTCCATTTATATAAAGTACCTGATCAAACTCATGTAGAAACAGAAGGTAGAGTGGCTTGTTCCAGGGGCTGGGGGGAGGGAGGAATGGAGAGTTGTTGTTTAATGGGTCTAGAATTTCAGGGGCTGGGGGGAGGGAGGAATGGAGAGTTGTTGTTTAATGGGTCTAGAAAGAGTTCTGGAGATGGATGACAGTGATGGTTGTATAACAATGTGAATATTTAATTGCACTGAACTGTACATTTGAAAATGGTTAAGAGAATAAATTTTTATGTTATGTGTATTTTATTGCAATTAAAAACATTTTATTTTTTATTTTCAAAAATTAAAGACAAAAGAAAAAATAAATGGACAGTGGTGGTAATGGGGAACTTTTGGGTTTCTTCAGATGGCCATGTACATTAAGTGTGGACATTGTTGTTCTGGCCTTAGGGCAATGTTAAAGGCAGTTCCTCCTGAGTCCAGAAAACTTTTGCATAGGCTATAGAAGGTATTTTTGATAAGACAGGCAATCCTGCTTCATTTCTGAAATTCCCAAACATTCTTAGGTGCCATTGTAAGATAATCCAGTGCTATGGAGTTTTAATGGGAAGAAAAAAAGGCAAGTCCTCACTACAAGGGCTGAAGGAATCAAAAGTTGATTTTGTTCACTTGCTTGCCAAATGTGTGATGATTTCAGGCCCTGCTGGAAGCCCAAACAGCGCTAAAAAGGGCAAAATAAAATTCACAACTTTATGAGGAAAAGACACCCTAACAGATGGCTTCCTCCTCAGATGATTGTTAGAATGAGTTTCTGAGTCTCCTTTTGAGAGGCTGAGATGAAAGCTACATTATTGTGGAATTTTTTGAAGATTCTCATAAAAAGTAGGAAGTAGTATTCTATCACTATTTCTGGATAATTTCCTTTGTTCCCTTTAAAGAGAATCAACTATGAGGATGGCCGAAGGGTTCATTAAAAAATTCTACTAACTTCCTTTAAATAAAAAGAAAATCAAACCAAAGCGTTCACAAACAGGATGAACTCTATAAGGCCCCATGGAATGGGGTAAGAGTGAAGGTGGGAAGTTCTAATTTCTTCCATTACCACGGTTCTGGGCCCTGGGGGCAGATGACTCTCTATTAGTATGACTCAAATGTCAAACAAAACCTTTCCCATAGTTCCTCTAACAGGGTCAAAACAGACTAGGACTTATGTAAAAGTTTTATACAATTTTAAGGCAAAATAAAAGGAAATAATCACAGATAGTGGTACAAAGTTCACAAAATAGTTTTTTGACCTTGGTTTGGGCAGCTTGTTTCCAGGGCTTTTAGCCCATATTCCTTTTCACATTCTGTGTTTGGATTTGTGTACTGAAGCCTAAATTGATAGGCTCTTACCCGACCCTTTTATATTTCTGCTTCTGTTGCCTTCTGGCTGGTGCCATCAATGAAGCCTGCCACTGGGGGCCTTCACTAGCCTATAAGACATCTTTGTGTGAATTTGATAAAGGTTCCCTCTCTGAGAATATGCAGCTCTGCAGGTACTTGTTTTGGAGAGCAGAGTGTAGCCTGATTTTCAGCCTCTACTTATTCTCTTAAACAGGTACTCTTATTCAGTGAATGACCTATCCAACTGTATTTAATGGCCCTGTCCATCATCCAGGGCCTTTCACAATAACTTGATTGCACATGCCAAGTTTCTTCTACCTACTTAGTTCCTTAACTTTCATGTCTGGCTTCTGATCTAAAGAAATGTTTATTCTCTAGATAATTGTCATTAGGAATGACACACTAGGATTCCATTTCTTATAAAGACTTTCTTGACAGTTTACCAATATGTCTTAATTTAATATTGTGACTATATCATTTGAATAGTAACTATATACTTGGAGTCATAAAGGGGTTATTCCCGCACTAAGGTAAGTTTTTTAAAACAAGTTTGAAGGTCACTTGATAAGAAAATGGCTGAACTCACTTTGGAGTTCTTAAGGGCAGGACCCCTTCCAACAACCTGGCTCTCTAGTTAAACAGCATTCACGATGAGCCTGTGTGAAGTCTCCATGTTGATTGCCATCCAATTCTACAAAAGCTCAGAAATATGTTTTTTTGAGCAAAGCAGATAAACATTGTGTCTAGGATCAACATGCTGATATTCATCAAAACACACATCCTGCTGGGTCCTGCTGTACTCATACTCTGCACATTTTGAACAGACTATCTTATGAAAGCAAAGAATTGTTTCCTTGTAGAAAAACACATTCCCCTTGAAAGGATGCCCTAAGTGTGTATTTGTTAGCATGTATGCAGTGCTTGAGGTAATCTCTCTTTGCCCAGGCTTCCCTGGGACTAAAGATACCAGAGTGACAAAAGAAGCCCATAATTTAAACGACTTGATTGACAGCATAGACAAGGAGCTCTAATTTGCAAGCAGGTTGTGTCTATAACATTCTCCTATAGAAGCCATGTGATTGAGGTACTCAGTTTCCTAGGTTAGTCTGCATCCCACCCAAAAGAAATGACAGTAATAGTAATGTACATTTTAGTTGGAATCATGTTAGAATATTTTTTTGCAGAAAAATTTTAGTTGGAGTATTATAGCACAGATAAAGTACATTTAGTTGGAAACAAAGCTTGTGTAAAATTAGTTATTAAGAAAAATTTTTAAAAAGTTTTGTTTTTAATAATTTAGCATGCTGGGTTTTGGGGTACAAGCATGCTTGAAAACATTTGAAAAGGTGAAAGGTGATTAAGGTGGTCTTCCAGGTTTGTTTAAAACTCTCTAGAGGTTAATTATGATTTTCTACTTTGCTTTATTTCATTTTCTGTCTCCCTCATATAACTGGTGTGATAGGGGCATTTGGAGCTCCCAAATGGGAAAGGGAGAAAAAATAGGAGAGGGATGGGACACTAAACAGAAAGCATGTGAAGTAACAGAAATAGACAAGGCAAAAAGAATCAAAGAGGAGGAGCAAGGTCACCCAAGGAGGTGTGAATTAAGATATACATAATCTAAAAACAGAAAAGAGGCAGCGACCAAACACCATTGGCTCTGGTGCCTGTCATTGCAGTTACTAACAGGAGCAATTGCAGGGGCAGGATGGTAAAGGGAAAGGTAAAGAAGAAATCATTGACTATTCACATATACATGGCATTCTTGAGTTAGGTGTGTATGGCTTGTGGGACTTTTTTCTGGTTAAACAAATCAGTTGACAGAAAATATGGAAAGTAACAACTTATGAGTACTGGTTAACATTTATTAGGACTTAATTGAGCTAAGTACTGAACACATTATTTACTCCTTTCTTGCAACCACACTATGAGTTCTATAGCATGATTCTCCCCATTTTGCAGAAGAGGAAGTTATGGCATAGAAAACACAAAGCCGGTGCCAAAGTTATAGAGCTTTTAAGTAAAAGAATTGAGTTCAATCCAGGAAGTCTCAGTCCAAAGCCATATTATACAGCCTTCATGGAAATGATAGATAGCTAAATAAATAATTTGTAATCAAAGCGATAAAATCAATTAACACATTTCAAATCGCAAGTGTTTTTGTAAATCCATCAACTGTTTAGCTGTGTTTCTCAGAGGAAGTAGCTCGATGGTAGTTCAAAGTCCATCTCTCACCCTTTCTTTCCCTCTGTCTCAATAAACAACATTTGTTAAGTTCCCTACTCTGTTCCAGGCACTGTGCTAAACTCCAGGAATATAATGGTGAAGGGGATCAGGTCCTGCTCTCAAGGAAGTCCCAGAGCAGTAAACAGGTTCTTAACAACAAAAGTTATTTGGGTAAGAACTCCAGAGCTACAGGAAGGGAACCTCATTTTTGGGGGGTTGGGAGCCAAGGAAGACTTCTACTCTGGTTTGAAAGTAGGAGGTGAAGAGGGATAGGGAAAAATGTTTGAGGTAGAAGAACCAGTATGATCTAAAACTCGGAGAACTGATCTCTCATTTTTCTTCTGAAACAGGAATTGGTCAGTTTCCTGCCACTCAGCAGAGTGCTGCATTCAAGTGAAGCACTTGGAGATGGAGGAGGGAAGGGTTATACTCTGGTGTCCTGGAGCTAGCTTACGTTTCTTCTTAAATTTGCATTGAATGAGATCAGATTGGTAGCTTGAAATTGACTATGGTATGAATTTTTATACCATGGAAATTGACAGCTGCTACAGATCAGGGTTTTTAATTCCCTGGAGATCTGGTTGTTAAACATTTACTAGCACACCAGTGGACACTGGTGCTAAAGACCATCTTAAATGCAAATATATGTTTGTGATATGGCTTTAATTCTGCTTCTCATCTAGAACAGAACATATTTTTCCTGGTTTGCACCACCCACAGGCAGCTGCTCTTAAGCTGAAAGTAGAACTGAGATGAGCAATAAGATGTCACTGCAATGGTTTCATCACTCTGGTCTTCTATGACTGCGAATCTTGCCACATTCACACTTGCTAGCATCCTGTGAGTTTTCTCACCTTCACAGTTTTTAAAGTCAAACATATGTTAAAAAATAAACTGACACTGTTTTCCTTAGATATTAATGCTCATTAACACACATACCTAGATTCCCACAGCTTCATTTTCAAACCTGTAATTTGATTTACATGAATAACTAAGTCTTTACTTATATATGTTTGAAACGATCCAGAAGAAACTAACATTTCACTTTCAGAAGCAGATTTCTTCTGCACAAATATCAGCAACCTGCTCAGAATATTATCATGGATGAATAATGCATTCAAAATATACCTTGCCATGCTGACCCAGTTTCCATGGTAAAGGTTACAGGCTATGATCTTACAGGAAATGAGGAATAAGCCAGAGGTCAACAAGGTTGAGCAGATGACTCTGTCATTTTCAGTCATTTGATCTTTTTTTTCAGTCATTTGATCTTTTTTTTCCTCTTTATTGATTTGGCACAGATTTATATGCCCAGAGTATACGGAGCAAACCCCCTTGTGCCCTGTGATTGGTATCTCTCTGTGTCCCTCAAAAGAAAGGCGGCAAAGATAGATCAGCTCATATTGACATGTTGAGTATAGCAGTTTAGGGAGGACTGGCTCTGAGCAGTAGAGGAAGAAATTTGTCCAACTCACTGCATGCTGGAAATTTATTTATTTTTCACATTCAATACAAATTAGCATCTTCAAATTTATCCATATACTTTTTCAGCAGGAAGAGGAGCTCTTTGTTTTGGAATTCATACCAAATGTTGTGGAGAATTGCATGAATGTCTAAATCATTTTATTCCTGCAGATTTAGATGTTAATGCCTTGATGCACATGCACTAAAACCACTTCTTAAAAAACTAATTGAAATGAAGCAAAGCTGCCTTCTTCAAAGAGCACACCAAGGAATGAGATGGTGAAACAGAGAGAGGTGGTTGGATTACCCAACTAACTTGGTGGAAGAAGACTCCCTCCCCCAAATCTACCACTCTTACTCCTAATTAAATTGTGCCTGTACTCAACAAATCACTATTAAAAACAATACAGGGTTGGTGTTAATATCAATAAATAAAATAGGATTTTTTTTAAAAAGGGAATATTTAAAATTTTACATAAACCAACTTTCTAAAAATGCCAATTACTTGATTTTCTTGCCCCCTCCCCTAATCTTTTTCCCCATTTTTAATTTAGACAGTGTAGAGTAGTTGAAAAAGCATGAACTTGAGCTCAAACCCCAGCCTCACTGCTTTCTGGTCATGGAGCATCGAGCACTTCACCAATCTTCTCTATGCTTGAGTTTCTTCATTTGTAAAGTTGAGACAATAATACCTATTGCCTAGAATTGCTGCAGAGATTCAAGGAAATGATGTATTTACCATACCTGATCTATAGTAAGATCTGTATACATTTAAAGTTTCATTCACTACATTTAGTTTGGGAGTTCTAATTTGTAGTCTGGAAATAAGAAAAATGCATGACTGAGGACTTTATAGAAGTTATTGTGGGATGAGGGGAGTAATGACAGTAGGGTCATCATACCAGATATTCAAGTCCATATTCTTTTGCTATGATGCACATGAGGAGGATGTAGCTATGTTTCTAGAGAGGCATTTTTGTAACCTCTCTTTGTAAAAAAATTTGTATTTTTTCAACATCTTCCTTTTCCCTTTCTTCCAACATTTCACAATATCCTTTCAATTTCTTTATCCTGTGATTCCGTATGTTACATATGAAAGTCATAGCAAAAACCAACATCCAGGAGTCAAACTTGTCTTTTTACCATTAACCACCCATGGTTGGACCTGATTAGATCATTGATCTCATCTGAGTTTTACAATATATACCCTCCTATTCTAGATTGGCTTGTGACTTGCAGAAGAAATTTTAGGTGACTCTTTATGTATTTATAGAATTTTATTTCACATGAAAGAGATTTTAAAATAAAATCATAATCATCTACAAAATCAGAAAAGTAGCCAGTATGAAGCAGTTTTCCAAAATCCACTCCACAACCTTCAAGGATCTAGTCCCATTGCATCAACTTTCTCTAAATTAAGTTTAAAATGACTTCAGAGCCAGATTGGAAAAAGCCCCAGCATCTTCCATTTGTGTCAAGCATTCTACACACCCCACCAGTCACTTAGAATCTGCACTCTTGGACACCTGAAAGCCACTCTTGGTGTCAGTCAGATTGCTGCTGCATGACTGCTATCCTTCCTTGACTCCTCAAAGCCCCCCAAGGGCTCTGGTCCCCTCTATCTTCCTGCTGTTGCTGGCTCCATTACAGTATAATCTTGATGGTTCCAAGTCACTGTGGTCCATCAGGAGAGCACAGTCCCCCAGGCAGGTGAAGTTCAGGCATTCAGCCTCAACAGAACTACAGATACCTCTCTTATTCCCAGTCCTAGGGACTCCATCTCAGGGACTGACATCTCCTCTTTTCTCTTTGAAGCTTAAAGTGGTCATTTTGCTCCTATCTTGCTCTGCGACTTTGCTTTTGGCTGGAATGATACTAACTCAGAATGGGGGTTCTTGGCTTTATGCAGGCAAGAAGATATTAACAGTTATGCATGTCTCTAATTAATAAGAAATTTTAAAATTTTTTAAAATAAATTTTGTTTGTTAGTTAATGTCTTTATTACTTAGAGTCCTG
This sequence comes from Pteropus vampyrus, assembly GCF_000151845.1. Taxonomy (NCBI): domain Eukaryota; kingdom Metazoa; phylum Chordata; class Mammalia; order Chiroptera; family Pteropodidae; genus Pteropus; species Pteropus vampyrus. The sequence goes on along the minus strand of NW_011889168.1, from coordinate 879,745 downwards.
TAGAAAACAGATGGCATACTTCAGGGGTGATTAAAGAGGAAAGGACTATTTATAGAATTGTGGATAAGGTTAAAGGGATCAACAATGTTGGCAATGCACCCTAGAGACTAAGAAAAGTAAGAAGCCTTAGAGTTAAAGCAGTAAGGTAAGGACACTGTTTCTTGAACCCAGAGACAGCTATGGCTATGCAAGAAGGGCTACCTGACCCATGCCTGTGAAGTTGATAAAGGAAACTGATGTGGCAGAGAGGTAGGATGGGGGTGGGGTACATTTTCTGTTCTTTTTCTTCAAACTCTCTGACTTCTGCCAGTGCCTCCCATTAGCCCAATCCAAGCAGAAGGCAGAGGTTCAGTGAGTCCAGCTGATGCAGTACCATAGAGGGCAGCCTCAGAGCACAGAAAGATAGAGAGAGAAATAACATGGATCTGGAAGAGCAAACTGAAGAAATCACCAGAAGAACATCTTTTGCAATAGAAAACACGAAATGAATGAAAAGATTGAGTGAATATTAAGAGAAATAAAGGATGGGTGATGTTCAGCAGAAAAGATAATGGAGGAAGGGATGAATTGAGTCATGAAGGACAAGGGATCATCTCTTCCTGGTTGCTTCCTAAAGTAGAATCCTAGAAGTTGCAGCTAAATAAGTCCTTTTTTCATTGTACCCATGTAATGAACAGACATTCCCCCAAAATATCTCACCTTCCAACCCACAATTAGAAATGCAGATTTTAATTATTGGCTGAGACATCGTCAGACCACCTACAACCAGGCAATCAATCCTTAAATGTAAAGATCAGTGTCTTACACTTTCCTGTTTTGCTGCCAGGGAAGGAATGGAGGGATGTTTCAGTTATTGCCTGCAGACTAACATATCACTCCAAAGCTTGGTGTAAAACAACACTTATTTATTATTTCTTGCAATTTTTCTGGGTTGACAGGACTCAGCTGGGCCACCTATTGTTGCATATCATATAGCTGAGGTCATTTATGTAGCTGCCCTCAACTGGGAGCTTGGTTGGGGTAGGAACATCCAAGTTGGTCTCTCATCCTCTAGAGCTTCTCTGAGTGTGGCCTCTCAAATCTCCTCAGTCATCTAACCTGGCCTTCTTTACAGCATGGAAAATATTTTCCAAGGAGTGTTCTAAGAAGACAAGTCCCAGTGTGCAAGCATTTATCAAGCTTCCACTTGCATCATGCTTGCTAATATTCCATTGGCCAAAGCAGGTCATGTGGCATATGACCAAACTCAAAAGCATTGTGGGAGGGAACTACAGGAGGACATAAATACAGAGAGGTATAGTCAGTCCATCAGGGGCCACTAATGTAAGTCCACCACAAAACATTAGAGAATTTGGTCCCTGAAGAAGTGAAAGTTTTCAGAAAGGAATTGAGAAATCAAAACTTGCTAAGATCATCCTGTTACCTTAGTTTTATGAAGGCCAATATATGACAAGGTCAAAGTTTGTTTCTGTGATCATGGCCAGGGCTGTTTCCATGCTTTACCAGTGTTTGTTTAATGTGGAGTAATAATGCAATTCTTTATCAAAGAAAGTCACTATTAGAGCTCTCAGGGTACCAAGCTTGTTCTTTAGGTTTGAGGAAAGGGAAAAAGGTGCATTGGGGAGGGAGGAGGAATGGTCAGAGGGAAAAAGAGGATGGAGCTCAAGGTCATTTTGCACAGGCTGAAGAGTCAGCACAGAATGAGAACCCAGGTTCTCACTCCAGCCCAGGATCTAGGAAAATAAAGCTTAATGGAAATTACAGTTTATTAAGTTTGAGAAAATCTGAGACATTTATTTATCAAGTAGGAAGCATTGTGCTCATAGTTTGTAATCCTGAAGATTTGAGTTTGGAGGAGAACCCCAGAAAATAATCCTCCCTCATTTGTAATGTAATGTCACTGCTCCTCTATGTTTCCAACAAAGTTAAAGATAGTAGCTGTGGGCATTTTCAGATTTCCCTCAGTCATGAAGGGGTTCCAGGGTGTGGGTGTGGCATGGTAGTCATATATTGACTTGCTAGCTGTAACCTGAAGGGGGTCTTAGATGTACACATGGATAATCTCCATGTGCACTGCTGCAAAAGCATCCTGCCTGTTTGTGGGGTGGGAGATGCACTCTGGAGCCCACTTGGAGAAGCCCACTTTGAGTCTCTTCCTAGTGTCCCCTTCTGTTCCAACATGTCTCAACATGGCCTTATGCTGTCTATTTGCCCTGGAGTATCGGATGCAGAGTAAAATGTGTAAACACATAAACCATAGATATGAACAATGCAATTGAAAATCTTCAGATGAGTATGAGATTTTAAAGGTCCAAATAAAGGTTAAATCAAAATAATCCTTTCAGACATTGCTTTTTGGGCCAATTTATGAGCCACATATGAAAATTGATCTTTTTATTTCATATTTACAAAAGCCAAGACTAAAATCAGCACTACCGAAGGGAGAAAAAAGATGACATAGATGATAGAGGCTTTGTTTATACCTCTTGCAACCAAATCAAAGTTGTGACAGAAACATGGAGCAAACAGCAAGGAAAGTCATCTGGGATCTAGATGAACAGAATCACTATAACTGGGGAGAGGAATAATTAGTCAACCCGGAATGGTAGAAGGTAGGAGGAGGTGAAGACACAAGAGGAGGAGAAGACGTGAGGCTCCCTTGTCCCTAGCATCTGAGTGGGACAAAGGCTATGGCAGAAGTAGCCGGCAGCTGCAGACAACTCTTAAAGTGTCCGTGTCTGCTAGCAGACTTTCATGGTGACAGACCTGCTCACTCTGAGCACCAGCACCGGGTAGGCTGCTTGGGGGTCACTAGGGACTTATAGGAGGACACCGAGTTGTTGGAGTGATGGCCAGAGGTTAGGCTCTCTCATGGACGGAAGTGCCGGCAATATCCATTGATCCTCTGTTGAGCTTTCCTCGCCCCCAGTGTGTGGACACAAGGCCTCCAGGTGTCATCAAACTGGACAAGAGAGGTTGCTTTTCCCAGAGGATTCCCTGAAACTCTGCTTCCCTCAACTCATGGTCCCACCCAAGCCACATCCAGTTGTGTCCTCAGCAGGTCTGGTGCTCCTTGCTGAGCAGCGCCAAGACTCACACTACTAGCAGCTGGCCTTGTTTTTTGGTGTGGTTTCTTGAGGCAACTATAAGCATAGCATCTGTGCATTGCTTGCTGAATCTTAACAGGTGGCCCCAGAGGGGCACGGGCTGGGGCTAAAATTGGCCTGCAGCTGAACACATCTCAGGACTGTGCCACTGACACCTACTACACAAAGCCATACTAATAAGACCAAGAGACTTAGGAGTTTTGCTTAGTACATAGAAACAGACGTGGAAAGGCAGCCGAAATGAGAAGACAAAAAAGCAGAAACCATATGAGAGAACAGAACAGACATCCAGGAATAATGGAGTCAAGCACTTAACAGATGCAGAGTTCAACACACTGGTTATCTGGTTATAAAGATGCTCAGTAAACCTAGGAGAAGTGTAGGTAAATTCAGTGAGGACTTTAACAAAGAGATTTTTTAAAAAATCATAAAAGTGGAAATGGAAATTATAAAAGGGAACCAGTCAATAGTGAAGAACACATTATCTGAGACGAAGTGCATATTAGAGGGAATAAACAGAGTGCATAAAGAGGATCGGACCACAGATATAAAGGATGGAGAAGCCAAGGACACCCAATCAAAATGGTGAGAAAAAAGAAGCCAAGACTATAATAATAATTTATAGAGCCTATGGGACACAATTAAATGTAAAAATATCCATATCATAGGGGTACCTGAAGGAAAACAAGAAGCTGAAGAGTTATTTGATGAAATAATGATGGGAAACTTCCCTCACCTGGTGAAGGAAATAGACATATAACCCCAGGAAGCTCAGAGAGTCCCAAGAAAGAGGAACCCAAAGAGGCCCACACCAAGACACATCATAATCGACATGCCAAAGGTTAAAGCCAAAGAGAGAATCTTAAAAGCAGCAAGAGAAAAGCAGTTAGTTACCTACAAGGAGGCTCCCATAAGACTGGCAGCTGATTTCTCAAAAGAAGCTATTCAGGACAGAGGGCTTGGCGCAAAATAGTCAACGTGATGAAAACCCAGGATCTACAACTAAGAATATTTTATCCAGCAAAGCTATCATTTAGAGTCGAACGACAGATAAAAAGCTTCCCAGACAAAAATAAGCTAAAGGAATTCATCAACACCAAGCCAGTAGTACAGGAGATGTTGGAGGGACTTCTTTAAGAAGAAAAAATATGTATCAAAAACATGAATAAAGGATGGTAATAACTACATTCCTATCAACAAGCATCTCAAATGGAAAAAAAATTAGTGCTGCAACCAAAGGATAGAGTGGGTGAATGGATAAGAAAACAAGACCCCTACATATGTTGCCTACAAGAGACTCACTTCAGATTAAATGACACAGACTAAAAGGAAGAGGATAGAAAAAGATATTGCTTTGATGGATCTAGAGGGGATTGCACTGAATGAAATAAGTCGGATAGAGAAAGACAAATATCGCATGATTTCACATACACGTGGAATCTAAAGAACAAAATAAACAACAACAACAACAAAAAAGGGAAACAAACTCATAAATACAGAAAATATTTTGAGGGCTACTAGATGGGAATGGATTTGGGAGGACAGCGAAACAGGGCAAAAGGATAAGAGGTACAAATGGGTAGTTACAAAATAGACATGGAGATATAAAGTGTAGCATAAAGAAAATAGTTAATAATGTAATAAATATGTAAGGAGGAAGAGTACTAGATTTAGTGGGGTGATCACTTTGTGAGTTATATAGATCTCTAATCACTATGCTGTACAACTGAAATGAATATATTATTGTATGCCAACTATAATTGAAAAAAATCTCATTGAATTGTACAATGTAAATATGAGCAACTAATTGCCTATTATATTTCAATAAAGCTGGGGAAAAATTAGAAACATATGTTTACAGAAGTTACAGTTAGAGAACTAAAATATTTAATGGAATATATTTATACCTTCCATGTAGAAATACTTTTCTGCAAAGGCATCAAGCTTGCCACATATTTTTCCTAAAACCAAGAAGAAAAAGTTAATCAAAATTAGGTGTTCTTAACCATAGTCTTTGACAATGTTTAAACAGATGTACTTAAACAAAATGGGTTTTGAAGTTTTTCATCATATGCTCTTTCAATGAATATCAACAATGCCATCACACCCCACAACAGATAAAGTTAAATTTAAATTGAATTAGGAATTAAGACTTTCTATAAAAATTCAACTAAATCTTAGATAGTCCAAGGGACGACATATTTTTACATATTTTATTTTTAAATTGATTCTTAGAGGTATAATTTACATACGATAAAATGCAAACTTTTAAGTGTATAAGAAATGAGTTTTGACAAATGTATACACACATGTAACTGCCACTACGTAGAAAGAATTTATTAATTTTATTCTATTCAAAGAACCAAATTTTGGCTTTGTGTGTGTTTTCTTCATATTCATATTGTATTTTTTTTTGCATTTTGGTCTTTATTATTGGTGTTTTTTATAATTTTTTAACAGAAATTAAACTTTTATATTTATATCAGGGAACCAGATGTCCTTTTTCCAAAATTAATGTTAGTTCAAAATACTGGGTTAAATACAAGTTTTCAAAATTGCACTTATCCTGTTTTTCTTGTATGTGCACTTTTAAACATTTTATTCTATTTTATTATTAGTTTTAACTATACTGTACATTGGTTAGACATTTATATGGTTTATGAAGCAATTCCCCCGATTACTCTATTTTCCCTCTGGCTCTACACATAGCCATTACATCACTGCTTACTGCATTCCCTATACCATGCTCCCCTATCAACTACTAATTTGTACTTCTTTACCCCTTCACCCCTTTCTAAATAATTTTTTATCATTCAATTACAGTTGACATACAATACTATATTAGTTTCAGGTGTACAACATAGTGATCTGACATCTGTATAACTCATGAAATGATCACTCCGATAAATCTAGTACCATCTGACACTATACATAGTTATTACAATATTATTGACTATATTCCTGATAGTGTACTTTACATCCCCATGACTATTTTGTAACTACAAATTTGTACTTAATCATGTCCCCTTTTTAACCCATTCCCCAAATCCCCTCTCATCTGGCAACCATCAAAATGTTCTTTGTATCTATGAATTTGTTTCTGTTTTGTATGTTCATTTTTTGTTCCTTTAGATTCCACAAATAAGTGAAATTGTATGACATTAGTATTTTTCTGTCTGACTTAGTCCACTCAGCACAATACCCTTTAGGTTCATCCACATTGTTGCAAATGACAAGACTTTATTCCTTTTTTATGGCTGAGTAATATTTCATTGTATACATGTGTCACCTCTTCTTTACCCATTCATTCATTGGTGGACACCCAGATATCCTCCATATCTTGGCTATTGTAAATAATGCTGCAATGAACATATGGATTCACATATTGCTCAGAGTAGTAGTTTCGGTTTCTTTGGATAAATATCCAGAAGTAGGATTTACTGGGTCCTTCTTTATCTCTTGTTATAGCCTTTGTTTAAAATTCTATTTTATCTGGTATAAGTATTGCTACCCCAGCTTTTTTTTTCATTTGAATTTGCATGAAATGTCTTTCCATCCCTTCATTTTCAGTCTATTTGTCTTTCAATATGAAGTGAATCTCTTGCAGGCAACATATATAAGGATCTTGTTTTCTTATCCATTCAGCTACTCTATGTCTTTTGATTGGAGCATTTAATCCACTTACATATAAAGTAATTGTTGATAAATATGTAGTTATTGCCATTTTATTATTATTTTTTAAATCTTTTTTGCCCTTCTTTTTAAAGAAGTCTCTTTAGCATTTCTTGTAACATTAGTTTGGTGTTGATGAACTCCTTTAGCTTTTTCTTGTATATGAAACTCTTCATCTGTTCTTTGATTTTAAATGATAGCTTTGCTGCATAGAGTAGTCCTGGTTGTAGGTCCTTGCTTTTCATCACTTTGAATAGTTTGTTCCTGGCCCTTCTGAATTGCAAAGTTCCTGTTGAGAAATCGCCTGACAGTTTAATGGGAACTCCCTTGTAGGTAACTGACTGCTTTTGTGTTGCTGCTTTTTAAGATTCTCTCTTTGTCTTTAACCTTTGGCATTTTAATGATGATACGTCTTGGTGTGGACCTCTTTGGGTTCATCTTGTCTGGGATTCTCTTCACTTCCTGGGATTGTATGTCTATTTCTTTCACCAGGTTAAAGAAGTTGTCAGTCATTTTTTCTTCAAATAGGTTCTCAATCTCTTGTTCTCTCTATTCTCCTTCTGGTATACCTATGATGCAAATGTTGCTATGTTCGATGTTGTCCCAGAAATTCCTTAAACTATTCTCAGTTTTTTGGATTCTTTTTTCTCTTTACTGTTCTGATTGGGTGTTTTCTGCTGCCTTATCTTACAAATTGCTGATTTGATCTTCTGCTCCATCTTATCTACTATTGATTCCCTCTAATGTATTCTTCATTTCAGTTATTGTATTTTTCATTTCTCACTGTATTTTTTAATGTTTTCTATCTTCATTTTTATGCTTCTTATATCTTTGTTGAAGTTTTCACTGAGATCACTGAGTATCCTTAAACCAGTGTCTTGAACTCTGCATCTGATAGGTTGCTTTTCTTCATTTTGTTTAATTCTTTTTCTGGACGTTTTTCTGTTCTTTCATTTGGAACATGTTTCTTTGTTGCCTAATTTTGGCTCCCTCTTTACATTTGTTTCTAGGTAGTGCTGTTATATCTCCCAGTCTTGATAGAGTGGCCTTATGTAGTAGGTGTCCTGTGGAGCCCATTGGCTCAGATTCCCTGGTCACTTGAAACAAGCATTCCAGGTATGTCCTTTGTGTGTGCCTTCCTATTGTAGTTGAGCTTTGATTACCATTTTCATGGCATGGGAGGGATTAATCCTGAGGCTGATTGGTGTGAGAACTGGTTGCTGACTACAGTGGAGGAGCTGTTGTCCAGGGGCTGACCCTACAGGGCTGGTTTCACTTTAGCAGGGCTCTGGTGCCTTCCCAGTCTGTCCTTGGGGTGTGTCATTTGTGGAGTTGGTTACGTAGTGCTCTGGTGTGATCTGAAGCTGGCCACTGGATATGTTTGTTCTGGTGCCTCTTGTGAGAGGGTGTGTTGCAGGTCAAGATTGCCACTGCCTGTGACCTGCCCAGGGCCACTTGGTATGAGCTATAATGTTATCTGCAGATAGCCACCACTTGTCCTGGGCTTGGAGGTGCCTGGGAGAGGCTAAACTGTGAACTAATGCTAGCTGCTGCTAATTCCTGGGTTTGGGGCTGCTTAGCAAGAGGTACGGATCACACTGAAGCCAGATGCTGCTTCCTTTGGGTTAGTGAACCTTTGAGAGATTTTAAGAAAGTCTGTAGCATGAGTCAAGACAGGCCATTTGTATGGAAAGGCCACTGGAAGCAGCTCGGGTGGGACAGGGTCTCAGGGCCAGATGTTTTCTTAATGACACTGAAAGAATTGTAAAATATCGTATGAGTCAACTTGCTACCTCCAGGTAAGATCATGTTCATTCCGTCCAACTCTGCTTATTGTAGAAGACCTTTAGGGCAATGATAACTGTCTTTCTTACTATCCAGGTCTGTATTAAAACACAAATGAAGAGTTAACAGGTATTTTATTCTGCATTGAAACAGAAGTGAAGAGTTAACAGCTATTTTTGTAACTGTGTAAATGGTGACTATGGGATAGGCCAGGTCATCAGCATTCAATCTCTAACAGAAGGTTTTTCTTCCTGTCTTGCACATACAATCATTGGAGTTCAGAAACTAGACACCTGCTTCATATAGAAAATGTCCTGGAAGGAATTTCTGAAACGTGTACACAATCATTATGATGTCTCTTGGCTTGATCTATCTAAAGATCATCTAGGTTAGTTTTTACTACACTGTATAGCCAATGTTTATACAGATATGACACATGACTGTTCAATTGAAAAAAAAAAGTATTTTCTAAATGAAATTAATGATTTATTTTATCATGAAATGGGAATATAGGGATTTGAGGCCCTGACTCTATCACCTAACACTCGTACCTCATGAGTTTGTCACCTCACTGCCAAGGACTTGTCACCTCACTGACATGGCTTTGGTGCTCTCATGACAGGTTACAGGTAGATAATAACTAATGGTCTTTCTAGATAGAATTGAAATCTTATTATTTGAACATGGGAATTCTGCTGGGATAATTCTGTGTAACAAATGACACCAAAACTTGATGACTTAAAACAATATAAGGATTACCTGTAGTTTAGCTGGGCTCAGCTCCAAGCATCAACTTCTGTTCAGGCTAGCTCCACATGTCTCTTCATTCTGGGGCTTCAAGCTATCTGGAGCATGTTCTTTTCATAGATGATGGCAACACACACACACAAATACACACACAAACTAAGTGGAAATACACAATACCTCTTAAGAGCTCAGGTTGAAACTGGCACCCTTTCACTTCTACCTACATTCCATTGGCCAAAGCAAGTCATATGGCCAAGCCCAAGTCAATGGGTCAGGGATAATCTTTCTCTCCTGAGAGGCACTGCAAACTCACATGGCAAAGGATGTAGATGTGTAATTACATTACAAGGACAGAATTAAAAATTAAGAATGGAAATCTAATCTATTACCACCCTACTGGCCACTAGGCATAATCCATGATCTCTAAATCTTCCAGCTCTGATTTGTGTGCTCCTCTCTTTCCCTCAAATACAGCAGATGTCTAATTATAAGTGAATTTTATAAGTGAACTTTACTAGCCAAGAAAGTTCCTGGTCTTAGAGAAGGGACTGCTGGTTGTCTAAGACAATGCACCTTGCTATTGGCCAGCCACCTTAAGACAAAGCTGAGCTGACATCAGTGGTCTAAATTAGATGAGTATTTGTTTAGAACTCATGTTTATCTATACTCAGGAGAGCAGAAAGTTGTTTTCAGGTTCCAGAGACATTTTATTCACCCCGATGCAGCTCCAAATGATTCCACAATGATCTTTCGGTTCACCAGTAAAATAGATTTCTTAGCTCTTCTCAAAAGTTCTCATATAAGAAATTCAATGGAAAACTGTGGAAGTTTCCCATAGTCACTGACCCAGAAGGCCTAGTAGTGTTGTTGACTGGCAGAAATGCAAATCACCAGACTTACATCAACAGAAATCAGGAGTTTCATCTCTCACTCAAAATTGATTGAATCCTCTTGATATTTGATCTATATGCTTATTTGTGTGAGGATGCACATCCAAGTCCAAATCAGGAAAATCACCAAGCTACTCTTCTCAGAAATGGTCAGACCCTTGTGGGATATTCCCTTCCTTGTTCCTGTTTTGATCCTTAGAGTTATGGGCTGTAATGGAAATGTTTGCACAACATGAACTCTAGCTGCATACTGTACAAGGGGGCCTCATGTCTGTAATTTTTTAACATGTAACCTGCCAAGACATATACCCATAAAGTAAACTTTCATATGGCAAGACCTCCCTTCAATGGACAGTCATTCACTGAACTTGTAAGAAACCATCATGGGCTGTTTCCAGGCTGAATCGCTGCCATAACTTCATCTAGCTGCCTTGTTGTTACCGTCAGCTTCAGTCAGATTAACTTGCTGGCCAGAGATGGAGAGAAAGGAGTCTACAAACAAGTTATTGGCTGTGGACCAACAAGGTCATCTCTCAATAGTGACACAGGCTTAGAGCTGCTATTGAAAAAGAGACTATCTCCAAAAGATTTGAAAATGAGCTAAAGCATGAAATAAGACTTGTTCAAAAAATATAATTCTGTTAATGTGATTGCTTTAATTAATATTTCTGGAAGCCATTCCAGTATATTCTGTTAATGAAAATTGATTTCTTAAATCTTATAAAATGAAGTTAATGACAAAAAACTTTCCCTTTCAAGAGGATGTAAAGATTTAAAAAGGAAATATGGAATCAAAATTGGTCTTTGCCCCAAAGATGAATTTTAACTTTCTGTGATACTAACAATGGACATTGTTTGGGGTAATCATCATACTATTTCCCACTGATTAGTTAGTCTCTTTAAGAGATTTATTCATTCACTTTTTAGAATCTTTAGCTATATAATGATTTCATTTTTTTAAATTTTGTAGATTTATTGGAATAATGTTCTTTATAGGCATAGAATGGCAGAAATAAATGTTTCTTTCCTTAATCATACCATACTAGTGATCCAGTATTAACTATTTACTACAGTGTAACAAATTGCCCCTAAACTCAGTGTCTTAAAAGAACAACATTTACATTTATTATCATTTGCATTTATTATATACTATAAACAACATTTCTAATTTCACAGTTTCTGTAGGTCTGGAATCTGGGCATGGTTGAACTGGATCCTGTTTCAGGGTCTCTCAAAAGGCTGTAATCAAGGTGTTGGCAGGGCTGTACTTTGATCTGAAGGCTCGACTGAGGAAAATCTGCTTCCAAGCTTGCTCACATGGTTGTTGGAAGAATTCTAGTCCTCACAGGTTAATGGATTGAGAGTCTTATTGGCTGTTACCTGGAGGCCTCCCTCACTTCTTTGCCAAATGGGTCTCTCCAGAGGGGAGCTTACAACATGGCAGCTTACTTCCCCTAGAGGAAAGGCTCCAAGAGAAAGAGAGTTTGTAAAAGATCACAACAAGGAAAAAGCCAGTCTTTTTGTAACCTAGTCTCAGAATTAACATCCCTTCACTTTTGCTGTTTACTAGAAGCAAGTCACTAGGTCCAGCCTTGACTCAAGGATGTAAATACTAGCAGGCGAAGAGCTTTCTGGGGCCTTTTAAAGGCTGCCTGACACCAATCTTTTAGCCATTTAATCAAATATGACTTAAGGTAAAGAAAAAATATTTAGACAAAACATACTAGAACTTGAAATATACATGTATGTTCTCCCTATTGAACTAGACAACTTGTAAGACTCTATTCCAACAATGATACCCTTAATCAAAATATTTATCAAACCAATTTTTAAAATTCTTTCCCAGAGTTGTCTTTAGTGCATGTGATACATTGTTTGCAGTCTCCCAACTTTACTCCACCCTAAAGTTATGGCCAATCTTTTTTTTTCTTTGAAGGCAGATCAGAATAATAGAAAGAGTTAAGCATAATTCAGATAAATAAAGTTAGTAATTAAGGTTGGTAATGCTGTTTTTTTCTTTTCCCTGGCTTTATTGAAATAAAATAGACGATGAGTTGCTCATATTTATATTGTACAATTCAATGAGATTTTTTTTGTTATAGCTTGCGTACATTAATATACCAGTTTCACTTGCACGGCACAGTGACCAGAGATCCACATAACTTGCAAAGCGATTACCCCACTAAATCTAGTATCCCTCTTCCTCCTTACATATTTATTAAAAACATTATTAACTATCTTCCCCATACTACACTCTACATCTCCATGTCTATTCTGTAACTATCCATTTGTACCTCCTAATGCCTTTGACTTTTTCGCCATTCCCAACATCCCCTCTATCTAGTAGCCTCAAAATATTCTCTGTATCTATGAGTTTGTTTTTGTTTTTTGTTGTTGTTGTTGTTTATTTTGTTCTTTAGATTCCACGTGTATGTGAAATCATGCGATATTTGTCTTTCTCTATCCGACTTATTTCATTCAGTGCAATCCCCTCTAGATCCATCAAAGCAATATCTTTTTCTATCCTCTTCCTTTTAGTCTGTGTCATTTAATCTGAAGTGAGTCTCTTGTAGGCAACATATGTAGGGGTCTTGTTTTCTTATCCATTCACCCACTCTATCCTTTGGTTGCAGCACTAATTTTTTTTCCATTTGAGATGCTTGTTGATAGGAATGTAGTTATTACCATCCTTTATTCATGTTTTTGATACATATTTTTTCTTCTTAAAGAAGTCCCTCCAACATCTCCTGTACTACTGGCTTGGTGTTGATGAATTCCTTTAGCTTATTTTTGTCTGGGAAGCTTTTTATCTGTCGTTCGACTCTAAATGATAGCTTTGCTGGATAAAATATTCTTAGTTGTAGATCCTGGGTTTTCATCACGTTGACTATTTTGCGCCAAGCCCTCTGTCCTGAATAGCTTCTTTTGAGAAATCAGCTGCCAGTCTTATGGGAGCCTCCTTGTAGGTAACTAACTGCTTTTCTCTTGCTGCTTTTAAGATTCTCTCTTTGGCTTTAACCTTTGGCATGTCGATTATGATGTGTCTTGGTGTGGGCCTCTTTGGGTTCCTCTTTCTTGGGACTCTCTGAGCTTCCTGGGGTTATATGTCTATTTCCTTCACCAGGTGAGGGAAGTTTCCCATCATTATTTCATCAAATAACTCTTCAGCTTCTTGTTTTCCTTCAGGTACCCCTATGATATGGATATTTTTACATTTAATTGTGTCCCATAGGCTCTATAAATTATTATTATAGTCTTGGCTTCTTTTTTCTCACCATTTTGATTGGGTGTCCTTGGCTTCTCCATCCTTTATATCTGTGGTCCGATCCTCTTTATGCACTCTGTTTATTCCCTCTAATATGCACTTCGTCTCAGATAATGTGTTCTTCACTATTGACTGGTTCCCTTTTATAATTTCCATTTCCACTTTTATGATTTTTTAAAAAATCTCTTTGTTAAAGTCCTCACTGAATTTACCTACACTTCTCCTAGGTTTACTGAGCATCTTTATAACCAGATAACCAGTGTGTTGAACTCTGCATCTGTTAAGTGCTTGACTCCATTATTCCTGGATGTCTGTTCTGTTCTCTCATATGGTTTCTACTTTTCTGTCTTCTCATTTCGGCTGATTTTCCACATCTGTTTCTATGTACTAAGCAAAGCTCTTAAGTCTCTTGGTCTTATTAGTGTGGCTTTGTGTAGTAGGTGTCAGTGGCACAGTCCTGAGATGTGTTCAGCTGCAGGCCAATCTTAGCCCCAGCCTGTGCCCCTCTGGGGCCACCTGTTAAGATTCAGCAAGCAATGCACAGATGCTATGCTTATAGTTGTCTCAAGAAACCACACCAAAAAACAAGGCTAGCTGCTAGTAGTATGAGTCTTGGCGCTGCTCAGCAAGGAGCACCAGACTTGCTGAGGACGCAACTGGATGTGGCTTGGGTGGGACCATGAGTTGACGGAGGCAGAGTTTCAGGGAATCCTCTGGGCAGAGCAACCTCTCTTGTCCAGTTTGATGACATCTCAGCTATGAGAACACTGAGTCTGTACACCAGGAGTGGGGAGGTCTCAACAAAAGAACAATGGATACTGCTAGAACTTCTGCCCAGGAAAGAGACTCGCCTCTGACCCTTTCTCTGACAATTCAGTGTCCCACTGAAAGTCCCTGGTGTCCCCCATCCAGTCTACCCTGCGCTGGTGCTTAGAGCGAGCAGGTCCGTCACCATGAATGCGCACTTGTGGACACGGCCCCTTTAAGAGGTGTCTATAGCTGCCGCTGCCACTGCCACAGCCTCTGTCCTACTCAGTCGCTCAGGTCCGGGCAGCCTCGTGTCTTCGCCCCCTCTTCCCTTCTACCATCGCAGGTTGACTAATTATTTCTCTCCTTAGTTGTAGTGCTTTTGTTCATCTAGATCTCAGGTGATTTTCCTTGCTTTTTGCTCCGTGTTTCTGTCACAACACTGATTTTATTGCAGGAGGGACGAACAAAGCCTCTGTCATCTATGTCATTTTTTCTGGTCTCTATTTCTAATTTTTAAATACAGTATTCCCTGCTTTTTAGAGTCAACCCTTGTTAAGCCAATTCCTTCCAGAAGAATTTATGAGAACATTTGAGAAAACAGGACCTTAACTGACCTCTAGAATAAAAGGACATTGGATTGGACTTTACCAGTTCTTCTCTTTTCTTTTTAACCTACTTCTAGAGCTTTATTTAAAAAAACAAACAAACAAACTAGATTTAAACATCTTTTTTATCCAAAATTCCGTTGTTTCACATGGTTTATCTGCGCTATAGGTAGGGAAGGTATTAGGGAAAGGAAATAAGTCATAATCAAACTTGATTTTTTTAAAAAATTATTTTTATAAGCAGTTTTTAAAATGTCCAAATTTTGATGGTTGATTCAAGACCCAGTGGACGAAAATGATTCAGAAATTGGAGACACCCCATCTAGAAGCTCTTTGTGAAGAAGTTAGAGATCAGTGTGTTTGTGTGATATTAACAACTATTGAAAATAAAGATAAAGTTGTCTTAGAGGCTGGAAGAATATCTATATCGACTATTTTATAAATAATAATAGCTAACTTTTCTAGATAATGTGCTATGTGCCAAGTACTGTGAAAGTGCTCTATATGAATAACGCCTCTAAAAAGATAATCCACTGGATAAAATAGAACAAAGTTAGACTATCATAAGAGTTTTCCTCCACAATATTTAAATACCAGCTTATAGAGGTTCAAAGAGAAAATAATTGTTTATAAATTCAATAACTACTCAATCATCAAGGTTTTTTTTGTTGTTGTTGTTGTTGTTGTTTTTTGCCTTATATATGCCAATAAGACAACATCTAATCAAATGCTAGTCAGCATGGTCTATACTGGATTGCTATAGCTTTGAACTAGAATGTTTTAGTCTCTGCACTATTTTTCCCATCCCCCGAACCCCTCCCCTTTGGCAACCATCATCCTGTTCTCTATAACTATGGATTTCTGTTTTGTTTTGTTTTTGTTTTTGTTTTTAAGATTCCATGTATAAGTGAAATCATGGTATTTCTTTCTCTGTCTGACTTATTTCACTCAGCATAATACCCTCTAGATCCATCCATGCTGTTGCAAATGGCAAAATTTCATTCTTTATTACTGAGTAATATTCAATCTCACACACACACACACACACACACACACACACGCACATATACAAACATACATACACACACACATATGATATCTTCTTTATCCATTCATTCATTTATATATATTTAGGTTGCTTTCATATTTTGGAGTTGCTGGGTCATGATAGCTCAATCTTTAATTTTTTTGAGGATTATCCATACTGTTTTCCATAGTGGTTGCACCAATTTACAATCCAACCAACAGTGTATGAGCTTTCCCTTTTCTCCACACCCTCTCCAGCATTTGTTATTTGCTGACTTTTTGATGATCTAAGGGTACTTAAATGCCATCTCTCTATCATAAACTTATCATCCTATAACTTTTCATAGCTTGACTTTTTTTCAGAGTTTAAAAGATTTAAGGAAAATAGTTCCAAAGGACATTCACTTCTTAATTATAAAGCTGGCTTAAGCTGACCTTCACAGGGAGCTTGCTCAATGAAAAGCCTTACAACTCAGGACATCGTTTCCTGGAAGGGGACATGAGGTGGGAGACTAAGTCCCACGAAGTGAGAGACTGAGTCCCTTTTTCTTGTTTCTAAGTCCCACAGCTTCTCTCTATCTGACTGTGAGTAGAACAGTAATAGAAAAGTGCACCATGATGGTGGTAAATTATAAATTGCAAAAATTTAACCAGCCCTCCCTGCTGTTCCCCACCAACATCCCCCTCCCAGATTTCAGCTTCCACACTCCACATTGGTCTTGTGAGTGAGTGGTGTCTCCATCTTATTGTATGCACTGCCTTGTAGGTGTCCTTCAGAGACCCTGAAAAGTCCAGACACTCTGGTCTATGGATGTTAGAGTCAGAGTTCTAACAGGAAAGGATTGACATACTCAATAAAGAATAATTTAAGGAGGGTTTATTTACAAAGTTGGTATAGGAGAACCACAAAGGATAGTGCAGTAACATATAACTAGTAGCTACCAAGTTTTTACCACTTCTAAGTTTGAAGTGTTGAGAGAAGGGGATGGTTACTGGAATTGGGAAGGGGTGAGTGAGTTTTGGAATTGTCAGAGAGTCAGCTACCTGGAAAAGGTAATTGAGGGATCCAGCCAGCTCAAAGTAACACTTTAGGGAGGGAGCTAGGGTCATAAATACCCTGACTTCACTCTCCTTTCTCTCTGACCTGTAGATGTTCTCCATTGGTCAGACACAGAGGGTATGGGAGTCCTCCCTTATCCATGGGATACATGTTCCAAGCTCGCCCCAGTGGATATGTGAAACCATGGATAGTATCAAACCCTATATAGGTATACCTCATCTTATTGCACTTTGCTTTATTGCACTTCATGGATATTGTGTTTTTTACAAATTAAAGGTTTGTGGCAACTTTGCATCAAGCAAGTCTATTGGTACCATTTTTCTAACAGGCTCAGATAATGGTTAGCATTTTTAGCACTATAGTAATTTTAAGTTAAGGTATGTATATATATTTTTAGATATGATACTATTGCATACTTAACAGACTACACTATGTATAATGTAAATATAACTTTTATATGCACTGGGAAAAAATGAGTGATTCCCTTTATTGCAATATTCACTTTATTGTGGGGGTCTGGAACCGAACTTGCAGTATCTCTGAGGTATGCCTGTATATACCATGTTTTTCTTTTCCTATGAATACATACATATCTATGATAAACTTTAATTTTAGCCATGGTAAGAGATCAACAACAATAATAAAATAGAACAATTATAACAATATACTGTAATAAAAGTTATGTGAATGTGACATTATTACGTGAAATAAAGGTTACTTGAACATAAGCACTATGATACTAAGAGTGTTGATCTGATAACTGAGATAGCTACTAAGTAACTAGTGGGTGGGGAGCATCTACAGTGTGGATACACTAGATAAAGGGATGATTTACTTCCCAGGTGGGATAGAACAGGACGGGAAGAGATTTCATCATGCTACTCAAAATGGCATGCAATTTAAATCTTATGAATTGTTTATTTCTAGAATTTCACATTTGATAATTTCAGGCCACAGTCCACCTTGGGTAACAAACTTCATAGAATGAAACCTTGAATAAGGGGGGGAAGGGGCTACTGTAGTTCAGATTGCCAGGATCCTGCCAGAGAGCAGGGAATAGAAGGGTGGAGAGTGGAGCTGAAGGAACCATAAGGAAGATATTTGGCTAATGGATTCATTGATGCGTCCTGACTGAGTGTGGATCCTTGAAGACATTTGAGTGTATAAAATGTTCCTAAACCACTCAAGTATAACTCGTACCTGGTAGTAAGACTTTCATTCTTCAATTATTTATGCTAGTATAAGTCGTGTAGGTAATTCTATAGCTCTTTTGAATATTATTTTTGCAAATCTCCTCCACTTTCCAACAATATTTTACAGTTGGGGGTGGGTAAAGATTATGTGTTTTAAGGTGTGAAATATGACCATCCATGCCAATACCATAATATAATGCTTTAACTGTCAAGCATCCCAGAGAACTGTGTCAGTCTCTTAGATGAATTAAGATTTTCACTGAAACTGCTAGGGATGCATGTTTTATGTTGCTGAGCCTTGTAATAACCATGCAAGATTTGTGAGACTTTCTTTAATTTTAGATTTTGCTTTTGTATCTAGAAGTCAATGTTTCCTCTAGATAACAGCACAAAAACACATTTAAATATCGCACTTATTGATTTCAATGAAGGCTTAATAAATGTGGAGAGAAACATCCTGAAATACTCTTAAAAATATCAGGGAAACAAGAGCCCACATGCTTTTTGGAACAAAGATGAGTCAGGTACACACCTAACTCTATTCCCTTTACCTCCTAAACTATGGTAATACAGCAATATCCGTGAATAACCCTTAGAAAATACAATAGATACTTGGCAAACACTGTCAAGTTCATCTATTGTAATAAATATGTGACCGCAGGGGAGTGTCACTTATCTCCATGTTGCAGAGGTTCGGGATTGTTAGATGTTCACATCAGCACATAGAATCAAATATCATATTGTAATTGGAGTTGAGGTGGGATTAAGTTGGATGAAGGTAAAAATGTGCAAGTGTCACAGTCTGCACATACAAATGGTCCTAAGGCATTCTCTGTACGTATGATGTTCATAGAAGGTACGTCAAGTGTCATCTAGGAAATGATTATTAATGTTGTGGGGCATTCAGATACAGAATTTTGATGGGAAGTAAGAAATGTGCTCATTGTCATTTTTTTCTTTAAGCTTATCTCAAACACCTTCATCTCCAGCATTGTCCTACCAGCAACGGGAGATGCCAGAGAAGCAGACTCTACGCTTGCCCTAAGGAGACAAGGGAGAGGTTGGTGGTTAGGAAATATATTTACAAATCAGATAGAGTATCAGAATATGAGGGGGAAATGTAGTAGTACCTACCTCAGAAATGCAAAGTTAATATGAGTGAGCTAAGCCAAAAAAAGGTATTGGGATCAGTGGATATTGATGAATATGATGGACATGGATGGGGTGTGGTGGTAAGAAAATGTATGTGTGTGCACACACATGCACACACAGACACCATGTATACATTGCATAAAAAAATTGTAACTAATAGAGGGTTTTGAGAATTTCCCCCTTTCCCAATTTCTTCATTATTTCCTTATAGTTCTTTCAAAAAGGCAGTTCTAGCCCCACAGTTCACATACAAAAGAAAACTGGATGTAACAGGATAATTAAGGACTTTTTAAAATATATTAAAGGTTCTGGATGGCCATATTCTTTCCTTCATACAAGCCAAGGGAACATTTCTCAACACCTACCTCCTATGCTAATCACAAGTCCTAAATCTGATTTTCCTCTGAATCTAATTTTTAAAAAAGAGCATATCCAAATGTTACTCAGAGAGTACCACCAAGGTGCCTGCCTGAGAGTGGCCAGTTTCCAGACCTTTAGCTTCTCATGTCCTTTAATACCTCATGAGTGGGTCTTGAAACAAATATGAAACAGTTTTTAATTTGAAAAATAGATGTAAAAATAATAATGTTAATTTGGAAGCTGAGATGCATATATGTATTGTTTTAACATATATAATATTTTAAATAAAAATTAACACTTAAAGAAAAAATATTACTGTCTTTTGTATATGACTTTGATGAATTCCAACTCTTTAACCTAAGTGGATCAGTTCAAGGATCTGAAACTTTGAAATGATCTTCATAAAATAAACAATAAACAATAAAAAATAAACAATCCAGGACATCATAACTGGACCCATGTGTAAAGTCCTTTACTATACAAAGGGATCTTTTTGTGTTTAGTGGTCACTTTCCACTGATAGTAGAACTCTTGAGATTACAGAGAATCTTTACTGGCAACAAGAAGGGGAAAGTCCTTAGTTTTCCAGAGGATTATTACACAAAGAATTTAGAGGGA
Organism: Pteropus vampyrus; assembly: GCF_000151845.1. Taxonomy (NCBI): domain Eukaryota; kingdom Metazoa; phylum Chordata; class Mammalia; order Chiroptera; family Pteropodidae; genus Pteropus; species Pteropus vampyrus. Next base: position 859,515 of record NW_011889168.1, on the reverse strand, counting down.
AACAAAATAGTGGATAGGTAAAATGATTTGTGTGACTACAATCCACTCTCAGTTGTGAATGGAGATTTTTAGATATGGAATGAAAGGAAAGAAAAGATCACTCAATTACTATGCTTTACAATACCTTGTGTATTACAAAATATTTTCTCTAGAAATTTAATGGCTGTTACTGATTTAGGCTTTCTTAAATTATTGGGACAAAGTTTCTAAAGTTAAGACAACAAATGAGAGCCTTGGGCTGATCTAGAACTGGCATGTGGACAAGGTTAGAGGTAGGTATGCATTTATAAACATATAATCAGGAAGCAGATAACATGGTCAGAGGAACACATTCCAAGGAGGAACTAGGGCACTACATCCCATACATACCTCAGAGAAACAGCTGCAACAATCACAACTGAACTGGGAAGAAATGCTTTGGGTGAGGAGTCAGTGCTCAGCATTTCACCAGTATGAAGCTAGAGCTAGAGACCGTCACCATTCCACCAGCTACCTTGGCTGGTTCCTTGTCCATAACAATCATGGGTAATATGGTGGCTGAGTGTTACACAAGTGAGACTCTAACATGGATATTCTTCTGAACTTTAAAAAGATTGGTCTTGCTTTTTGTTTAGTCTAGAAAAATGAGTCTCCAATAATTATTTGTTAAGATTCAGGAAAGAAGCCAGAAGTTTTGGTAGAGAGGAGGAAGATGAATGCATTTGTACTAAAATTCATGTGATGATAATATTCAGATAGTTTATAGTCTATTTCAACATTTCCATTCCTACTGTCTCTTTTTGAAATGAATATTTAGTCCAGAATTTCACAGCCTGATGACATGGGCCATTTTGAGGCCTTTCTCTTGTTCTTGGCAGAGGGTCTTTTGGAAACCTGCTTCTGAGGTTCATCAAGAGATGTACTTCATGTACTATTTTTGGGCAGATTCTATAGTAATAGCCCTCAGACTTCAATACCATACAACTCTGTTATTGTGGACCTTCTGAAAAGTAAAGGATACTTGAGCTGTAGCTTATCAGAAAGTGGCCTTCTGATCAGCAAATCCTTAGCCACATCTCCTGAAGTTGGGTCATGGGCTGTGCAGAACCAGCTTCCACCCACTCATTCCTCTGGGAATTTTGGAATTATTTGTAACTAAGTAATATGTTTTTCTTAGATAAGGAATCAACTAATTGCTTATTTTCTTTGGTGCTTTGAAAATCTAACTAATGTTGACTCAGGTACATATAAAGTTATTTATGCTGTGGGTGATAATTACTTGAAAATACATTTATAGTTAGAGTGTAGCTTCAAGTTTATACATTTTAATTATGTAGCCCATGGTAATGAATTCTCTTCCTCCTTTAAAAAATGTTATTAATTGTTCTGAGCTTATTGTTAATGAAGATAGTTTCTTGAATTTCACCTCTCTAGCTCATTACACAGGTCATCAATTTTGAAAACAGAGACCAGGATAATTTACATTTCTTTTTGAAATACAAATCTGTGATGGCTTAAATATTTCTTTTGCAATAATTTATATAGAGAGTATATTGAATGGCACCAGGTTTTGCTAGTGAGGTAGTTAAGGATAATAGTAATTATCTCACCAAGCTCAATAGTAACTTGCTGCTTGCTTTAATACTTTCAGTAAAGATTAAAAGTCTAATAATTCTTTATTTTTAAAAACACTAAAATTTCTACAAGGAGAAAATAGCCTAGAAGTTGTGAATATATTCATTAGTGATTAAGAGCCAGTACGTACTAGCTACAATTAAATATGCTACAAATTACTTTTAGAAAAGATGTATACTAAAAAAAAAAAAGAAAGAAAAGAAAAGATACATACTTGAATCATATCTTTTGAAAAGTTACTACTAAGTAATTGATATTTCTTTGGGTAACAGCAAATTGTTTTTGCCCACCCAAGATTTTGGCTTGTATCTCAAACATATTTTAAAACTGAGCTTTACTACTAGTCACAGTTTCCACAGGAAACTACCTCTGAGGTAAAATAACTTACAACACACATTTTATTTTTTTGTGCAGCACTGCCCATCGATATTGATTTTCATTTAACTTTTTTTTTCCCCTAACAGAGAATTTGAAATTGTATTTCCTTGAGAAAATTATTTGAGAATATGTGTGAACAATTAAACCTGTGGTATTTTTAAGTTTTCTGAAACCTCAATTTACATGCATTAGACAGAAACCTTAAGGTATTTAAGATTAATATGGTGCCAGATTCCTTCAGTGTAAAACAAAAAGGAAAGTGTAACCGAATAAGAAGTATGGTTTATGTGTATGGGGGCAGGGGTGGTTTATAAGAAATTTTAGGGTGAAGGAAAGAGTCCCCGCAGCTGTTAGCTCTCTTTCTGGCTGTGGCAAACTGTTTTTCCGAAAGATGGCCAAAACTGTATCTCTCATCTTATATGCTTTTCTACCATGTGGCTTTGAAACCTCTTTTATCACGAAGTAGGGACTATGGCCCCTCCCCATGACACTGGATGTGCTGTTAGGACTATTTCAATGAATAAAGTATGGCAGAAGTGACAGTATGAGGCTTCTGAGGTTAGGTCATAAAAGGCAACTCAACCGCTACCTTGCTCACTGTAACACTAATACAGTTCTGAGCCTCCAAAGAAGCAGACTGACTACCCAGAAGTCTCCATGCTTTAAGGAAGCTCGGGTTAGCCCACATGAAGAAACTATGTGAAGGGACCCTGGGACTTCACTGAAAGAGAGGAATGCCAGTCAGGTCCTGACTGCTCCAGTCCACCATTGTTCCAGCTCAAGTCACTGTCTGACTGTAACTGTACTAGAAATTTCACACCAGGACTGCCGAGCAGAGTCCTTTCTGAATTCCTGACTCACAGAAACTAGGAAAGATAATAAAATGATTGTTGTTTTGAGCCAGATTTTTTTGGGGGGGATGATTTATTTTGAGCAATAGTGATTAGAACACTGGCAAACTGGTTAATGATGAGGCACCTGAATGGAGAAGGGATGTAGAGGGGCAGGAGATGGATGAGGGAGGCTCATATCTCTCTTTCTTGTTATTCACCATATTTCTTCAAAGCTCTTCTGCTTCCACACCTGGTTACCAGAAATTCTTCCCCTTTATTCCTTACTATGACTTCCTTCAATGAGAAAGGCCCTGCCTTGCGCTAGCTGGGTCCCTCTTCTATAGTTATAAGATCAAAGTGACAATATCTCTGTAATTCTTCATGAGGCCTCAAGTGGCAAAGTAGGTAAGAGAATCAGTTGAACAAACATGTTTTATCAAGCGGCTGGGGCAACTCCACAGAGCTTGCTTAAAAAAAGAGCAGTCCCTGAACCCAAGGAGCTCAGTCCTTATAAAAGAACTGGACTTACAAATCAGTAGTTGCCTTGAGGGAAAGTGCAAGATGGAGGTATGTACAAAATATTGTGGGAACACGGAAGAGTTGGGCACAGGATAGCTGACAATATTCTGTTCTGACATAAGCTGGTTGCCACAATTCTCTTTCCATCTCTTCCTCCTCCTCAGACCACTAATTAAATTGTGTGTTCCCAAATCTAGAGGAGTTATTTAGAATCTCAGTAAATTTCAGAAATCTAATAAATAGGCTATATCTAATTTTCAGACAACTGAGAAGCAAAGGATGATTATATTTAGTGCAGCAAATACTCAGGCATTCCTCAGCTGAGATCAACTTATTTCTGGGATATTTAAAAAAAAATCTCCTCCCTCTCTACAAGCAGTCTTATTTATTTTTTTTGCACAGGCAATAATAAATGATTGTTGAATTGAACTAAACTTAGGCGTAACTAATATATTTACAGAGTTATATAATCCTTTAATCATAAAAAAACAAGCATATGATTATGAAAATAAGGTTATAGCTCTCAAAACTTAGCTTATATGAGAAGAAGGAAAGGCAGCATATGTGATTTGGGATGCTATCGGTAGAGATTGATGATGGTGAGGAAAATGAGAGAAAATGCATTTTGAGAATTAAAATATATTCCAAAACTTCAGCTAAGAAAGTTAAGTAGAAATCAGGCCTTTTTAAGCTAAACTTTGTTTGCACTGGTTAAAGTGCAACTTCCTGTTTTGAAGAAAAAGTTTTAGTAGGTTCAAAAAGTCTCTTGGGGACTCACTCATCTTCTACCAATGTAACATTTGGACAATCTTAAATGTAAATTAGGGAAAATATGGATTGGATTTCATTTGAAATGACTTAAATAAGAGAAAGGAAAAAAATAAATTTGAAAATTATTGCAACCATTTAAGAGCTCCAGACCCTGGTCAATTTCCACTGTACTCCATCAGCAGGAAGCCTGCCAGGCCCACCAGCTGAACCTTTATTCCTGTCAGAACAATGGGCATCAGTTTGGCTTCTTAGCCTTACTATAAACAAACACCCATTTATGGCTCATCTCCCTTCATTCAGACTCATTGGGCAGACAGTCTCTCTGAATTAGTAAAAGAGTTCAAAAGGAGATTACTCATAAAGAAAGACAGTTCTATTTCTTTTGAGTGTAATTAAGAACACTCGCATATCTAACAAACAACTGTTTTCTTGTGCAGTGTTCTGACACTTGAGTGCACATTAGAATCCCCTGGAGGGCTTGTTAAAACACAGATGGCTCAGTCCCATTTCTGATTCAGTGGGTCTGAGGCGGGGGTCTGAGAATTAGCATTTCTATCAAGTACCCAGGTGATACTAATGTTACTGGTCTGACACCACACAGAGAACCACTGTCTTGGTGGGCAGACACTCTCGGGCCTCCTTTGAAAGGCAGAAAATCTGCATACTTTGCATTCATGTATTCACTGATCGATTCAACAACTTGAGCACATAACTCACTCTATGCTCTTATAATGGGTTAGATCCAATTGATTTACAATGAATATGCCAAGCTTTCTTAAAGCAATTATTTTGCTTATGCAAGATGAGAATGCTTTTACCTATTCTTGTTTACACTATAAAATTTTTCCTTAGCACATTCTTTTTTCAGAGAAAGTGCGCAGGTAGTCAGCCTGACTGAGATTAAATCATCGTAGATTAATGAACTCCAAATCAATAAACTCTTACTGTATTTAATGCAGAAATTTTGTATGTTTGAATTTAATTATCTGATGTGGGAACACTTTGCTAGTGCTGAATTTTACTAATTATATAATTTTTTCATCAGATATTCTGTATTAAAATGTGACCGAGGGTCACTTATTCACAAGATAAGCTCCAAACTAAGAAAAGGCAATGTTGGACTCCATTCTTTAATCAAAATATATTTCTGTGAACATGGAGAGACCACACCAATTCTTATTAAATATTGACTGCACAGAATGACATGAAATTATGAGGATGAAAATATTCCTAAATTATTCTCATCTCCCTTCCTGGTATAGAAACCTTCTCAAATCTATATATCTTTAATCAATTTGATGTTGTGGAAAGGGCATCTCACATCTATCTTTGTATCCAGTTCCATTGTTTCATATCCAATTTTTTTCACCTGTCTAATTCATAAACAAGCTTGTAGAACAAATGGCTGCCACTCTCTTTGTGAAAAAAATTTCATATTTAATAAATATATTTTAAGAAGATCTCAGCAATTGGGGGTCATATAAAACGGAAAATGTGAAGAGGCAGTGGGAAGTGGTGAAAGAAACAGGATATGGAATTGAAAAGCCTAGGTTTGCATTGTATCTTTGCAACTAAACCTTCTTTACTGACCTCTGATTTTTCACTTCTCTGTCTTTAAACATTGAAATAAGAAAAAAAAACTATCATCTGGGGATTCTTGTAATGTTTGGAAAACAATTTAAGATTAAACTACAGCAAATTATGAAAATACTGTTACAAATGGTAATTATTGATAGGATTAAGTTCTATTATATGTATTGGACTTAGTCAATAAAGATGCTTCTATAATTTTTGACTGATTTTTTTTGGATTGTGTCTATCTATCCACAGTATCAGATAGGTCCTCTTAGCTTGGTTTTCAATGGCTAATATTTGGCCATGAAACAAAGTAATTTTCCTGTGACCTAAACCTAGAAAGAAAGCATTCACTTAGTGCCATGCTTCATGGCATACATTAACACAGGTTACATTCAAATGGACCTCAGAGAAAAAAGCAAGTTATGTCTGTAGGCACGATTTACACTAAGAGGAAAATTGACGTCATCTACTGACTGGGACCTTGTGTTGCTGCAGATTTGCGGTTTCGAGGTAAGGGGTATGAGACTCAGGCACTTGGAAGAAAATGTAGGGAGCCATAGGCAACTGAGACATAGCTCTTTATTCTAGCAAGGGCACAGCCCATCTCACAGGGCTGCAGTGTTATCCAGCAAGGGCACGGCCAGCCTTGCAAGGCGGTGGCGCCTTTTATACACAGGTTAAACAATAGTGGCACACTGTCGGATAATGGAAGCCTGCGCATGTGTACTGGGTACATGGTTACATAAGGGGAGAAGTGTTGAGTTTCTTTTGCTCAATAGTTAGCTATGGGTGTGGGAGGGAGCCTGATTATGGCCATTTTTCTTTCTCTGCACACTCTACCCCTTCAAGGTTCCTCCCGCACAACTATGTAGGTTCGGCAGGTGATTGCTGTAGGAGGGCAGACCCCTGTAACCACATGCCACAACAATACAGGGAATAACAACATGCCACTAGGAGGTAGGCTCCACCTCCTATGAGAGCTAAGACCCAGTGCCAAGTGGACATTAGGCCTGCCTACTACTCCTGTTGAGGATCCCTAGTGAGCCACTGGGGATAAAAAACTGACTATATTTCTTGAGAGAGACCTGCCAAGGCTAGTGAGATGTTGTGCCAGTTGTCCGGGATATAAACACAACATTTAATTTGGAGAACGGCACAAGTACCTCCTTGGGCAGCAGTTAAGATATCCAAAGCCATACAATTTTGCAATACTGCTTTTCTAATTCGATCTACTTCATCAGTCATCAGACTTAAGGGCTTTATGAGTATAATTCAAGGCTCAAGCAGTATGTTTTGCCAGAGCTGTCATTTGCGTTTCAGCTACCATATCACCTGCCACAGGCATAAAGATGGCTAAGGGGTAATACCACCATGGGGTCTGCTTAGTACGGATATGTTGTGAATAATACGCATTCCAATTTGTGGGGTGTCGGGGGAGTGCCTGCCACACAGTTGCTGGCAAATATGGGCATCCCCAAGTATAGTGGCCTGTCCAGTTTGAAGGAATGTAGGGCCATCTATGGGCCCCACATACCCATAAGATTCCTGAGGGAAAAATCACAGTTGAGTGGGTGCCGGCATACTTTTGTCTTGTCCACCAATGCTTGGTGGAGGAGACGGTAGTTATATTTTGGCATAAGGGACATGGCACCCACCCTAACAGTTGGGACCTCGTGTTTCTTTCAATACAATGGGGCATATTCCCAGTCACCTCCACGCCTTTCATTAGTCAGCCATGACCATCCATCATGTATCGAGTACCCCAGTAAGGGTTTGTCCAGTCCATGCTGAGTTCTTCTTTGTGTTTCCACTCGAGTATGTATGACGGTCCAGTTGGGTGACTGGGGTGCCCAGTGGGTCAGCCGATCCCATGATGTGACAGCAGCTGCCTGTATATGCCAGAGCAGTCTTGAAGAGGCACTGTCAGGAAACTCTGTGCAGACCCAACAGTGAGAGACATTCTCAATCGTGGCATATGTATGTGCTCATTTAATCATGGTATTTGTGTAGAGTGGCCTAAGGTCAGAAAGAAACGAAAGACAACGGTACCAACACAGATAAATCTTTTCCATTAGGCAAGATATATGCCAGAGTCTTATCTTTTGATAAGATTGTTGCCACCAAGGTGGGCCAGCCTGGCCATCGGTATCACACTCATTCCCCTTGCGGCATTGATCTCACTGTGTCGACATGACACAATATGGGAGAACTCATGATAGGCCATGGTGACAACATAAAGGTCCCCCTTAGGATGGTACTTTCTTCTTCATCTGTCTCTCCTGTGGGATGTCTCACAGTTATTTGTGGTGTCCAGTCAGCCATTACCCAAAGAATGACCTATAAGTTTACCTCTAGCCCCTTGCCCCATGGAGCTATTAGTTCTACCCACCTATGGAGCCAGTGCACCATGTCAGTAGCAGGAGCCTTTTCCAGCCATCGTACATGTGAGAGGGCATCCACCTCATCATTTCCTGGAGTTACCAAGGGGACGTGACCTGTAACATGATAAACAGTTACGTCCTTGTCTTGTTTCGTCTCCCATAGGTCTCTTGCCACATGGCTTGTCCCCAAAACGGGTTCTGGCCCACTAGCCAGTTTTGCCATTTCTATGTAGGCAACCATAATGTTAGGCCTTTGAACACATCCCGACTGTTAGGACAAATAGTCAATGAGTCATCTTTATGGGCTACAACCATCAATATAGCCCATAGTTCAGCCCCTTGGCTGCTTTGGCCTGTACCTATATCATACAAAACGTGGTCAGTAGTTGGTTGCACCCTTATAGCTACCCACTTGATTCCCTACCTCCTGCTGGACCCATCTGTGTACCACACATCAGCGGATATGGGCAGCTTCCCTTCTTTGTAGGGGGACACTTCTAAATTTGTAGGAACTTCAGCATCCAGTATATTGTCAGTAGTAAACTCAACTGGGCATAAAACTGTAATTCCATGGCCAAAGGGCTAGCGCCACTTGTTCTAGATCTGTAAGAGAAGCAGAAGTTAACACGACATCATCAATATAATGAGACAATTCCACCACTGCCAGTCAGGTCCAGGTTGCCAAATCCTGGGCTACCAACCCATGGCAAGTTGTTGGGCTATGCAGGTAGCCTTGGGGTAATACCACAAAAGTCCCTTGTCTTCCTTCCCATGTGAAGGCAAGTTGATCTTGACTTTTGGAAGCTAAATCTATGGAGAAAAAAGCATTAGACAAATCCAAGACATAGTGATACGTTCCCAGCCTTGTATTCAGTTGATCCATTAGGTCATAGATAGATGGTACTGCTGCATGCAGTATGGGAGTCACTTTATTCATTTCTCAAATAGTCCATAGTCATTTTCCATGAGCCATCAGGCTTCCTCACTGGCCACACAAAGGCTTTGTAAGGACTATGAATGGGGTGTATAATCTGAGCTTTCTCCTATTCCTGAATTGTAGCCCCGATTTCATCATGTCCACCAGTCAAGTGATATTGCTTAACACTAACAATGCACCTCACTTCTGGTACTTTTTATGATAGGTGATGAGTATGCCCCTGCACTACAGTCTTCACCACCCAGACTTGCAAAAGGAATTCACCAGCAGAGGTCTGCAGATTGAGCCCTTGCAACACATCCACCCCTAAGATATTTTCCAGCACTGGGGAAACATACCTTTTATATAGACGTGGGTACAAACATCCTATTCTGAGAGGCAAAGTCACAGCTTTGGTCCTAATAGTCTTACCCCCATAGCTGTCTGTATAGGTGGCTGGTCCAGGGAATCTGGATTTCTATAGATAAGACTGCAGCCGGCCCCAGTATCCACCAGTGCTAGGACTGCTTGCACATTGTTTTGGGACCAGTGGATTGCCAATTCCATGTGCAGCCTCCATTCCCTGCCTATCCCCTCAAAATGGGCACGTCAGCCTTCTCCCTAGTCATATAAGGTTGTCAGAGAGTCCTAGGGTTTCAAAAAATCCTTCAAGGCCACAGGCTTAGCTCTTTCAGTGGGAGGTTTCTGCCCACACCTGAATTGCTGTTCAGGTTTCAACTGCCACTACAATTCTAGCAACACTGCATTAGACTGGCAATCTATCTTGTCTTGATCAACTCCTGCAGCTAGCAAATCAGTCCATATTTGGGTTTGGGTCATCCAAACAGTACCCTGACTAGGGCCTTTCTTTTTCTTCTCACTCCTCTAGGGTCTGGGCATTACCGCATGGACACTTCTGCTCCTGCCTCATGGTGTCTCCCCTCTACATCCCCCAGAGCAGCCATTGCTGTAGTCACTTCATGTATACATTTTCCCATACAGGTAGCGACCAACGAGCCAAAAGTGGTGGTAGTGGGGAGTCCCTAACACTAGGTCCCACATGCCAGTCGTAAACCATTCATCATCCAGTCCTCATGTATTCAAATTAAACATAGCCTGTCGCATGCTCAGTTCATGAATAATCTGCTCTAATTCAGCATACTTTTGCCATTTACTCGCGTGGTCTGGGATTTCTCTGGTGTCATTCCAAACTGTCCGCACAGCAGCAGTAATCCATTCCATCAGGGTATGGTTTCTCTGCCCTTGAGCCAAGTAGTGACTGTTCTGCAGACGCTACTGTAATGAGGGCCGTACAGTTATGGATGCCAATTTCTCCATCTCGTCAGGGGAGCATGAGATACTGTCGGATCCTCGTCCCAAAGGCGCAGCAACCAGGCCTGCAACTGTTCACCAGGGTGCTGCCAACATTGCTTCCCCAAATCCCACAATTCTGCGAGTGTGTATGGGGGTATATGTGGTGAACTCAGTCACTGTGGGGCTGCCAGCCTGCACCCCTCCTGGCCCCAGGGACTGTTCTTGCTTTATTTACCTTTTGGTGTATTCTGGGCTCTACTTGCAGGTAGACTTCCTCAGGGACGTCTTCCCCCACCTCTGAGGGCGACTCCGAGGGTGGACTTCTTTGGAGCTCAGCTTCCAGTTGTTATACCCTTGCATCCAAGGGATCTGCCTTTTGCCAAAGCTTCTGTACCCGCACAGCTTCTGCTAGAGCTTCATCCATGTTCTGCTTCAAAGCCATTAAAAGCACCCAGCCTACTTGGCCAGCCATGGCTCGAGGTTTTTCCAGCAGTTGTTCCTCCAAGGAGCAGAGTGCCTTCTCTATACTTATCTGGCACCCATCAACTGCCTCCCATGGCTCAAATGGAGTCCAAGTCATCAGTACCACTGCCACGGGGTACCACATACTCTGTGGGTGCCACATGTCTCTCCCATCCTCCAGCAGGGCAGATGACTCCCTTACTTGGGAATCCTGATCATGACTATGCCAAGTGTGTTGCTGCAGATTCACGGTTCTAAGGTAAGGGGTATGAGACTCAGGCAGTTGTAAGAAAATGGAGGGAGCCATAGGCAACTGTGACATAGCTCTTTATTCCAGAAAGGGCACAGCTTATCTCACAGAGTGGCAGTGTTATCCAGCAAGGGGATGGCCAGCCTCTCATGGTGGCAGCGCCTTTTATACACAGGTTAAATAATAGTGGCACACTGCCAGAGATAATGGAAGCCCGTGCAGGCATATCAGGCACATGGCTACATAAGGGAAGAAGTGCTGAGTTTCTTTCACTAGGAAGTTAACTATGGGTGTGGGAAGGAGACTGACTACAGCTATCTTACTTTCTCTGCACAGACCTCAACCCATATAGTTTAATTTGCCAGGACTGCCGTAACAAAGTAGCACAGACTAGGTCGCTTAACTAACAGAAATTTATTTTACCATTGGAGAAATATCTTCTCCTTTTGGAGGCTGGAAGTCTGAGATCAAGGTGTCAGCAAGGTTGGTTTCTTCTGAGGCCTCTGTCCTTGGCTTGCTGATGGCTGCCTTCTCTTTGTATTCTCACATGTGTTCCCTCTTTGCATGTTTGTGTCCTGATCTCTTTTTTATAAGAACGCTACTCAGATTGGATTAAGGCTCATACTGATGACCCCATTTTAACTTAATTACCTTTTTAAAGACTATCTCCAAATACATTCATCTTCTGAAGTACTAGGGATTAGGACTTCAACATATAAGTTTTTGGGGGATACAACATAGCCCATAGCATGATACATAAGCTCATTACTTTTGGTTTATCTTAATGAGATTAAGATGGCAATATCTTCATGTGACTCCTTTTAACACTTTAAACAAAGATAGTGTTGTAAGCATGTTCTAAAAAGTTTTTGATCACCAGATCTCCTGCATTTATGCAATGAAACAATTAGAATGACATGTTCAAAATTAAATATAAAGTTGATTACAAAAGTTAAATAAATGATGTCTGTGCATCCTCAGTGAAACAATCCATAAGCATTTACTATTAAATAACCTGATGATGATGAGGAGGAGGAAGAAGAAGAGGAGGAAGAGGAAAAGAAGAAGGAGGAGGAGAACAAGAGCTGCATTTATTGAGTCACAATGATGTCACTCACTGTACCAGGTCTTTACATATATGATTCAACTTAATTTTGTCAAATCCTCTCTTACATCCAGTGATTTTATTATTTCAGCATTACAAATGAAGAATCTATGATTTGAAGAGCTTAAAGACACTACCTTGCATGAGGTTAAGTGGAAATATGAATCACTAACATCATTGTTAATACTAGTTGCATCCTTTTTTAAAAATTAAATTTATTGGAGTAACACTGGTTAATACAATTATATAATTTTCAGGTATACATTATAATTTGACATCTGTATATTCTATTGTGTGTTTACCACCCACAGTCCAGTTTCCTTCAGTTACCATAAATTTGAACCCCTTTACCCACTTCACCCTCCCCTTGTCTCCCTATGTTTGACCCTCTTTAACCCATCTACTTCGCCACTCCTCCTCTGGTAACCAGTAGTCTATAGTCCATGTCCATGAGTCTATGTTTGTTTGTCTTGTTCGTTTGTTGCTTTTAGGTTTATATCCCACATATAAGTGATATCATATGATTTTCAACCTTTTCTGTCTGGCTTATTTAGCTTAGCATGATTATCTCAAGGTCCATCAATATTGTCGCAAATGGCAACATTTCATCTCTTCTAATGGTTGAGTAATATTCCATTGTATATATGTACCACAGCTTCTTTAGCCAATCATCTTTCATAGGACATTTTGGTTGCTTCCAAGTCCTGGCCACTGTGAATAATGCTACTATGAACATCAGTGTGCAAATATCTTTTCAGATACGGGTTTTCAAGACTTTAGGGTAAATACCGAGTAGAGGGATTGCTGGATCATATGGTAGATCAATTCTTAGTTTCTTGAAGAACCTCCATACTGTTTTCCATAGTGGCTGTACCAATTTGCAGCCCCACCAGCAGTGTATGAGGATTCCTTTTACTCTACAAACTCTCCAAGATTTGTTATTATTAGTCCTATTGATTATAGCTATTCTAACAGATGTGAGATGGTATCTCATTGTGGTTTTGATTTGCTTTTCCCTAATAGCTAGCGATGTTGAGCATCTTTTCATATATTTGTCAGCCATTTGTATGTCCGCTAGGGAGAAGTGTCTGTTCAGGTCCTCTGCCCATTTTTTGAATGGATTGTTTGTTTTTTTTGTTGTTGTTGTTATTGAGTCATGTGAGTTCTTTGCATATTTTGGATATTAGGCTGTTATCGGAGATGTTGCTTGCAAATATATTTTCCCATTCGGATGGTTGTCTCTTTACCTTGTTGACAGCTTCTTTTGCTGAGCAGAAGCATTTTAGTTTGATGTAGTCCCATTCATTTATTTTTGCTTTGACTTCCCTTGCCTTTGAGGTCAAATTCATGAAATCCTCTTTAAGTCCAAGGTCCTTGAGTTTAGTACCTATGCTTTCTTCTATGCACTTTATTGTTTTAGGTCTTATATTCAGGTCCTTAATCCATTTTGAGTTAATTTTGGTGTGTGGAGATAGACAACAGTCTAATTTCATTCTTTTGCAGGTGGCTTTCCAGTTGTCCCAGCACTATTTATTGAAGAGGCTTTCCTTTCTCCATTGTATGTTTTTGGCTTTTTTGTCAAAAATTATTTGCCCATATAAATGTGGGTTGACTTCTGGGCTCTCGATTCTTTCCCACTGGTCCGTGTGTCTGTTTTGCTGCCAATACTGTGCTGTTTTGATTACTGTTACTTTGTAGTATAATTTGAAGTTGGGCAGAGCGATGTCTCTAGCCTCATTCTTTTCTCTCAAGATGGCTTTGGCAATTTGGGATCTTTTGTGTTTCCATACAAATGTGAGGAATTTTTGTTCTATTTCTTTAAAAAATGCCAATGGGATTTTGATGGGGATTGCATTAAATCTGTATAATGCTTTAGGTAATATGGTCATTTTAACTTTGTTGATTCTTCCAATCCAAGAACATGGAATATCTTTCCATTTCTTTGTATCTTCTTCGATTTCTTTTAATAGAGTCTTATAGTTTTCATTATATAGATCCTTCACATGTTTCCTTAAATTTATTCCTAGGTATTTTATTTCTTTTGTTGCAATTGCAAAAGGAATTATTTTTCCAGTTTTTTTCTGACACTTCGTTATTAGAGTGTAGGAATGCTATGGAGTTTTGAACATTGATTTTGTATCCAGAAACTTTACTGTATTTGCTTATTGTTTCTAGAAATGTTCTTGTGGAGTCTTTAGGGTTTTCTATATAGAGAATCATGTCATCTGCAAAAAGTGACAGTTTGACTTTTTCGTTTCCTATTTGAATATCTTTTATATCTTTCTCTTGTCTGATTGCATTTCTAGGACCTCCAATGTTGTATTGAATAACAGTGGTGATAGTGGACAGCCTTGCCTTGTTCCTGGTCTTAGAAGGAAGGTTTTTAGTTTTTCATCATTAAGTATAATGTTGGCTGAGGGTTTGTCATAGATGGCCTTTATTATGTTAAGGTACTTTCCTTCTATATTGATATTATGAAGTGTTTTGTATCTTGTCGAAAGCTATTTCTGCATCTATTGATATAATCATATGATTCTTCTATTTTAATTTCTTTATGTGGTGCATTACATTAATCAATTTGCATATGTCGAACCACCCCTATGCCCCTGGGATGAAGCCCACTTGATCATGGTGCATAATCTTTTTAATATGTTGCTGTATTCGGTTCGCTAGTATCTTCTTTAGGATTTTTGCATATATGTTCAGGAGAGATATTGGTCTGTAGTTTTCTTTTTTTGTGTTATCCTTACCAGGTTTTGGTATCAGAGTTATATTGGCCTGATAAAATCAGTTGGAAATTATTGCCTCCTCTTCAATTGTTTTGGAAGAGTTTGAGGAGAATAAGTATTAATCTTCTTTCAATGTTTGGTATAATTCACTGATGAAGCCATCTGGTCCTGGACTTTTACTTTTTGGTAGATTTTTGATGATTGTTTCAAGTTCCATACAGCTGATTAGCCTATTTAGATTTTCCAGTTCTTCTTTATTCAGTCTAGGAAGATTGTATTTTTCTAAGTACTGGTACATTTCTTCTAGGTTATTAAATTTGGCGTTATATATTTTTTCATAATATTCTTGCATGATCCTTTGTATTTCTGCAATGTCAGTCGTAATTTCCCCTCTTTCATCCCTGATTTTGTTTATTTCTGTCCTTTCTCTTTTTTTCTTTAGTGAGTCTAGCCAGGAGTTTGTCAATTTTATTAACCTTCTCAAAGAACCAGCTCCTTGTTGTATTTATTTTTTCTATCGGTTTCTTTTGTTTTCAATTTCATTTATTTCTGCTCTAATTTTGATGATTTCTTTCCTTCTGCTGACTTGAGGCTTCATTTGTTCTTCCTTTTCTAGTTTTTTTTTTTTTTTAAGATGAAGCATTAGGTTGTTTATTTAGATTCATTCTTGTTTTAGGAGATAGGCCTACAATGATATGAACTTTCCTCTTATGACCGCTTTTGCTGTGTCCCAAAAGTTTTGATATGTTGTACTATCATTATCATTCATTTCTACGTATTTCTTGATCTCTCTTTTTATTTTTTCTCTGACCCACTTATTCTTTAATAGCATGTTGTTTAATCTCCATGTATTTGTGGTTCTTCCTGATTTCTTTCTGCAGTTGATCTCTAGTTTCAAAGCATTATAATCAGAGAATATGGTTGGTATGATTTCAATCCTCTTATATTTGTTGAGGCTTTTTCTCTGTCACAGTATGTGGTCAATACTTGAGAATGTTCCATGTGTACTAGAGAAGAATATATAAGCAGCTGTTTTGGGATAGAAGGTTTTGTAAATGTCAATTATGTCCAGTTGGTCTAATGTGTCATTTAAGGATATTATTTCCTTACTGATGTTTTGTTTGAATGACCTGTCCATATCCAACATTAGGTTATTAGATCCCCTCCTATGATAGTGTTTTGGTCTGTTTCTCCCTTTAGTTTTGTTAGTAATTGCTTTAGATATTTCGGGGCTCCCTGATTGGGAGCATGGATATTAATATGTGTTATTTCTTCTTGGTGCATGATTACCTTTATCAATATGAAGTGTCCCTCAGTATCTTTATTTATCTTTTTCTTTTTGAAGTCTATTTCATGTGATATTAGCACTGCTATTCCCATTTTTCTCTGAATGCCATTTGCTTGAAATATCATTTTCCACCCTTCCACTGTGAGTCTATATTTCTCTATGGAGTTGAGATGTTTCTCTTGGATGCAGCATATGGTTGTGTTTTGCTTTTTGATTCATTCTGCAACTCTGTGCCTTTTTATTGGTAAGTTCAGTCCATTTATATTTAGAGTGATTATTGAAATATGAAGTCTTCTTTTATCTTTTGCTTTCTGGTAGCTCGATGTTTTCATTGTTTCCTTGTCCTTGTGTTTCTGCTTTCTTTATTTTGGTTGTCTTTTATGGGTTTTCCCTTTGATTCTTCTTGTTTTATGTTATATACTTCAGTTCTGAATCTTTGGTGTATGGTTATCATTAAGAATATGTAAAAAATAGTTATAGATATACAGTCATTCTTTTTCTTCTGCACGTGCCTTATCTCTATTCCCCACTGAGAATTGGTATCTTTGAATTCTCCCCTTTTCAGTCATTGTTGTTTCATTTTGTCCCTATGTATGCTGAACATTTATTACTATCTTGCTATAGCAATTCTCTTCTCATTATTTAAGCTTATTATGCCCTGTTCTTACTAAGGGTAGCACTCTTCTGCTTTGATTTGCCTGATAGTCACTTTACTCCTAATTATGTTTTTTTGTTTGTGTGTTTGTTTTGTTATTTTGTTTTAGATGAGCTGACATCTTTCAAGATTTCCTGTAGTGCATGCCTCGTAGTGGAGAATTCCCTCACTTTTTGTATGTCTGGAAAGGTCTTAATTTCTCCTTCATATCTAAAGGAGAGCTTAGCTGGATACAGTATTCTAGGCTGGCAGTTCCTTTCACTTAATAGTTTAAATATTTAATTCCATTTCTTTCTGGCTTGTAAGGGTTGTGCTAAGAAGTCAGAAGGTGATCTAATGGGTTTTCCTTTGTAAGTTATTGTTTTCTTCTCCCTAGCTTCCCTGTGAATTCTGTCTTTGTCATTGATTTTTGATAATTTTAATACAATATGTCTTGGTGAAAGCCTTTTTGGGTTTGAGGTATTGGGTGTTCTGTTGGCTTATTGAATTCAAAACTCCAGCTCATTCCTTAGATTTGGGAAATTCTCATCAACTATTTATCTGGAAATGCTTTCTAGTCTCTGTTCCTTTCCCTCACCTTCGATAATAGCCATTATTCTTATGTTTCCTCTCTTGATGATATCAGCTAGTTCTTGTATTTCTCTTTCATTCTTTTTCATTCTTTGGTTTCTCTCTTCTTCCTTCTGATTTATTTCTAGATTTCCATCTTTGATATCACTTATCCTTTCCTCCATTTGGTCGACTCTATTTCCCAAGCTTGCTATTTCATTTTTCAACTCTTGGAGTGTGTTCTTCATCTCTAGAAGTTCTATTTGGTTTCTTTTGAGGGTTTCAATCTCCTTCCTCTGCTCATCTAGTTGTTTTTTCAATTCCTGAAATTGTTGATTTGAGCTGTTTTGGATCTCATTGAGTTTTTTTCAGAAGTACTATCTTGAACTTTCTGTCATTTAAGTTGCATATTTCTATGTCTGTAAGCTTATTTTCTGGAGATTTTTCTCTTTCTTTCTGAGATGACTTGTCACCTTGGTTGTTCATGGTGTTTAATGGACTATCTGTGCCTGGGCATTAATGGAAGTGTATTCTACTGTTTTTCCAGAAAGAAGATTTATTATATAAAGGTCTCTTTTTAACCTGTGCAAAGAAGGTGCTTTTCTTTTGGTTTCCAGTAGGTGGTGTCTAAACCTCTTAGATCCCTGTTTTATATAAAGCTTTAATAATGCCTTTACATAATGCCTTTTTATTTTCTGATAGATATTTAATCATGCTTGCTACCCTCAGTTTCAGTCCCTGTCAGTGTTAGGAATAGTTTCTGTAGTTTTTCCTCAGATTCCTCTGGGGATCTGCAGTAATCAGTCTCAGAGGGCATGGGGGTAGGGGCCCTCTGGGTTGGGGATTGGGGCCTGGGGCTCGGTCTCGGTTTTCCAACCACGGCCAGTAAAAATCAACTGTTATTTCTCTGCCATTTGCTTCTCTGCTTTCTGCCCTGATGACAGGGCCCTCCTGGTGGCTGCTTTCAACTCACAAACTCTCCCAGGCATGGCTGTTCAGGGACCTCACCTCATAAACTTGCTGCACCTTCTCCCTCCCCCCTCCCCCTACTGGGAGCTACAGCAGCTGCGAGAGGCAGCTTCTTTATTTCTCCCAGTCTACCACCTGACATCCAGGATTCTGACCTGTGGTAGCTCTTATGTGCAGATCCTACACTCAGATGTGCTGGTGTGCAGTGTGGGTGTTTTTTGTTGAGTTTTAGATGTTCAGCTTATTCTTGTTTCAAGGGGAGAGATCTGGGTTTTTCTCTCACTCCGCCATGTTTCCTCCCTTTCCCAAGTTGCATCTTATAGCCCTTGGAAGATAGTTCCTAATTATCTATGAGAGGTTTGTGGACTTTTTGAAATATTTTGTAAAATATGGAATCATATGAAAAGGTTCAGAAATGAAAAATCTAAGCTTACTGTCTTGTTAAGAAGCTTAGCTCTTCTCTGTAGTCTAGGAAATGTTGATTAGATATATGACAAAGAGTCAAGGTGGCTCTAATCTACCTTCCACTCCTCTTGTTTCCATTACTTGATTCATGGTTCCCATAGTCCCTCCTCTAAAGCTTCTTTACTGGATGTATGATTTCTATTATTCCTTTAGTTTTGTCAGTTGTGTCCTGAATGTACCTGGCTGAGTTTTCTTTCCTTTTTAGTCAGGACTCTTGGTGGCAAGTGACAGTAGCACAATTCACACAAGCTTAAGACCCGGAAAGGGTGAAGCAGCCCCAGGGACACCTAAAATCAGGGACTTGGGTCATGCTATTAGCAGGAAAAAAATGGGGAATATGGGCCCATAAATACATCTAAGATCCACCACTGCAACGATTTTAACCAACAGAGGCAATCTTTTCTTTTTCCTGACTCAAGACCCTAGTTTGTCTTCTCTTTGTGTGTCTTTTGTTACAAGTGAGCTTCATTGTCTTTTGTTACAAGTGAGCTTTCTCTATCTATTAGCCTGGCCATCATGACTTTAGGTTTATGTCCTCACAGTCTTGAGGCCAGAGAAAGAGCTCCATTTAGAAAAATCCAAAGGAAAGACTGATTAGCCTGGCTGAGAGCATGCACCTACCCCTGAGTAATCGCTGTGTCCAAGGGAAAGTGGTACAATGGATGTAGGCCTCATTTACATGCTCTTGTCTCTGACTAAGTGGGTGGGATATCATAAAGGGTGGCCCCAAAATAATCACATGGATGGGGTCAGGGAGAAACAGACCCCCAAAGAAGAGTCATATCATTAGCAGGAAAAAAAATGGGGGAGATGGGCCCACAAATACATCTAAGATCCACCACTGCAATGATTTTAACTAACAGAGGTAATCTTTTCTTCTTCCTGACTCGGATAAAGAGAGTGCAGCAGAACTGGGTGGCCCACAAGAGCCTGTACCTAGAATTAAGTTCTAATTAACCCTGGCTCCTGAAGTTGCAGAATTGTCGGAAACCAGCCGACCAAGTCAAACCAGGTCCCTGAATGGGGGAGCAGGGACTGAGACAAAAGAGAAGACAGATAGGGTGCAGGAGGGAGAACAGATCTCACAACTGTCTCTCTGAGTTTATATCTTATGCTTCTTTTTATACATAATCTGTTCCTTTGTGTATCCCAAGATAACTTAATTAAAGTAACATCCTGAAGATCAAGGTACAATCGACACTCCCTTTGACACTCCCTTTGACACTCCCTTTCCTTTTTCTATACTTAATCTTCTTCTTCCTGGAATTCCACAGAACCAGCCTTTTTCCTTTTTTATGCAAGCAGGCCTCCCGAGATAATCCATGCACTCTTTTGAATTTTGGGAGCTTTAGCTCCCTACAATTCCCCCTTTTTTACTTTATAGTATACTGTGCCTGTCTTAGGTGGCTTCCTGCGAAACATGGAGCTTACCCGTCACTGGAACATGTATCCCATCATACATGCCCTGTCTTAGGTTGTCCAGTTTCCAAGAAGTCCTTACCCGTCTTTGACTACCAGTCACTATATTGGGGCATTTTTATTTTTTAATTTTATTGCATGTATCTCGGAACCAACATCTCGCACTTCTTGTGCTGCGCATTTCAACAGATATGGCAATAAACACAAGATGACTAACATGAAACAGGCTAGAACGATAACAAATCCTAATAAATGAGTAAATGGTCCCCAAGTAGGGACTAAACCTTTTAAACCCTTTATAAATTCTTGCACTGTTTGATCAGTATTT